>NC_056741.1:1073717973-1073950473 GCF_019279795.1 Protopterus annectens
TGAAAATGCTAACATTTGCTGTGAGCTTTGTTATTTGTAAGTCTCAGTTGCTTGTCTTGGCTACGCCAAAACTGCTTGGGCCCAGCAGCCTCGCCGCCAGACAAGAAGGTAAAAAAATAAGCAAAGGATTATTCATTACAAGTTTGATAATTAGGAAATCTTTAATAGGTTCAGAGTTGCGATGGATGTCCTCCATAGGGGCAGTGGAAAAATGCATGGACTTCCTATTCCTGTGAACACCAAAGTATGTATAGCCCTCACTATACTTGCTACGGGAACCATCCAGACACAGACTGGGGACATGTTAGGGAAAAATGCGTGGACTTCCTATTCCTGTGGACACCAAAGTATTTACAGCCCTCACTGTACTTGCTACAGGGACCATCCAGAGACAGACTGAAGACATGTTAGAGGTCTCACGGGTTTCTGCCTTGAGTATACTGCAGCAGGTCCTGGATGTACATTTGGCACATGTAGATTAGTACATATATTTATATTGATATTCATTTTACGCTGCAACCAATACACACTCTTGTTACATGGAAATATTGAGGCAAATGAATGGGAACGTTGCTTTCCATGAGATGACTAAAGTATTATATATGAATGCCTGATGTCCATATAAAACAGTGCTAAACACATAATGGTGCAAAGTTCAAGCATTAACATCAGTCTACATAAATGCCCCAGAAAACATCCTTTTTAATATAAAAATGAGAAACAGCTAAAAGAAAATAGAAACATACATAAATTGTAAAACAGTGCCATCTTGTGGATATGTCAAAAATTTATTAGAGATAATATTCAAAGGAATACAAAAAAAATCCAGGCTGTTAAATATTGCATGTTTATCTAGTAAAAATAATCCATCAAACTTTCACAATGAGCCCAGGGCTAAACAGTGTCTCTATATTAACAATCTACATTTTTGTTCTTTCTGATCTAGTAAAGTACACAGTCTCAGCTTATTTGGCCATGTTCATAATATTTGTACAACACAATTAAAATTGCTGGATGTGATTTAACATATTTGCAAAGAATGAAGTAGACCAAACCTATACTATGGCTTCATGAAAAGGGGTAGGATTCCTAATAGTGTTTCCACTTGAGAGGAAATTTTCCTTGAGTGTCAGAAAATCAGAGTCTCTGTCAGGAAATCCAAAAATCTGGATCTCTGTCAGAAAATTCAGTTTTATTGGGTACTCATCAGGTGTTTTGATTCATTCTGAGAGCTAACTTATTTCTGAAATATATTTCCCCAGTTATTTACTCTTTCACTTAAATTTGCAGTTTGCGTTTAAATTAATTTGTCAGAATAATCTTTTATTTATTTTGACTGGCATCGGAGTAATGTGAAATGTGACCGTTTACAGTTGTGTAAGTAAATTTACAATAACAAAAGATGTTCAGATGATCACTGCTGCAGTAGCCTAAGCTATATAGGTTATCCTGCATGGGATATAACAGCCAGCCAGAGTCCAAAACTTCAGGTCATCTTCCACGCACCCAAACCATTTGACAGCTCAAGTGGAGCTTACTAAAAAGACAGGTATGTGTGCCAAGCCCTTCAAAACTTTTAAGGCAAATGAGAGAGGGAAACTGAGCCCTAACAGGACATTGCCAAAACAACAAAAATAAATGTTGACATCCTGGCATAAAAAAACAAAATCATGCCAAAAAACAAGGGGAAGGAGGGAGGGAGCGACTACTGCAGTAGTGATCATTAAAACATCTACTGCTATGGTAAGTTTACCTACACAGCTGTATTATGTTCTTCATATCGATCACTGCTGCAGTAGCCTAAGCTATATGGGTAGATTACCAAAGATTGGAACAACTGGGAGGTAGAAGGAAAAGCTGCTAGGAACCCCTGGAGAATAGTCCTGATAAAGCCTGACGTAGAAATAGAGAAGGGATCTAGCTTATAGTGCTTTGTAAAAGTATGTACAGAGGATGTAGTTGCTGTTTCTAGAATACTTCCAGAGTTCAACCTTTTCCAAAAAGCCATTGTTGAAGCCAGTGCCATGGTAGAGTATGCCTTGACCCTGCCTGGAATAGTTTTACTGTGGTTAGAATAACAAAAGGTTAGCCTGAGACAACCATTTGGAAATAGTCTGCTGTTTTCCCTTCTTCGTACCTTTACAAGAAATGAACAATTGATTAGACATTCTGACAGATTTTGTTCTGTCAAGATAGTACCTGAGTTGTCTGGTGACATCCAAGGTATGAAGTGTCCTGTCTCCCTCTTTCTGGGATTCAGGAAAGAACACATGTAGATGGACCATTTGGCTTAAAGTACTCAGATACCACTTTAGGTATAAAGGAAAGAAGAGTTCTCAAGGAAACTCTGTCTCTGTGGAATATGAGATAAAGTTGATCTATCATAAATGCTTGCAACTCAGATACTCTTCTTGCAAAGATCAGAGCAACCAGTAAAAATATTTTCCATGTTAAGAACCTCAAGTCAAGAAAAAGAGCTGGTTTAAATGCAGCAAGTGTTACTTTCTGTAACACAAAATTAAGATCCAGAGGAGGAGCCATTTGTTTTCTTGGAGGTCTCTTATACAATACTCTTTTCAAAAACATTTTGACATAGGAATGCCTTGAAAGAGGGTGATCCATGGGCAGACATGCTGAAATGGCTGACAAATTAACTTTGGTAGAGGAGAAAGACAGGCCATAGGAAAATAGTTCACACATATTGTAAAACCAGAGAATCACAAGCCCTGAATATGTGCTGGTTATGTTCTTGGCACCAACTAGAAAACCTTTTCTATTTGTTAATATATGATTTCCTTGTAGTAGGCTTTTTTCCTCTATTAGTACCTGTTTCATATCCTCAGCAAACAGGTGCCTAAAAAGTATTAAGACCCTATCATCCAGGCAGTCAGTCGAAGTTGTTTGGGGTTGGGATGTGTCAAACACCACTGTTCTTGTCCAAGTAGATCCAGTCTCCAAGGCAGTTTGTGGTAATTGCCATTGGTCTATTCCAAAGTAAAGTAGGATCACTGCTGGCTGGGTCAGAAGAGAGTCAACACAACGATCTTGGGAGATGCCTTGTAAATTTTCAGGAGTATCCAGGATATCAGTGGAAAGGATAGAAAACCATTCAGGAACATTCCCGTCTAAAGACAAAAAATCTTCTTCCCAGGCCTTCTTGCATGGAGTCCTGGATCCGAACTTTGCTAGCTGATTGAGCTAAAAGGCCTACTTGAGGAACTCCCCACAGAAGGATCAATTCTTGGAAAACATCCATTCTCTAGTTTCCATTTGTGAGGGTCTGCCTTTGTCCTGCTCAGCTTGTCTGCCACCCAATGTTGCTCTGTCAGAATATTGGAAGCCTATAAAGTGATACTGTGTTGCAAAACTATATCCCATGCTAACATGACTAGTCTGCATAGGGAATAAGACCTAGTTTTCCTTGCTTGTTTACTTATCACATCACTGTTGTATAGTCTGTAACAGCAAAAAAGGCAGGCAACAGTAATTCTTAAATTTACTGTTGCCTGCCTATTTTTTGTTGTTTTTAAGTAGTTTGTTTGCAGTTTGACTCTACGATAGTCTGTAACAGCTCGACATTGCCCTGGTGACCAAAGGTGATTCAGAGTACAGAGTGTCTTGATAATGGCAAGCATCTCTTTCATAATTATCTGCTTGCATCTGTCTTTGCTTTCCCAAATACCTTGTACTTTTATCCCCCCAGACACTGCTCTTCAAGCAAAATCTGATGTGTCTGTGGTGACTGACTACTTTGGAGCAGTAGATGAGAAGGGTAGACATGGATTTATGGATATTTGATTTCTCCACCAAGTGATTTTTCTTCACAGAAATCCCAGAACTGGACTCTGAAAAGATAATTGGGTGTTTTTGCTGGTATTAAAGACACTTCAGATACCATTGCATCTTTCTCTTGTGGAGTCTTGCCAGAGGTATCATGAGAATCATAGATGCCGTGAGACCCAGAATCCTGAGGTACTCCCAAACAGAAACAGAAAGCTGAGTGGAAAACCCACTGGAATGGGTCTAAATATCGATCTATTTTTCCCATGAATTAAAAGCTCTTTGTACTGAGGTGTCTAGCATACATTCCAGGAAGACAATCCTGGGTGATGGAGTCAAAAAGAACTTCTGAGTGCTCCCTTAGAATCCCAGCCAAGACATATCTCACCCAAGAAAGAATTTCCTGACACCTTGAAAAAGACACTGCAAAGATAATCAAGTTGTCCAAATATGGAAAAATGTTGAAACACTGTAGCCTGCAATGTGCTTCTTTTATAACAGTGGATACCCCCAAGGGTAAGTCAGAAAATGTAATGTGACACACACACAAAACATTAAGAAAGAGCTGAAATATGGATGAATACGAATGTGATGAAAAGTATCCTTTAAATTTAAGGTTACCAAAAAACTCAAAGGCAGAAGGGGTAACAGGCTGTGAAGTGAAAGCATTTTGAACATGGGCACTATAATTTACTGGTTTAGAAAAGAAAGATCCAGAACTGGTCTCCATGTGTATTCTTTATTTGGCTCCAAAAGCATTCGTGAATAAAAAACGTTTCCCTAACTGGGAAGGATGAACTGTCCCCGGGATTCAGAAAGCTGAAAATTCTGTGCAGGAAAAGTGTAGGAGCTCCTACATGGAAAATGGCTGCTGAGCGATTCAGGATAGTGCTGTTTTCATGTGCACGAGCGGCACAAGACTGTTCCAGCATGGAAAACCGGCAAACATGCAAATTACCTCATTTGCTGGTGAAAACCATGCAAATGAGGTGATTTAGTGATCCAACAAGCTGCCAGGTCTCCGTGCTATAACAGAGTAAGTGCAGAAATTTATCTGGAAAATAACTGAGTACATTTCTGCAACTGACAAAACAGAGGCATGCCAGCTTGTGAAAAAGTATGTACTATGTAATTTAGACATGCCAATGGCCAAATACAAGGCCATTGGCATTAAAAAGTGATTATTATGATAACTAAACTTTTGTGGGGGGGGGCTGATCTCGGCCGTTTAAGCATATGGCAGCACGCAAACGGGATCGGACCGAAAATAAAAACAAAATGGGAAAACTCAATTTTAAGTTAAATCTGCATTTTGCCATTATAGTCTATGGCATGCAGAATGTAAACAATACAAGGGAGCACTGGTTGTCAAGGGGAAAGGGTCTGCTTTGGTGCAGTAGCTAATGACCTACAGACTGGGGTATGCAAATGAGTGGAGTTATATTGAATCACATATTTCTTCAAAGTGTCAGCTTGTACCTAACCATGTAGGTGCAGCAATACAACAGTGCAAGTCTGAGATGGATGACTTCATAAGGGGTTGTGTCATGCTTGCTGTAAGCTCATTAGAGCTCTGTGGCCTGTATTTGACTTTAGCTAAGCACAGCTAAAGAAGGGGTGTGTCAGATGTGCCTGAGCACTGTGTACACAGCCTAAATGGGTGTGCATGGTGCGCACCAGGTTTTAAACATAAACAGAAAAAAAAAGAGAAACTGGCAGCACTGTTTACATTTCAGCACTTGGTATGCACAGCTGTGCCGTCCCTGCCTGACACACAGAACCAACAAAGGGGAACCCATCCCAGTGGATACCAAGGTATGTGTAGCCTTAAGAATACTAGACACAGGTACCTTCCAAAAACCAACTGGGGATATCATGGGGGTCTCACAGGCATCAGCATCCAGGGTACTCCACCAGTTCCTGGATGCCATCTCACCACATGCCAATGACCACATATTTTTTCCCAACACCCACGAGGCATTGACCAGAAGTATGCGTCTCTTCCACCGTATAGCAGAACACCCTGAGGTAGTTGGTGCTATAGACTGCATGCACATCCACATCAAAGCACCGCCCGGCAAGTGGGGTAGGGTCTACATAAAGCACAAGGGATTTTCCTCCATCAACTGCAAGGTTATGTGCGATGCCCAGGATACTATCATGAACATGTGTGCTGGCAGCCCTGGAAGCTTTCACGACTTCCACATCTGGCATTCCTCACAGATGTATCAGTGGTTTGCCGGGGGGGACATCCCATATGACCATCTAGTGGGGGATGCTGGCTAAGCACTGGAGCCGTGGCTGATGACACCCATCAGAAATGCACACACACCTAAACAAGAACACCATAATGAGGCACATTCACAAACCAGGATCCTTATAGAGCATGTGTTTGGGATACTCAAGTCATGGTTCCTCTGCTTTGACATATCCGGTGGAGCCTTGCAGTACTTTCCAGCTACATGTACACAAGTGGTCATAGTATGTGCCATGCTACATAACATGATCCTGTGGGAACAGCTGCAGCAGAAACAGCACAGGGCAGGGCCACACAGCCCCCACCATTACCAAGGCCAGCACAGGCACAGAGGGACTCGGAGGAGGAACATACTGAGCCTGCCTCTGTAGACAGAAGGAGGTGTGCCCAGTATGCCCTGACCTTGGTAAAGAGGCAATGCATAGTACACACACTGACACTGTAGGGACCCAGGGACTGATACTTCTCTCCGACTTGCATATACAGTGAAAGGGATGCCAAACATGACACTACCTGTGCGTTACCATGTATAGGGAGTGTACTACATGCATCCAAAATAGTCAGCCTTCCAGCACCATCCTTAGTACTAGCCCAGCAACAAGGTAAGTCATTCTTCCTATCAATTTCTGAATGGAGTAGAATGTTCTGATAGTTGTATGTATGGTATGAATGCAAGAATGCAAGGGAATTAGGTGGCTGAATGGGATAGCAGCAGGCAGCTGACAGCTATATGGGGCAGAAGGAAATCCATAACAAATACTGGTGTTAACATACTAGGCAGTAGTACACAAGGTGACAACTCCCACTGCAGTACATATGATGTCCCAAATAACTGTGGGTGTCAATAGGTCACACACATGGATGTCATTGAGGGTCACATACCCACCACCAGCCTCACCCAGCAGGACAGGTGTAGATGACCAGAAAGAAAGGCTGGGCTAAGGCCACCAAATGATGGCAATGGTGAACAGCCCCCTCCAGAACTACACAGACATACTACAACAGGTCTGCAGTGGCATTCTAGTTCTGAAGGGTAAGAAGTCTGAAACTGAATTTTATGCCATTAAACTCTAACATGTGTACTCTACTGATATGCCTCCCTTCTGCATGATAGGCCACAATACAATATGAAATGGAAGCCAACAGAGTAACTGAAATATCAGTACAGTCATTGCAAATGTATAAAGTCTTCAAGTGTGCACCCCCCCCACAATCCCATGTAGAAATGCAGTAACATGTAAGTTTGAGGAGTAATATCACTAGAGCACAGATTGCCAGCACTGTCCCAATCTACATGATATATTATTTCATATGTACAATATGCAGGGGTCAGTGTGGTAAATTTGTTGTGTGTTTAATGTTGTCTGGAAGCAGTCAGCATGTAGGCCTTGATGGTTGTGTCTCAGTGGCCTAGGTACAGTACTGTGGTTTACAGGGCCATGTTCCAACAACTGCAGTGCCAACCACACTGCTTCTCAGCTACACCCATATCAGAAGTTGTACATACTCACTGTCCAGATGTCAATATCTATCACCGTTGGAAAGCTGGACATGCCATGAATGGGGGCCCATACATAGAAACAGTGCACAGGTGAAAATACCCTACAAAGAGTGCATATAAAATAACTGTCAACTGCACACAACTTTGGAATTAGACATAGAGGTTAACATCACACCACTTGACCCTCTATTATGGAATATTAGCATTCTAGCCAATCACTGGCAGACCATAAAAGGCACAGTTATAAAGTAACGACAGGTTGCCCATGTCCACACACAAGCCAGCATAAGGGTAATGTCCCAGGTATATCTGTGAGTCAGGTGCCAGTAGCTTCCATATCACATATGCACCCAGCTCACCCCACCATCAGCCATAGGATTATCACAGGTCATATCCTTGCTGCAGGGAATGAGTACAGCATTAGCTTACCTTTGTATTGGAACACATACATGGTGCTGTATGCTGAATACGTGTCCCATGCAGGTGTGTCCCTAGCTGTAAGCAACAACCTGCCCACATCCAGACTTGTGGATCAGTATGAACAGGAAGGATTGACAGGAACACCTCAATCACATACCACTGTCACCCAAGGGTAATCCTCTGGCTTGCAGCCTGGGAACGTATGAGTGACAGAATGCACTGGCCTGCTACAGATGGCCTGCAGCACTCTCAAATGGCCAACAGTCCTCTGGCAAAGGCCCATGCCTCACCCATAGTGCCAATGCATGGAATGTCAGGGGGGCCTAACTAACAACCTAACACAGTAAACAGAAAACAGATGCAAGTAGCATGCCTCCCCATGTCCTACTGCAAGAACTGTGGATCAGGGCATAAATACAACTGGGATAAAGCCCCAGCTATAGGGATACCTCTGAGCTATTGCTTTCATAATGTTAGGAAGAGGAGAGAATAATAGAGGGGGTGCAGAAGCATGCATGTCATGGAGTGTGTGAAGTCTGAAACTCTAATGTCTGCCAATACTACCCCCTGACTGCAAACCCATGAATGAATAGCCACAAAACTACCAGTAAACCACAATGTGAAGGTAAGCTGACCAGATATATGAGTCCTGCCTCTGGATAACCTGGGTGTATCTGTACAGCTGAGAGGTATGGCTCCAGCAGGATATGGCCATTCCATTAAGTTGAGAAAAGCACAAGAAAGGGATTCCCATTCAGCATACTACCAAGGTGCTGCACCATTTACACAGAACCAGCAGTCTATTGTCTGTAACTACCCCTCCACAATGGCAGGAGTGTACCAGAATGTGTAGTCTATGCCTCAGAATATTGGTCTCAGCTTCATTCATCTTGTATTTCCCTGGTAAATAACTGTGAGCAAAGAATGATATCTGTTAGTAGTTGATGACATGATACATCACAGTGTAAAATAGTACATATGTCAGAAAATCTATGCTAAAACCAACCATGTTACACAAGCAGCACAGACAGCAATAGTTACAGTATCCCCCATATGTTACACCCATTGTGTCTCCATATTGGCAACCTATGTACAGATATCCTGCAGAAACAGGTTTCTAGGTGTAACTGTAGCACCTAAAACCCTGAACTGGAATCCGACTCTCCCTAAAATGGATGCACACACTAAATATAGAAGGTCATACTGGGCATGCTACTACACTTAGAGAAATGAAGCCCATGTCTGACAACATAGTGGACTATAGATATCTCTTATTTGCAGATGTCTGTGCACACACACCAAATTGTATACCATTTATACTTCACACACACACACACACACACACACACACACACACACACACACTGGATAGGAATACTCACACATACCTAAGGACAACATAATATAATATGTCAAACATACACACACAGAGATGTGGGGAAGAGAGAGACAGACAGTGACAGAGAGAATCCCATTATGAGGCCTTTCCCACCCAGTATACATCCCATTGGCCTATATCACATGATGTGCTGATGTCATTCACTGTAGAAATTCCTTTTGTTAGACCTCAGCTCTATAGTCTCAGTGATGGTTGTGATAACTGTGTAACACTATAGTACAAATAAGTATTCATGTAGCATTTGTAATCTCAGTCCTATCAAATGTAAAGTTCTGTGTGAGCGTGTGTGTGTGTGTGTGTGTGTGTGTGTGTGTGTGTGTGTGTGTGTGTGTTTCTAGATGAATGAGTTTGAGGCCATTTACCCTCATTACACTTCCCATTGCCCTACTTTAGCACCCCTGCTAATGTCAGTCACCCTGAAATAACCCTTTGGGCAGCTTTCAGTTCTGTAAGCTCCTTGGCACTTACGATAACTGTGCACTACTATAGTGTAGCAAACTAAGTAGGTAGGAGTTCTAATCCCTGTCTTGGCAACTGTGAAAATGTGTGTGTTTGTAAAGACATGATTTTGAGGCCATTCACACTCACTACACTTCCCTTACCACTGCTACGTATGTCACTCACCTTCAAAGATACTTTTGGACAGCTCAGCAACATATAACATCCAAGGCACTTGCGATAACTGTGTAATACTATAGTGTAGCACACTAGTTAAGTAGGAGTTCTAATCCCAGTCCTGGCAACTGTGGAAATGTGTCTGTTGATAGAGACATGATACCTTTGGACAGCTCACCAAAATATAAGCTCTGTGGCATTTGTGATAACTGCATAATACTGTAGTGTAGCATACTAATTAGGTAGGAGTTCTAATCCTCTTCTTGACAACTATGAAAATGTTTGTGTGAGAGAATGTGTGTGTCTTTGTAGAGACATGATTTTAAGGCCATTCACACTAACTACACTTCCCTTACCCCACCTTTAGCACTGCTGCTGATGTCACTCACCTCCAAAGATACCTTTGGAGAGCTTTTTAACATATAAGCTCTGTGGCACTTGTGATAACTGTGTGATAGTGTAGTGCAAAACCCTACTTAGGTTGGAATCCTAATCTCAGTTCCAGCAATTGTAAAAGTGTGTCTGGTTTGTGTGAGTGTGTGTGTAAGTATAACTGTAGAATTAAGTATTTTGTGTCCATACACAGCCAGTCCAGTACATTTCAAAGTGTAATACTTTACAATGGCTGCTGATATCACTTACCTTAGAGGTATGTTTGGACACTATTCCACCTATAAGCTCTGTAGCATGTATGATAAATGCATAACAATGTAGTAGCAATAACTACATAGGTAGGGGATTGAATCTCATTCCTGGCAAGTGTGGGTTTTTTGTGAGTCTATATATCTATATAGATGTGTTCGTACCTTAAAATTTGGGGCCAATTTACACCCAATACACATCTCAGTGCCTCACTTTAGCAGTCCTGCAGATATCATTCACCTTAGAAGTACCTTTTGGCAACCTTAAACCATGTAAGGTCAGTGGTGCATGTGGTAAATGCATAACATAAAGGTCTGAAAACATAACTAGATAGAGGTTTGAACCTCTCTCCTGGCAAATGTAAATGTGTGTGTAGAGTAAAGTATTTTATGAAATCTCTCACCAACTACATTGTCCAATGTCAATATTTACAAGAGCTGGTGATGTTCCTCACCTTAGAAGTACCTTGGGACAACATCCATCCTATACACTCCATGGCATGTGCAATAAATGTGTAACACTGTAATAGCAATACATAGATAGGTAGGGGTTCACAGCTCAGTACTGACAAGTGTGTGTGTGTGTGTGTGTGTGCGTGTGTGTGTGTGTGTGTGTGTGTGTGTGTGTGTGTGTGTGTGTGTGTGTGTGTGTGTGTGTGTGTGTGTGTGTGTCTCTGTCTGTCATCAGTATCCAGTGTTGATGGTGGTGTGATTGTGTAAAACAGGATCCAATGGGGGTGGGTTTTACTAAATTATTATATTGATGACCTAGTATATGTCCCAATGTCCACATTACAAGGCCAACAGTTATGAAACACCATAGTGATTGGTGTAGATAATCCACAGCCTTAAGTGTGTAGTGCCATGTGCAATGACTATATGACAGTATGGAATAGTTAACAATATAGGCAACCTTTCTAATACTCCGAGACCACTCTCCACCCAGGAATCATATACATACACACTTGGCTAGGCATCATCCACTATATCAGTAGTTCTCCTGCAAACTGCCTCACAGATAGTACCCTCGGTGTATTTGCAGTGGACTCCATGTCAAACTGATGACCAGACATGACTGGTGTCACACAGAGTATGGACCCATGTCCTCTCATGTTTGAGATCTACCCTTCAGAGGTGCAGGAAAACACAAAGGCACCCTGGCTGAAAATGTTTGCATACAACAGTAAGGTGGGTGGTAGCATTTCCAATCCATGCAATGTTGACATCATGCACAAAGGCCCCTCTGACACCTATGACTGTTGTCAGACATGGGAAAGAGAGACAGACAGTGACAGAGATAATCCCATTATGAGGCCTTTCCCACCCAGTACACATCCCATTGGCCAGTGTCACATGATGTGCTGAAGTCATTTACTGTAGAAATTCCTTTGGTTAGCCCTCAGCCCTACAGTCTAAGTGGTGCTTGTGATAACTGTGCAACACTATAGTACAAATAAGTATCCTTGTAGCAGTTGTAATTTCAGTCCTGTCAAATGTAAAGTTGTGTGTGAGCGTGTGTGTGTGTGTGTGTGTGTGTGTGTGTGTGTGTGTGTGTGTGTGTGTTTCTAGATGAATGTGTTTGAGGCCATTCACACTCATTACACTTCCCATTGCCCTATTTTAGCACTCCTGTTGATGTCAGTCACACTGAAATAACCCTTTGGGCAGCTTACAGCCCTATAAGCTCTGTGGTGCTTGTGATGACTGTGTAATACTATAATATAGGAAACTAGTTAGGTAGGAGTTATAATCCCGATCCTGGCAACTCTGAAAATGTGTGTGCTTGTAAAGACATGATGTTGAGGTCATTCACACTCACTACACTTCCCTTAGCCCCCCTTTAGCATTGCTACTGATGTCACTCACCTTCAAAGATACCTTTGGACAGCTCACTAACATATAAGCTCCATGGTGCTTGTGATAACAGCATAATACTATGGTGTGACAAGCTAGTTAAGTAGGAGTTCTAATCTTGGTTCTAACAACTGTGAAAATATGTGTGTTTGAGTGAGAGAGTGGGTTTGTCTTTGTAGATACTTGATTTTATGGCTATTCACGCTCACTACACTTCCCTTACTCCTCTTTAGCACTGCTGCTGTCACTCACCTTCAAATATACCTTTGGAAAGTTATTCAACATGTAAGCTCCTTGGTGCTTGCAATAACTGTGTAATGTATAGTATAGCAAGCTAGAGAGGTAGGAGCTCTAACCCCAGCCCTGGCAAATATGAACATTTTATGTGAGAGTTTTTGTAGAGAACTTATTTAGTGGCCATTCACACTCACTACACTTCCCGTACCCCCCTTTAGCACTGCTGCTGATGGCAATCACCTTCAAAGTACCTTTGGACAGCTCTTCAACATGTAAGCTCTGTGACGCTTGTGATAACTGCGTAATACTATAGTGTAGCAAAATAGTTAGATAGGAGTTCTAATTCAGTTCCTGGCAACTGTGAAAATGTTTGTGCGAGAGAGTGTGTGTGTCTTTGTAGAGGCATGAATTTGAGGCCATTCACACTCACTGCAATTCCCTTATGCCTCCTTTAGCACTGCTGCTGATGTCACTCATCTTAAAGGTATGTTTGGAGACTACTTTATCTAGAAGCTTTGTGGCATGTGTGATAAATACATAATAATGTAGTAGCAATAACTACATCGGTAGGGGGTTGAATCTCATCCTGGCATGTGTTTGTGTATGTATGTGCTCATATCTTAAAGATTTTGGCCCCAATTACACCCAATACACTTCTCAGTGCCTGACTTTTGCATTCCTGCAGATATCATTCACCTTAGAAGTACCTGTTGGCAACCCTAAACCATAAAAGGTCATTGGTGCATGTGGTAAATGTGTAGCATAAAGGTCTGAAAAGATAATTAGATAGAGGTTTGAACCTCACTCCTGGCAAATAAATGTGTGTGTAGAATGAAATCTCTCACCCACTACATCACCCAATGCAAACTGTGTGTGTGTGTGTGTGTGTGTGTGTGTGTGTGTGTGTGTGTGTGTGTGTGTGTGTGTGTGTGTGTGTGTGTGTGTGTGCGTGTGTGCGTGTGTGCGTGTGTGTGTGTGTTGTGTGTGTGTGTGTGTCTGTCTTTAGTATCCTGTGTGGGTGTTGGTTTAATTGTGTAATAGCATCCATTGAGGGTGGGTTTTGCTAAATTATTATATTAAAGACCTAGAATATGTCCCAATGTCCACATTACAAGACCAACAGTTGTGAAATACCATAGAGGCTGGTGTAGACAATCCACAGCCTTAAATGTGTAGTGCCATGTGCAATGACAGTATGGATTAGTTAACAATATAGGCAACCCTTCTAATACTCAGAGACCACTCTCCACCCAGGAATCATACACAAACACACTCGGCTAGGCAGCAACCACTATATCAGTAGTTCTCCTGCAATTTTCTTCACAGATAGTACCCACAGTCTGATTGCAGTGGACTCCATGTCAAACTGATGACCAGACATGACTGGTGTCACACAGGGTATGGACCCATGTTCTCTCATGTTTGGGATCTACTCTTCTGAGGTGCAGGAGAAGACAAAGGCACCCTGGCTGATAATGTTTGCATACAATGGTAAGGTGGGTGGTAGCATTCCAAATCCATGTGATGTTGACATCACACCCAAAGGCCACTTGACACCTATGACTGTTGTCAGAACCCTGGACATTACCTTAATGCCAAGACATGTGCCGCCATTACCTTTAGGAACACCATGGCTCACATGAAGTAATACATCGGTGGTGGTCCACTGAACAGTGATGTTATTATAACAGAATGGGGAACACAGATTGACAGTCAGCTGCCTGTTGACCACAACAGTGCCACTGACATCAGAAAGTATTTTGATGTACAGAAAAAAGGAGAACAGTAGTAACTTCACAGATAATATGCAAAGCTTTCTACAACTAATTTATTGTATTCTGTTACATTTTACTTTAAACAATACCAACTGCTAAGAAGGTTCTTTATCACTTGGAATACTACCATGTTCTTAACACATACACCCTATAGTCACATCACCTGACTGAGTGTGTGTTATCCAGCAAGTAAAAGGACATGGCACCCTGTTCCATTCCCTCAGTAGCCCAACCAATGTGTACAGTGGCCCTTTTGCTATGTTCCCCACTGGACACCTGCAACAACTGTAGAGTCTGCAAATGTACACCACAAAGGGAATACCATGCCTTATACACATGTCCTGTATGGACAGACTCCGATAACACCAATGACTTCCTGTATCATACTGTCTATGTCGGTGCAATCACTACCTCAGTTACACAGCCATATCTCACCAAACTAAGTCAGGAATGCTACTTCTGAAGATACCAATCTGCCCACACAACATGCCACAGAGACCTCAGGCACACTTCCACACTTCAAAGGCCATGCTTGTGGGACAGGTGCACAGCTCAGACACTGTCCATGTTATGGAATATAAATCACATACATGTGAAGCAGTGCACAACACTGGCCACCCACAATAGAAATCTGGATGAGTGGATGGGAAATACAGTACCCACCCCTATGGACCACTCCAGTGGCTATACTCCTGAGCCACACTGTGGACTATTGTCATTAGGCCTGATGCCAGGGTATTCCCTTGGGGTAGCCTTGTAGAGCCTTCAGGCCCATTCACCTACTGCACACCTATGAAGCAATGAACCTATGGATCTCAGTACTGGCAAATGTGTGTGTGTGTGTGTGTGTGTGTGTGTGTGTGTGTGTGTGTGTGTGTGTGTGTGTGTGTGTGTGTGTGTGTGTGTGTGTGTGTGTGTGTGTGTGTGTGTGTGTGTAGTAATTTCAGTGTGTTTTGTTGATGAATATCCCCTGTGGCTGTGGTTATTAGCAATTGGAGGTGTGTCCAAATGACAATAAGTACCATTCCCTACTCTGCAACAGATGTTGTAAATCAACATATAGCAATGTACAACCCTCAGCCCATAATCTGTGAGGCATATGCAATCACTATGTTACAGACTATGAAATTCCATGTAGATACAGCTGTACCCTGCCTAAGACATGGTGGATGTGTTATCACACTGTCATACCCCTTGGTCTTGCTGCATGGCCACATCCTGGTCTCACAGAGATGCCTAGAACAGAAACAGGATACAGCATTTGAGAACACATTCACTCAGCACTTCACTTGTGGGGGTAAAGCTGGCAGTGAATGTGTTGCCAAGACTGTGGTCAATATCTGTTGTCTCAGGATAGGTATTAGCATTGTGCAGTAACTCACAGCACTTGTGTTTAATGCTGCGAAGGTTGTTGATGCAACTATCAAAGGCTGTTATGATTGTCATCAGTATCTGCTGCATGTCTGCCATCATAGATGTCTGTAGGGGATTCCATGAGGGATACAAAGTTGTGTTTGAGGCTAATAAGGAATTTCAACAGTCATGGGACACTACCTTTCTCTGCAACAGTGTCCTCCTTCTGTTGTACACTTTAGTAATGGCAGAGGACCATCACATTGTTTCCCACTGTTTGGATGACAGTTTCTGGGTTCTGTTGGCTCTGGCTAGTACCATGCATTCATGTACCTGTTTGTACAATGCATATATGTTTGATTCCACAGTCATGCAGCTATTTCCCATTGTCATGGGTGCATTGAAGTCATCCACCCCTGTTTCATGGCTGCAAAGTCAGATTTGGAGAAGTTTTGCAAGGTGGTTACCTTTATGTGGGGGGGGGGGGTGGCTGAAATGTTGAGTTCCATGTGGATTACAGTCTGTGCGGATCTCACCATGCAGGGATTGACAACTATGGATGAATAACAGTCCCATATTTAAGTAGTCAACACAGGTCAAGGTTTTTGCATCCTGTACCGGAGGGGGGGGGGGTCAGTATGAGCTTCTCCAGGGAAATGGAAATGTGAATCCCAGAAGTGTTGGGCCACTGTACTGGTGCTTGGCTACTTTCTCCAGGTGATGGAGGGGTAGTTGAAGTTTCATACTATGTCACTGTTGAGTTGGACCATCATAGATGGCAGGGTGTTGAGGAATGTGCATTGACAATCTAGGGACATAGATGTGGACCCATAGCAGGCTATGATCTGGATTGCAGTATTACCCCAAGGCAGTTGTACTGGATGTATCTCCAATGCATTATGCTGGGATACTAGTCTGGAGGTGTTCCTAGCCATAATGAATATGGAGACAGCATCTGCAGAGGTGTGTGGTCCATGTTTGGCTGGGTGAGAGCTGTGGAATCCATCATAGCCTGATACTGCAGGGCTGCTGTCTGCTGCAGTGAACCACCTCTCCATTACAGCTGACATGTGTCCTCCACTCCAATGATTGCTTTGAGTAACTGCATCCTGACTGTTAGATGTCTACTGTTGAGCAGCATGACCCTCAGATTGCATACATGTCTAGCTGGTATTGTGGTAATTACATTAGGAAAACTGCCTAATAAGGCATCATAAGGGTGGCAAGACACTTAGCCAGTACCTGGAAACCCAGCACTGACAGATGTAGAACATCTGTGGCAAGTCATTGGGTTCTGTCACTTATGTCATCCCAAGCAGATAAGTAATGGATCCCCTGAGAATGACACAAAACATGTAAGCTGATGTTGCAATCAATCATCTGTTGATAGGACAGCATCATCATTCTTCGTGATGGTGGTACACTGCTCAGGGCTACTGCTACACTTGCCTGGACCACATAATCAGAGAGTTCAACCATGTCCCTTGTCATGTAGCCCAGGGAGGTGTGTCCAGGTCATTCACACCCATATGGATACAGAGTGATACTCATAGTTGTTGTGGAGTGCTATGACTGGCTGTGTCATGTTGGATGCTGGCATGTGATAGATATTTGGCTGTTACCTGCTCCATATTCAACTTACTGAGTGGGATATATGTGTGCCTCAGTATGGAGTTACCCATGATCACTGTATTGTGAAAACTGGTTAGCCTTAGGAGCTTAGGTTGAGGGGCAAACTGTGTAGGTTAAATATGTGTCCCTTGGCATGTGGCATGTCACAGTGTCTAAGTGGGTGTCTGTCTTGCTGATCTGTGCTGTTTGGGTAAATCTCCATTCAGTACCTCTGTGAAGGTGGGTGTGTGGCTTTTCATTATATGTCATGGCTGTCAAAGTGGGTGTCATGGTGAGCTATGTGTTCCACATGGTGTGGTGCAGGTGTTGTTCTTATCCTCTTTACTTGCTATTCCAGTCTTTGCTGAATATTGCATTTGTCCACACTGGGTGATATATGGGTAATTCTCACAGGTCTGAGTGTTTGGATTTTAGAGGGGGGAGTTGTCTGTGTACATGAGGCAGTTGCAACAGTACCTCAGAATGGACAAGTGCACCAGGTTAATGGGTGAAAGCACAGAAAACTGCCCTTCAATCATGCCAGGAGGGGTGGACATAACTAGTAAGTACTGGGGCTACTTCTGTAATGAACAGGTGCTGCTGACAGCTCCTAGGTGTGCCACACTTCTTGATAAATAACCTGGTGAAGCACCATAATGCCATTTGAAGTGCAAGACAGAAAAAAACTAGTACAATGTAACTGTGGAACAGAAGGCAGACTTTCTGCCACATGTAATACTTTAAATCAGTTGTGCAGTTATCAGCAGCTTTGGCCGTGTGAAGGTTCAATAACCTCTGTGGCATGTGTGGTAACTGCATAACACTATAGTAAACATAACTAAATAGGCAGGAGTTCTAATCCCAATACTGCTAAGTGGGTGTGGGTGAATCATGTACTAGCTGGCTTATACCATTTCTGACTTGTGTACTACCTTTCATACTTCCCCTCACCCAAATCTAGTAGCCCTGTTGATGTCATCCACCTTAGAAGTACCTTTGGACTAGGTGGAAATGTATAAGCTCTGTGACACATCTGATAACTGCGTAGCACTATAGTAACAATAACTAGATAGGCAGGAATTCTAATCACCCTACTGGCAATTGTTTGGATGTGTTTGTGTGAGAATCATGTAGTGTGTGAGTTATACCATTTTTGACCTGTGTACTACCCTTTACACTTCCCCTCACTTCAGTTTAGTAGTCCTGTTGATGTCATCCACCTTAGAAGTACCTTTGGAATAGGTGGAAATGTATAAGCTCTGTGGTGCATCTGCTAACCACGTAAGAGTATAGTAGGAATGCTTAGATAGGCAGAAGCTCTAATCCCAGTGCTGGCAACTGTGTGCATGTGTGTGTGTGTGTGTGTGTGTGTGTGTGTGTGTGTGTGTGTGTGTGTGTGTGTGTGTGTGTGTGTGTGTGTGTGTGTGTGTGTGTGTGTGTGTGTGTGTGTGTTTGTGTGTGTGTGTATGTGTGTGTGTGTGTGTGTGTGTGGATCATATCTTGTGTGGCTTATACCATTTTGATGTGTGTACCATACAAGGCTGGTCACCACCTCCCGCTGCCATTACTTTATATAGTGTGGTAACAGCATCTGCCTCACATGCAGCAGGTTAAACCATTGTACAGTCCTCTGTACAGATGTGTCTGGAATATCCATATGTTTGACACATATACGTGGTTGGAAGTGGTCTGTGTGCTTTAACAATGCCCATGTATGTAATATTGTACCCAAATAGGCCACAGTGAGTCTACTGACACATATGGCAGCATGAGGTATCATACTTGACTGAAACATCATGTTGATATGATGTCTGCCACCCTCACAGGTGGCCAGCCTTGTTGGTGCAATGCACGAGTCCAGATGTTTGGTTTTACAAGTGAAAGCTTACTGTTATGGTTCACATTAAAGGCTGGAAGAGGTGTGGACTGACATATTGTGGTCCTAATTAGTATGTAACAGGAGCACCTTGCATCTTAACAGGGGTGTGTACACAATTTATGTCCACTGTATATCACTAATGTGTCACACATGCCCTTACCTTAGGCCATTTGTCCAGCCCACTTTGCTGGCCTCTGTCCAGATGTCTTGGCACTGACAAATTGTGAGGTTTGCTACAGGAAGGTTGAATTCACGTTAGACAGGCCCCAGTGGTGACCACTGTGATGCAATGCAGTTAACCCCAGCACAAGTGAACATGCACAAAAAGCAATATAGCTATGGCATAAAGCAATATAGCTATTACTGATGGTTGTGTGCATGGTAAATTGCATGCCCTTCATATGTTGGGGGTATTGCCAGGCAACAACAGAACAATGTCATACTCACCAGCTTCAGGCTGCTATCCCATATGCAGACCCAAGGGTCCTAGGTAGTTGTGAGAGGGAGTTATTGTCAGCAGACTCACATGTGGCCTTGGTACAGGATGGATGCAGCATGTTTGCACATTTACAGTACTAATCCCAATAATATACAATGTCCTGTCCTCACTATAGATGTGCACCTCTGTGCATTAGAAAACCCCATCCACAACTGCAATCAGACCTGACACATGGATGTAGATACAACACAGATACATGCATGTCTGATACATTAGTGTACTAATCCCCACTGGGCCCTTATCTGCATGCTCCTTGTCCAGTGTGTGTTCAATCCACCTCCACAATGCTTCCCTCAACTTCATGGCTTGTGCATTGGGTGGGTGCCCCAAGGTTGCAAGGAAGTCCTCTGTGGGTGTCAGTGGGAGCTGGATGTCTGGGCCTCCACCTGTAGCTAGCCAGTCCCTTGCTACAGCAGCAGCCATTGACGGGCATGGAGGAAGAGGTCAGTGGCCTGATGCCGCACCTGCTAATATGTTCTGCTCTGCAGGCCGGCATCATTTACCCTAAGACCAGACTGTTCCACAGAGTGGTCCTCTCCCACACATCTTCTGCTCTCCATCAAAATAACAGGGCATAATGTCCGATCACATATTGGGTGAGGATTTCAGTTTCCCCAACAGAGAATGGTGGTAGGCAAGCCCTCTGCATGTTACCTGGAAGATATAAACAGGAAAAATGTCACAGGACCTCCTACGGTTGTCAAATTACACATAAACAGTGGATATTACTTGCAAATAATCCACACTACACCATAACCCTCCAAGCAATCATAGCTATAACAGCTTGCATTACACTCCTGGCCCTGAGCTATCTTATTCTCCCAATGTTGGACACTTGATTGCATAATCTTCTATTCTCCATTCATTTCTGTGTAGAGGGTTGACAGTGGCCATCTTCCATGTGGATGGTGGCAGGTCTGTGTTTGACTGTGGTGTGTGATGGAGCTGTGAGCACATGCCTGAGTTCATGTAGGAGGCAGACAGTGATGTTATTATGCCCCATGGAGATATGCTGTTGTTGCCATCAGTAGGCAATATGCACATGATCACCATTGCTGATGTGAGGAGTGTGGTTAATGTGCATACCCCCCTGTACAACTGGGGTAGACAGGGTGATGATGTGCCCACCTAACCTGTCTGATGCAGGTTACTTATATCCATGACATGTGTATGAGGTGTTCTTTACCCCAGTACAGGGTGAATTGTGTTGTTTCCTCTGAGACTGACAACATATGTGGAGACACAGTTGCAATTGTCCTTGATGGTGTGGATATGTCTGATATGAGTCATAGTCAGCCTTACAGGAAGTCACCTGTGAACTTGCATGCTTGCTTAGATATAAGTGGGCTTGCTTCCAAGTTGTTGCCTGCACCTATGTGTCCCTGTACAGCTAATGTAGCAACCTATTATGTGGCTTGTGTATTGCTGCTGTCCACCAAAGGGGATTACTTTGCCTTGGTGGAGGCTGGTTATACAAGTCAGGTACTGCTGAGTTCATATAGCTACAGTGGATATAAAGGGTACACACCCCTGTTACAATGCCTGGTATTTATGCATCTGGAACATGACACCCCAATAACTCATTTCAGAACAATTCCCACCTGTCATGTGACCTATAGTCTGTACAATTCAATTGAAAACATAACAATCTGGTCTCTGAAAACATATGGAAATAATAATCAGTACAATAAGACAGTTGCATGAGTGTGTACACCCTTAAATTGATATGGTTACAGCATTTATTCATTTTCCGTTGGACTCTAACATCAAGGCACATCTTCACTTGGCAATAGTTGCTCACCTTTCTAGAAACACCTTTGATTGTATTTCAGTGGAATTGTACAGGTTAGTGGTCACATTCAAAATGAGAAACATTATGAAATGATCTTCTGTGGTCTGATTGTCATACAGCACACAAACCTGGCATCCCAATAGGGTGTGTACACTTGTGATATCTACTGTATATAGGTATTGATACAGCTGGTAGTGGTAGGCATGGACAGAGGCTCATAACACAGTTGGACACTTCTCCGATTATTACCTGATAATCATGCCTACTCTAGTACCCATATCAGTATCAGGGCAATGCAACAACCAGTAGCTGTCCACATTTATGTCTGTTGTATGAACTGCCACTGATATTACACACACATGCAACATGCACAACCTATGTACCTGACTGCCTGAAACCCATGTGATTAAGGTTGTGCCTTCCAGCTGAACATGTGCATGCATACATGTGCTCAGGGGATACCTGGCATACATTTCTGTTCTATGTTAGTATGGCACACTGTATTTACAGTCTTGCTGATTGATCATACTTCTCAACCTGTTATAGCAGTACATCTGGGCAATGGCACACATAAATGGATGACAAAAGGGACATCAGTATTGATACTGTATTAATATAGCTGCACCATACATTAGTACGTTGATTGCACTGCAGGGTTTGACATCACTGTGATAACCTGGAAGAAGTCCAACAGTCATAAGTAGGCTATTATGTTACAATGTCATTACTCATAAACCTGATGATGGTTTGGTTGACATAACACAGGTATATTTGTATGTGACTACAGATATCAGTCACAAATGTGGTTACTGTCCAGTAGAACACTGTACAGTTGAATGTTATTAATTCAATATATCACATACAGTTCAACACATGTCTGCAACAATACTTTACTATGCACATGTCCTATATAGGTCTCTTAGCTTTACAAGACAAAAGTGTCATACTCATATTCACAGGTAACATGGATATGGAAAACATCCCATTAACTGGCCTAGCTGTGGCACAGTCACAACTGTTTGACAGACATCCCAGCAGTTGTCATATATGAGCTGTCTTTTCCCAGGGTGAGTCAAGCTCCTGAGCTGTGATCCCACCTCACCTCTCAGAGCATCACATCTGGACAAAACCTAAAATGATGGAGGGATACATTGGAACAGACTTTAAGTATTCCTGTTACAAACATAGGAAGTTTGTAGAATGATACATTTTGCCTTACTGTGAATATTCTTAAGGATGTGGACTCTTAAACTCAAGTGTTTGTCATTACTTGATGAATTCAATCCTCAGCTATTTGCCAGAAAAGTAGAGATTTCAGGAGGAACAGACAAAAAATTATGATGGGAAAATCTGGACATTTTGTGAAAATCTGTACAGTTGAGAGGTATGTCTGTGATCTCTCCCACTACAGAGAGGGCCAGCAGGATATTAGTACAGCAGGTCTTGTTGGGACATATATTCCTCCAAATCATATTTCCCATTATTACAGACAAAGTACTACATTCAGTTACATGCTTACATGTTAAACTTACCTTTTTTCTATCTTCGCTTTTCCAGTCTATGTTTCATTTGTTTTCTCTCTCCCTCTCTCTCTCTCTCTCTCTCTCTCTCTCTCTGCACTACACGGATAGAGCTGGTTTGAATAGGTGGCATCATGGCTTTTGTACACGATGCTCATGACCAGGTGATGGCCTGTGCACCTATTGGTGTTCCCCACTTGCTAATTGCATGAAGAGCAGATGTGTAGTTCTTCCAATAGTCAATGTTATGGCAACATACTCCTATAACTGAGTACTCCATGTAGGCCTTGGCCCTTTCCCTTACTTGCGAGTAATACATCCTGGAGTTGTGTGAGCTACTATCTCTTACAACAAGACTTGTTGAGACAAGGCAACTAAATGGTGTAGAAGGTTCAAGACTTAGGGGCAGAATATCAGTATTGGTGTTATATGTTTGGAATACTGCTAGTTTAACAGGATTTGTCTGCACATGCTACTTCTGCATGGGTTTCAGTCTGATGAAGTTCTTTCTCTGCATAGCTCTCAACTGTAGGGCCATCCACATAATGGCCACAGGTTAGCCTTTTTTGTTTGGTCTGTTCCTCAGACAGGTGTTGTCCTTGGCAAATCGGTAGCATACTCTGGTGATTGCATTCTGTAAATGGTAACATCCATTTGTTTTTCTGACTTTGTATCCCACAGAAAATATATGTTACAACAAATCCTGTAACACCAGCAACTTTCTCAGTGTATAACAGCAATATTTCAGGTATGGCCATGTATTTGGGCCTATGTACATCAATCATGTCAGGCTTTGTCCAGATGTCATACAGTTGGAGGTTGATAGGTATACCAGTCTATCATTATTTAATGCTGTCATTCCTGCTGAGGGGAAAGGCTGGGAATATGTTGAAGTCTGTACATTCAAGATGTTGGTGTAAAGAGAATGCTCTTAGATGCCCTTGTAACATATTGTATGTGGGGGACAGTAACACATTTTTAAACTAGGCTGTTAGAACATGTGAGACATATTACTGATAAGAAAAATGAAAGTTCTATAGCCGTACATTTGAATAAATCTCACTATTGGGACAGTAGTGGGTTCCATGGTACTGTTTTGGAAAAAGTCTGTTCCTCAGTTTGATGATACATTCACAAAAGGACAATTGTTATGTAAAGACTCAGTGTATTAATATTAAATGTGATACTTTATCCCGTAGGGGGTTAAATGAGGAGTGTGATTGGAGGTTGTGTATTTAATTATGTTTCTGCTGAATAACTACATACTTGAGCTGTTTGGATAGCTTTTACATACCTACATCAACTTTATTACAAGCTGAGATAAGTACAAATTTGCAGTGTTATAAGATAGTACTGCATTTTATTTTTCTGTTTTACTGTTTCATTGAATATTGTGTTAAAATAGTACTGCATTTATCTGCTTATTTATTTGTTTCACTGAAAATTGTGAGCTCTCTCTGTCTGCAGTTAGTGGGTTTATTATTCTCACTTCATTGATATTTGGTGTAGAAGTCTTAGCCTAGAGGGTTTCTCTGTGCCTTAAAGTCTTAGTCCCTTATCTCTGAAATTATTTCTGCTGAATAGCTGCATACTTGAGCTATTTGGTTAGCTTTTACATACCTACATCAACTTTATTACAAGCTGAGACAAGTACAAATTTGCAGTGCTATAAGATAGTACTGCATTTTATTTTTTTCTGCTATTGTTTCATTGAATATTGTGTTAAAAATAGCACTGCATTTATCTGCTTATTTATTTGTTTCACTGAAAATTGTGAGGTATCTCTCTGTTTGCAGTTAGTTTTCCCACCCACCCTCCTTGTTCTTGTTGTATATTTGCATATTTGTGTTTGAACACTCCTGCTGGACCCATCTCATCTGCTCATTCAACCGAGTACAGTGAGATCATATTTTGATTTCAGACACTCCTACCATTCCCATCTGTTCAGCCCTATCCCAGCTCTATCCTAGTCTAGTCTCATTAACTCATCCTGCCTAATACAGAGAGAACATTTGAGTAGGCATACCCACTTAGGCCCTGAACCTGTCTGATTGAAGACTGCTGGAACAGGGCTCAGTTCTGAGGTTTTTTACTGGTTAATTGGGTAATGTATTTAAATCAGTTTGCTCATGTTCTATTGTTATATAAAAATTTGCACTTTATCTGCTTTTACTGTATTTGTATTTCTTCCTACTTTATTACCTTCTTTTGCTTTTGCCTCTTTTTAAAAGTGCTCAATTGTGTTTATTCTGCTGCATTTATTACTGCTTGGTAGTAGCCTGATTAAATTGTAACTGTTATTCTAAGTCTTTTGGTTAAAGCACTTGGGTTTTACATTAAGAAGGTTTGTGGTCTGCGCTGTTGTGGCGGGACAGGTAGCTTACATCCTTCTAAGTTGGGAATTGCTGATTGAAGGCTCGATGTCTGTTATTCTAAAAATGTATTAGTTTTGGTTTAAGCATTTGGGCTACAGGCCAGTTATTTTACATTAAGAAGGTTTGTGGTCTGCACTCTTGTGGGAGGAGAGGCTACATTCTGGCCTTCTGAGCTGGAAATTTCTGGTTGAAGGCTTACTGTGCCTGCTTATTTGAACTGTTTTTCTGATGTTGGTGCACCTTGTCTGCTGTAGCATAGACTCGATTCAGGCCTGCTGAATCTAGCTTTGTTTGTATAACTTGAGCACTAATCCAGGCCATCTATTTTGGAGAATATTCCCCTGCACCCTAGTGGCAGGAGTGTGCGGTTAGAACTTGTCTCATTGAAGACTGCTGGAACAGGGCTCAGTTTTGAGTTTTTTACTGGCTAATTGGATAATTTGTTTAAATCAGTTTGCTCATTTTCTATTGTTAGAAAAATGCACTTTATTCATCTGCTTTTACTGTGGTTGTGTTTCTTCCCACTTTATTACCTTATTTTGCTTGGGCTTCTTCTTAAAAGTACTCAGTTGTATTATTCTGCTGCAGTTATTAATGCTTGGTAGTAGCTTGATTAAATTTTAACTGTTATTCTAAGCCTTTTGGTTTAAGCACTTGAACTTCAGACCAGTTGTTTTACATTAAGAAGGTTTGTGGACTGCATTGTTGTGGCAGGACAGGTAGCTTACATTCTTCTAAGTTGGGAATTGCTGAATGAAGGCTAGTTGTCTGTTATTCTAAAAGTGCGTTAGTTATGGTTTAAGCACTTGGGCTTCAGGCCAGTTATTTTACATTAAGAAGGTTTGTGGACTGCACTCTTGTGGGAGGAGAGGCTAGATTCTGCCCTTCTGAGCTGGGAATTTCTGGTTAAAGGCTTATTGTTCCTGCTTATTTGAACTGTTTCTTTCTGAAATTTGTGCACCTTGTTTGCTGTAGCCCAGAAGTTAGTAGTTTATTGGCCATTTTGGGCTAATTTCTATCTCTTTCATTTCCCTGCTATAAAAACACATTTGCACATTTTTTTGCGCTTCTATTCAGCTCAGCAAGTGCCTGCCAGGTGTCCTGCAGAGTTCTACAGCAGCAGGGAGACAAAAGAGAGACTTTGGAGTGATTAAGTATCATTTTTCTGCATTTTCTTGCTGTCTTTAACTAATTCCGCCTAAAACGCTGATTTTGTAGCGTTTCTGTGATTTGAAAAGCTTGTTTCTGCTACATATTGTACTTATTTGCTGCCTGCACTTGAACTAAGTCGTTTTTGTATTTAAATAATCTGTTTAACTGTTGTAGGCTACACACTAAAGTGCAATAGCCATTTATGTGCATTTAAAGTGTTTTTTTGATTGTATCTGCTTTATTTTCTGAAAAAAAAAACAATATACATATATATATATATATATATATATATATATATATATATATATTTGTTTCCCATCTTTCTGAACTAGAATAGTCCAGTTTTCAGGTTATTGCTGAATTCAGGGCTGTGTTACAAGTTTCTGTGTTGCCCATAGCTTACTTGGATAGAAGGAAGTTTCTCTGTTCACCTGTGAGAGAGGGGAGCTTTGAGCAGCCTATCAGCCCCTGGAGGAGTCATTTCAGCCCAGAAGTTAGTAGTTTATTGGCCATTTTGGGCTAATTTCTATCTCTTTCATTTCCCTGCTATAAAAAACGCATTTGCGCAGTTTTGTGCGCCGGGCAGCACCAGTTAGTTAGGGTTAAACTATTCCCGGCTCCACAAAGTCTAATCTTCAATTTTTCCCTTGGGACTAGACAAACTTTCAACTTAAGCACTCAAACCATTCATTTCAAAACCCAGCACTTGCTCAAAAACTCATAGCAAGCACTAATTAACCCTAGCACTAGACCGTCCGTATACTGTCCAGAAGGACAAGCCTCTCTATTTGTCCTTACCAGCCAATCAGTAAAACAGCTCACTTTACCTATTCAGGCATGTCCAAAGGGCAGTTTCAGGTGTACTCTCCAGTCCAAATGGTGAATCTGGGCATTTTGAGGCAATGTTACAACCGCCTCATGTTCACAGACAACCCTCTCTTCTACCACCAAACACTAATATATGCGAGAGATGCGATTATACAGCCAAACTAGAGGCAAAGCTCTCTCAACCCAAGACTGGAACTGACAGTCAAGAGGAGAAGGGAAATACTTGCAACACACCACCAGTCTCACATAGACCTATTAAACCAACACCGGCCAATAACATAAATACACAAACACATACTCGGAAGCTCTAAATAAAAATCTGCAAAAGCAACAGAGACCTCCAAAGCAGACATCCAAGCAACCTCCACACCCCATCACAAATCATAAAACACAAACTTCACATAATCAGTGTGCCACACAATCACAGCCCTTAAGGCAAAATAACATACTCAACACACTAGTAATAGGTGAATCTATAATCAGGCACACTGATGTCCCACTAACTAGGCTGGACAATGAGAAGGTTACAGTTAGCTGCCTGTTGGGTGCCAGGATCTGCCACATAACACAAGCACTCAGGTTGCTCCAGAACAAGTACAGATACGACTCTGTCATTATCCATGTTGGTCTGAATGACCTGAGATGTAACTCCCTGGACTACATGGAAAGTGACATGGAAGAGCTCTCTGATCACATAGCCCAGGCCGGTATGACCCTGACCCTGAGTAGCATCCTGCCCTCACCAAGAATGATGCCACAGTATAAAGAAAAAAATGATCAATATCAACAATTGGCTACGTTTCTGGTGTCATTCAAAGGGGATCCAGTATCTGTCCACCTAGGATGACATGCTCAACAAGCCACGTTGCTTCACAAGAGATAGCTTGCACCTGTCACCCTTAGGCTTTTGAATACTGGCCAAGGCTTTTGCCGCCCCCATAGTGCCTTTCTTAGGCAAGGCTCAAAAGACAAACCCACCACCATAAATAGCACACATAACCAAAAACTGAGGGTAATGCTACTCAATGTCAGAAGTCTAAACCTAAAAATGCATGCACTCAAGGCACTCCTCAGTATGGAGAACATCAATATCTGTGCAGTAACAGAAATCCGGTTTAAGGCTCCAGAGACCACCCCAGCACTACCAGGCTATAACTCATACCATACTTTTTGGCCACAGAACCCGGACCAAAAAACAAAAGGCAGGGGGTGTATCCATATTCATCAAGGATACCCACACCTCCAGGTTAGTGGTGCAGCACAATGCCTCAGAGATCATCCATGTGGGTAAAACTAGTTGTAGCTTGCTACAGATCACCCAACATAACCCCGGACCCCCATTCTGCATTTCTGGAGACACTGGAAAATATGAAGGTCCTACCAAATGCCCTAAAATTGGGTGATTTCACTTACCCATACATGAACTGGGAGAACTATTCAAGTACTAACTCCCTTTCACAACGCTTCCTAAAATTTATAAACTCGAATGCCCTGGATCAACTGGTTAACACCCCCACCAGAGCTGACAACATAGTGGACCTGGTCATCACCAACATGGGTGACCGGTGTTCCACACTAGAGGTCAAGCTCTCACTGGTTAGATAAGACCATAGACTAATCACTCTGGATATCCACATTCCGCCCCCACCCCCAGTCAAGGAAACCACTGTGAAAAACTTTTCAAAAGCAAACTTCACATTACTTAAGACTGAGGTGGAAAGGTTCACAGCCCCCATACTAAAGGACAATGCCGTCCAAGCTGCTGAATTCCTTACACAGGCACTCTATGACCACCTGAAAGAATGCATGGATCATGCTATCCCAAGCAAAACCAAGACTCAAGAAAAGGAAACCAGTCTGGTGGACCCCTGCCATAAACAAGCTATACAATAGAAGGAGGAAACTAGTACAGAAAAAAGTAAAATCCCAAGAAGGAAAGACATCCCTGATCAGTATCAGCAAGAAACTATGATCCCTCATAAAATCATCCAAGGCTAGCTTCGAAAGAAAAATTGCCAAGGACTCCAAAGATAATCACAAAGTGTTCTTTAGCTATGTCAAGAACCTAAGTCGAAACTCTCAAATCTGCTCTGAGGTAGTGCAGAATGGCACATAATACACTGAACCGACTGATATTGTCAACATTCCGGCAGACAGGTTTAGTGCAAACTTCACCCCCCTCTCACTCTCTAAAGGGCCTATAACCATACCAGAAGAATGTAGAGCCCCGGCAATCAATGACACGCAGGTTAAAACAGCCCTATCCAAAGTCAAAAACACTGCTTCAAAGGGACCGGACAGTGTCCCAGGCTGTGTCTTACATGAGCTCCAAAATGAACCCCTCATTTAAACACGCTGTTCAAACTCAGCCTCTCTACAGGCTACATACCCATAGAGTGGTGCATAGCAACAGTTATCCTGCTCCATAAAGGTGGAGCCACAATGGACCCCAGGAACTATCACCCTATAAGCCTGACTAGCCTGGTCTGCAAGGCTATGGAACGCATCATCACAAAACTCATTAACAGAGATATTGGGAACCGCCAAACATTGGACCCTACCCAGTTTGGCTTTGTTAAGGGCAGATCATGCCTCCTAAACCTGTCGGACTTCTTTGAGACCATTACCAAGGCTTTAGATGAGGGAAAGGAGGTCCACACAGCCTACCTAGACCTCACAAAGGCTTTCAACACCATCCCACATTCTGGTATTATAGACAAGCTCACCAGCCTGAGCATAAAGCCCTATGTCACGAGCTGGGTTGCCAATTGGCTCACAGATATAAACCATTATGGTGAGAGTTGCAAGCTCTAGGTCCGACTCTAAACTGGTTACAAGTGGCGTCCCCCAGGGCTCAGTCCTGGGAACCCTCCTGTTCGGTATATACTTTTCAGAGGTACAGGCAAGCACAGGAGGACTATGGCTGACCATGTTCGCAGGTGACTGCAAACTGGGGGCCATAATTGACTCTCCAGCTGATACAGACATCCTCCAGAAGGGTCTCACTGAGACGGATATCTGGTGTCAAAATCATGGCCTCAAGCTAAATGCCAGAAAGTGCATAGTCATCCCCTTTGGAAAAAACAAAGTACACATGAACTACCACATACATGGGGGGGCAGACACAAGTGTCATGGCTGCTTTTCTATACAACTGTGCATGCTGTCCCAGTTATGGGTGGTCTATCAGCAGCATATGTTTGCATGGCCAGTTTGGGACACATGTACATATATAGATATATATATATATATATATATATATATATATATATATATATATATATATATGTATATATAGATTTGTGTGTGTATATATATATATATATATATATATATATATATATATATATATACACACACACACACACACACACCTCAGTATTTATTGGTAATATATCTATATATTGTTGTACACATATATGGATCTCCCTACATATCTACCTCTCTCTCTCTATGTATGTTTCTATTCAGATATATATATTTATAGATACCAATCCTTCCTAATTGCACAGTGTCTCTTCCCTATTGTAAACTGGCTGTAAAGAAGGATACGTTTGAGAAAACATTCTAAAACCATACAGCTGAGGTGGCTTACTGGTGAATTGCTTTGATTATGGTGTGCATGGTCCTGGGTGCAAGGGCTGTTTATTTTGTTGCTAGGCAGAACAAGGACTGTTGGATACAGATTGATTAAGGCAGTTTTGAGCAGTTTTGAGCAGCTTTAAGCAGGTTTGCGTGGGTTTGCACGATGGTAAGTGGTGCTAACATACGATTCAACGAATAGGCACTTACACCATGTAGGCTCAGCTTACCACTGCACAAATCTGCTTAGCATTTACATTTAAGCAATGCCGAAACCTGCTAAGCATAGCTCAGACCTGGTAACAGTGATCACATTCCATTCTGATAAAATAGCAGGGTAATGACATCTTTAATAAGTGTATTTAATTTCCTGTACATAACATACTTCTATATGTTGTCATTACAGAAGCAGACTATACTGTATGGGATACCTGGATATACATGGGTAGTACCACAATCTTTTCTCTTTGTATTTGTTTCATACATGGGTAGTATCTCAGGTTATATGCAGTCACACTTGCATGTTACACCAGCTTCAGTGCACTGGTTGACAAAAATAGTTTAACACATATTGTATAATTATGTTAGTACTTTTAACAGTGCTTTTCCAAGTAAGGGTAGATTACAGATTGTAGTACTAGAACCATACACCCCTGCATGCAAAGCTGGGAGTCTGAGTACTGACTATCTTGTTCTTGGTGTTTGGGCTGTATGTTTTTATGTATCTCATATTGGATATTGATCTGATATGTTGATATTAACTGTAGATTTCTATGTTTTTTGGAGATGTCATTGAGGACTGCTGTCATGTAGTAATGGCATACATTTCAGTTTCAGACTTCTATCTTTCAAAACATTCATCCTAATGCATAACCTGTTGGCTATCTACTTTCTGTCTGTCCTCTGTACAGATGTGCAGATGTCAGGTATTGCTAAGGCCATACCACTATGTAAGTGCCCACGCTATATTGTGCTGTGGGCCTGGACACTGCTACTAGTTCCGACATATGGGACATTCCTTAATGTAGGCCTTGCCCCTTTTCCTTGCCTGTGTGAGGGACATTACAGAGTTGGTGGGCTACATATTCACATACAGTAGGTGGCAATACATCACAGGATATGTGGAGACAGCCAAACAACATGGGGGACATATCCCCAGATTTGTGAACAGATTCTATGTCATCAGTGCTGTTATACATATGGTGGATAGATAGATTGACAGGGTTTGTGTGGACATGCATTTAGTGAGTAACTTCACGACTGACAGTACTTTGTCTCTGACATACCTCTCCACTGGCATGGTGTCTACAGACTGGCCACATGTCTGCATGTTATGTTTTGTCTGTTCCCCAGACAGTTGGTATCTTGGGTAAATCAGTTGTGGACTCTGGGGAATGCAGTCAGTAAATACATACATCTATTGGTATTACCGAAGTCATATTCCTCTTAAAGGATGTTACAACAAACCCAGTAACATTTGCAACTGTCTGAATGTATGACAGCAATATGTCCAGTCTAGCCCTGTGTTTGTGCCTCTGCCCCCAAATGATGTCAGGCTTTGTCCAGATGTTAATGAGGTGCAGGCATATTTATTATCATTATTTCATGACTTCATTCCTGTTACCATTCCAGTGTTGTAGTAGACCCACAGACATGTCAGGAAAGAGGCCATAGATATGAGTCCTGAGCCTGTACATTCTGAGGTGAACTGTACAGAGATGGTGGGCTACAGATTCACATACAGTAGGTGGCAATATATCACAGGACAGGACATGTGGAGACAGTCAAACAACATGGGGGACATATCCCCAGATTTGTGATCAGATTCTATGTCATCAGTGTTGTTATATAAGTGGCCAAAGTGGTTAGAAAAACATTTTATATAGCCCACCTAATCATGAAGGGATTCACATCTAGATCAGGGGAGGTCATTGTGCCTCTTTACTCATCCCTCATCAGGCCCATAATTGAGTACAATGCCAATTTTGGGATGTACCTTACCAGACACCTGCAGCAACTGGAAAGACCCCAAAAGTACCTCACCAAGAGGATCAAAGGGCTCAAACAGATGCCATATGCTGCCTGGTTAAAGAAACTCCAGCTCTACTCAGTGGCATACCGCCTGTTCAGAGGCGATCTGTGCCTGACGTATAAAGCCATGTCCAACCCGGAATTAATGGACATGCTGCACCTCAGAAAATCCAAATCCCATCGAGCTCTGGCTCAAGAGACTTGAACCTCAGCACTGAAATAAATAGGACATGCTGGAGGGACAGATTCATAACCCAGAGGCTCCCTTCACTCTGGAATAAAATCCCAGTCCAGGTTAGGCAGAGTCCCTCATTGACTCTCTTCAAGAGGAATCTTGATGAGTGGATGGGAGATCGTAGGTTTACCCCGGGTATCACTTCTGTGTCACTGTTAGACAGAGGCACAGTATACTAACCTCGAAAAAGGGCATAGCAAAATAAATTTAAAATGGGTGGCGAAAGCCAAACACATTCTGGCTAGGCTTATAAATGCCCTAGGGCAGATAGCCTAGTATGAACCTATGAACCTATGAACATGATGAATAGATAGATTGACAGGGTTTGTGTGGACATGCCTTTAGTGAGTAACTTCATGACTGACAGTACTTTGTCTCTGACATACCTCTCCACTGGCACGGTGTCTACAGACTGGCCACATGTCTGCATGTTATGTTTTGTCTGTTCCCCAGACAGTTGGTGTCTTTGGTAAATCAGTCGTGGACTCTGGGGAATGCAGTCAGTAAATATTCACATCTATTGGTATTACTGACATCATATTCCTCTTAAAGGATGTTACAACAAACCCAGTAACATCTGCAACTGTCTCAATGTATGACAGCAATATGTCCAAAATAAATGCTAATTAGGAGTGTCCCAAGGACTGAACCTTGGGGTACATCACTAGTGACAGAGTTTCTGGAGGAGGTAGAGCAGCTCACCCAAATTTCATGGTTTCTGTTTGTGAGATAACTTGTAACCAATCAGTTTCATAGGAATTAGCATTTAGCGGTGATAATTTTGTATAAGTCCTGAGTGTGGGTTCAAATGTCTTTGCGATGCTTATTTAAGTAGTGTATTAATTTGTTCTCATCCATTGTTTTAGTAGTCTTCTCAAAGAAATTAACTAGGTTAAGCAGGTAGGATCGGCCCTTAATAAATGCAAACTGGCTTAGGTCAAAAAGTTTGTAGGTTACTTATGTCCTTATTTATTAATTCCATAATGCTCCTTTATATAGCCTTATAGAGGAGGTGGGTCCATTGATACCCCACCTTTTCACAAAAAAATAACAGTTGCTGACATCCATTCATCCAACACAAAATCTGATTCTATGACTGCTCAGCAGTCTGACTAGGAGTCAGCTATTTCCACACTGTGAGTCCTATCTGTGACTCAGTTTCAAACCCACCTAGTGATATAGCGGTTGATGCCTAGCTTAGTGAGTTTTGCATGATTCCTGAGTGGGGAATGTTATCAAAGGCTTTGGCCAGATCAAAAAAGGCTGTATGTGCCACCTTGCCTTCATCCGCAGCTCAGGTGACTGACGCCAAGAAGTTGACCAGGTTGATTGAGCAGATATGACTTACCCTTCACAAGAGTAAATTGTGTTGGATCCTAAGTCTGCAGATTCCCATATCCCTGTTTATTAGGTGCATGATAATGCATTCCATAGCTTTGCATATCAGAATTGTCAGGCAGTTGGGCGGTATTTCCCAGGGTCTGCAGCCGCACCTCATTTGTGAAGAGTGGTGACTGTGGCACTGCATAATTTAGTAGGGACCAAGTCTGAGGTGAGGCTGTGCTTGAACAGGGCATACACGTGAGGTGCCAGGTCACTCTGTAGTTCATGTAGAACACAGCCAGGGTTATTGTCAGGTCCCATAGAAGCTGTATGATTGGCCTTGAACAGTGGTGTTTTAACCTGTGCAGCTGTAATACTGGGTGCATGCCAGTGTACTGGTATTGTGATTGGTCCTTTTGGGGGGGTAAAGTTTGCACTCAATATGTCAACCAGTATATTGTCAATATTTGTTGGCTCAGTCTAGGAGGTACCATTATCTAGTAGCTCAGAACAAATCTTGGTATTGCCATGGAGATTCTTTGCATAACTGTATGAGGCCTTGTGGCTGTCTTTACTATGTGCTCCTATTCTGTTTTCACAACTAACTTTGTAGTATTTGATGAGGGATCTCAACTTTTAATTGAGGATGATAAGGGTTTTTTTCCAGTCTTGGAACTTCACCTTATTCCATATCGGTTCGTTCCTTTTGTTGTGCAGTTTCTTTATAGCCGGGGACCACCAGATCGGCTTCCTTTTTTTGGAGGTGAGGGTCCAGGTTCTATTGGGTATGGCGGTATCCATGCATTTGTGTACACGTTCATAGTGCATTGTTGTTTGATTCAGCAGTCATGCAAGTAATCTCCATTTGCATGGCTGCCGTGAAGTTAGCCACCTCTATTTTTATGAGGCCATAGGTAGCTTTGGACAGGCTTTTCATGGTGGTTACCTGTGCGGGGGGGGGGGGGGGGGGGCTGTGGATTTCCAAAGGTGATTAATTTGTGTTAAGATATAACAAGGGAGAAGTTGACTATTGGTGTAGATCAACTATTTGTGCTGTTTGTTTACTTATGTTTTATGTTAACTTGTTATTTGTTATGTTGCATGTTGATATATTTCATGTACTATATTTATCAAATTGTCACTGCAACCTAAGTTGTGTCTGAAAAGGGTCTTCAAACCAGTTCATTTACATGGTTAAATGTTTAATTAATTAATTAATTAATTATTTAATTAATCAATTAATTAATTAATTAATTAAAGGTACATTTTTCCGCTACACAAAGTTGAAATATTGGCTTTATTTTAAAACACCTGCCCAATGACTATCATTTCTCACCTACCTAAAATCCCGTAGCAGTGTATATATTTCTTCAGATATTTCGACACTTAGCAACAGTCTCATCTCTTACACTCATCATGGCTTTAGACCAGGCCATGGTACTGTAACTGACTTAAAAGATATCACTGAATATACTTGTTCTGCAGTGGACTTTGAAAACGCTTTTGTAACACACTTTTCTGGGCCTTTCTTGGAAATTTGACACCATTAGTTATGTCACAATGCTGGTGAGACTTACATGTCAGTAGTCTCTAAGTTATTGCCATATGGTGGTTTACAAGCTACTTAGAGCATGCTGACTATTGAACCTCCTTCTATCAGCCATGAAATTTGCTCTCCTATCATTAATATTTGAAAGTGAGGGTGAGACCTTGCTGGAGAGGCTGTCATATAGACATCACCTGTGGTGACTTGTGGCCTCAATGGAATCCCAGCAATAATGGTCTATTTATGAGGTTAACCCCTTCCCTGGGTGGGGTTAGATAACCCACATCACCATGGAGACCACAATGCCCTCCCTGATATGATTATATACTCCCATACACTCTTGGTGAGAGGACCCACATCACCATGGAGACCACAATGCCCTCCCTGATGTGAGCATATACTCCCATGCACTCTTAGTGAGAGGTATCACTGATGTGCTTGGCCAAACTCCTGCCCCTGGAACTGCCTCTTGCAGCATTGTCCCCCCACCAAGGAATTGTGTCAGTCATTTGCCTTAGACCACCCCCTCCCTCCTAAGAGTGGAATGCCCACCCGTCCTTACCAGATTCATTAAGGGCATCAGCCACTAATTAAGTTTGGGTCACTTGAGATATACTCGGAGCTTTATCTCTCCATGCCAACACAGCTTGCTAGGAAATCATTGTAAATGTTATCCATAAGTAGATAATGCTGGACCAAGGACTGAAATGCTTTTATGTGATATTGTCAGGAATCCCACAGTAGATATCTATCTCCTTATTTCTTTGTTATCATCTGCTTATTTGCTAACTAACCATCAAACTCCTCTTTTGCCAAACCTTGAGCAATCCTGATATTGAATTACAAGGTCTGCTACTCGTCATCATAGTCAATTTGTCATTGCTCATCTCTCCATAGGTTATAGTGGTTAGAGTTTCAGAATCGTTTCTGCTTGTTACAGATTAACTTAGCTCACAGACTATTCTATATTGCTAAATTACATTTTCTATCCATTTTTCCTGGTGGAATACAATTCAGTCTCAGAATTTCACTTAGTTGCTTGGCAAAAATCTTAATAACAACAATAGGTATTATGATATAGCCTCCTCAGCTCCTGTTGTTAAGATCGGCAGCAAATTATCCACCCATGTTAGGTAAAACTCTATAAAATACTGTTTTGAAACAATCCTCACAATGAATATCTCTCACAGTAGAACTGTCATTTAGTATTACCAAAACTCTGGTCATCAGTTACTTTCTTAATTATTACATTCAAAACTTGGTGCCCCTTATATTACCACACTGATTAGATGACACAGTCTATTGCTGCTTGAATGTTTCTTAACTCACCTCTCTAGGGTATTCCAGATCTTATCCTTTCCTTTGATAGTATGAGCTTCTATGTTATCCATAAACCTCTTCTTACCTTACTGTTACTACTGCATTTGTATCCATTAAGTGTTAATACGACTTCCACTGTTATGCCTGTAGAATTTCATATTCTACTTCTACAGTTTTACTACTGTATTCTTATCTATTAGATATAACTTCTAAATTTACATTGATGAGCAATTGAATGTTCTCACCTAGTCCGATTCCTTTGAACTCTTCATTTCTTTTGTTTAACGTGTGTTTGTTGGTTGACTAAAATATGTACTGGGTTGCTTTTGAATTAATTTAGTGTAATCCATGATAAGTGTGCAGAGCTGCAATGAGCATCTGTATGTACCACTAATTGTGCATTATACATATTGCTGCTTTAAGAGTAATGCATAACATTGCCATTTTAAGAAATAATTTATCCCATAATGCATTGAGTCTAGTGCCAATTGCCAGTGTATTCATGATGAGGGAACTGTTAACATTTTTTACAGAACAAAAATTACCGTTTTTATTGAAATGCTTGTTTAGCCTGATATTATTGATAATGCTATTAAACATGACTGAGCAACCAGAGGTGTGCAAGGTGACGCAAAGTGCAAAAGATGTAAAAGGTTGGGACATTTTACTGTTGTTTATTACACAAAATTAATTAACGTAATGCGTCTGAGAATAAAACTGAAAATAACGTTCAGAAAGATTTTTTTTCTTGGGTTAGGTAACTGCTGTGCCCAACTAACTCTGAGTCAGACTGGCAACTAAGCCTCCCTACTCATGGAACTCAAATGAGTTTCAAGATTGATGCATGGGATGATACTACTGTGGCATCACATGCTAATTACAGAAATATCTTGACATATCCACAGCTGCGTGAAACAGAGACAGAAATGTGGGAGAACATGACGGTTCTTATACTGAGTGATGGCAGGTCAAAGTAATTTAGCTTGAACAACTTTTAGTAACAGTGGAGTTTTTGCTTTTCCCTATGGTTGTGGGACCTTGGAATAAGTATATATAAATATGGATGGTATGGGAGGTTCTGCCCATATGAGTGTACAGGGGGATGCCCATAGTGAAAAAAATACTCCAATGTTTGCCAAACGTTTTTTCAGACATTTGTTTTTCTTTTTTTGATCTATTGGCACTCAAAGGAGAGTGGATATTAACATAAACCCAAAATGCATAGTCCTACAGGCAAGTACATTGATAGATGTTTAACCATGTCTGAGTGGCAGAGGCACACATTTGATTTCTTTGTTTATGTGTTTAATACTCCACAATAAATAATTTATTCAACAGAGCTGTGGCATGTGAGATGGGGCTATCAGCCAGTGCAAATGACGCCACTGTAGATGTGCTGGTTAAAGATGATTAGTTTAATTGTGACCAATAAAGATTAAATTGAAGTCAACTGTTGTTCCATAAGTAGTTACCATGCCTCTCAACCTCTTAGAGTAAGAAATCTGGACAAAAGCATTAATAAAAATGTGAAAAAGGCCCAAAATTAGGGACACGTTTTAAATATTGCTCTTACAAATGTAGTCAGCTGATAGGTTTTATATTAGAATTAATTTTTTGAAGGGTACGAAGCCTGAAACACAAATGTCTCTCATTATTTTCTAACTTCAGTTTTCAATGATTTGCCACTAATTTACCAGAAAACCACAATTTTATGAAAAACGGACCAACAATATCAGGTAAAAATCTGGACATTTTGCGAAAATCTGTGCAGTTGTGAAGTATGGAGTTATGCAAGAAAGATTCCTTCTACCTACACTTAAAGCATTAATATCTAAAATGTTCAGAGTTACAGTATTTCCCACATTAGATCTCAATAACAAATAGCAAATTGTCTGATCTTGAGGAACTGCTGCATATGGAACATAGCCATTAAATGTGTAATTTCTGAGATTTGCTTTAAAGATAAACAAAACAATTCCTCCATACCTGAATTTTGTGCCTACCATGTTATCAGACTTGATGGTAACTGTGGTGGCATCTCCATCCTTGTCAAGGATCATATCACTCCCAGAGAGAGATTCATAGAGATCTACAAACAGAAGTCATAGAACAACAGATGACCAAGAAAGGCTACCATCTTATAACCAGCTATAGGACACCCTCATTGTCCCCAGATAATCATGATAGATTTCTCAAAATCTTCAAAGAACTCTATTAACAAAACATTACTTTGGGAGACTATAATTAACCCACAATTAACCGAACACCTCTATCTGCAATGTAGGTTATGCCAGATATTCTTGGACTTCATTAACAAAACTTTCCTGGAAAAGATAATTAATAATCCCATTAGTAGACATAATATTCTAGATGTGGTGCACATAAATATAGCATCTCTATGTACTATTCCCAGCGTCTCTTTCCCCAGTCAAATTATCAAATTGGACAATTGACGTGTGACATTTGCCTTCAACATCTCAAATGCCCCTGTAAACAATGTCTTTGAATTTAAAGACTTAAAACAAGCAAACCTCATGCAATTATTTCAAAAACTCTCAAAATTCACCTGTGTCAGCACCAGAGCTGGATCATGATCAAACTGAGTCCTAGGTAGGGTAACAAACCAGAGCACCACCCATGTGTATCATTACCAATATCCCATTATGTAACATCTCTCCCCAATTACCGTAAAACACTGTTCAAACCTGTCAGTGTGCACACTATTTTCTTCTTTACTTTTATAATGATCAGAGATTTGGATTTAATTTAAAAATCGTATTTCAAATTTTACAGCAAAAACACTGATAGCAGTTTCCTAAACAAAACAAACACTCTCTCATTTAAAACAGACTTAGCATAAACAACAGTCAATTTCTCTTCCCTTGAAAGTCACATTTATTGAAAATGCACCTGGCAATTCATTAAAATCATTCATTCAAGTAGCACACAGTGAAGCATTAATTAGTGGTAAGGTGAAGGAAGCAGGAATTCAAAAGGAAAATGTGCAGTGCATTTGCTAAATAACAGGGATAGACTACTGGACACAGATGCCCCTACTCAGGGGCATACCAGGAGCACTGTCTGGTAACGTGACTTGATTGGAGTCATACAGTAAACAACAAAGGCTGAGATAATCAAAACCTGCATTATAGGAATCAGCTTATGGCCTTACTCATCTACACTAAGTGCCAGACAAACTGCTGTAGCCTAATATAATGCATTATATAACTACATGCCTGCAAAAACACAAGCTAAATTAAAATGTATTCATGGATAAAATAGTAATATTAAACTCATAGGGCCGGATTTACGAAAGCTTTCATGGAGTTGTAGAGTAGTGTAAGACCTCAAACAGGCAATATGTCTGCCGTGTGATCCAGGAACAGCCGGCAAGATGTGCACGAGAGCTGCTAAAGCTACTCTTGCATGGACAGCGTCATGGTATGCAAATTACCTCATTTGCTGCTGAAAGCTATGCAAATTAGGTAAATTTGCAATCCAGGAAACACTAACCTGTCCGTGGAAGATTAGTGTTATCTGCAGAAATGTACTCCGTTGATAATGGAGTACCGTTCTACAAATAGCTAAACGGAGCTATGACAGCTCCAAATAAAGGATGCATACACTTCAGGAAGCATGCCGATGGCCAAATATAAGGCCATTGGCATTTATAAATGTTTAAAAATATAAAAATCTAACTTTTTTTTCCCCAATCTCCGATGTTTAAGCATAGTGCAGCACTGCACAAACGTGCAGCACTTTAAAAAACAAGAAAATAATTTAAAAATAGCCAAAAATAGGCATTTTCACTAAAAAGTTTATTCTGCCATGCAGGTGAATGGCAGGCTGAAGACAACATGGCCACTGAGTAGTGGCTGCTAAGGGGGGGAAGCTCAGTGTGAGAGATGTAACCATGCATTAGTAGGCAATCTTATGCAAATGAGGATAAGGATATTGAATCCCAATTTTCCCCAGCATGTGAGACATGTCCCAAGAGTGTATGAGTAGGAGTAGGTGAGTAGTAGAGTAGAATATAGGTGACATCATGAGGGTGTGTGTCAGACAGGCTGTAAGCTAATTGGAGCACAGTGGCTTGTGTTTGCCCTGAGTTGCTCAGGATTGCAAGAGGCATGCCTACAGTTGTCCTATTTGAAAACCTGAAACCAAAGGTGCACACTGTTAAAAGATCGGAAATTTCTTGCAAACATGCACACAGTGTGTGCGCTTGTGTGTGCTTGTGTTCACGCGTGTGTGCTTGTTTGCATGGCGCTGCCCCGGGCGGAAACAGAAAGGCAAAAGTAAGGAAAAGAAGTAGCAGGAAGTTAACCAAGGAGAACCAGCAGAGCTGCCAGGTGAAATATATCAGAATCAGCCAATTACACAGGCAGCAGACTAGCCCAGCCCAGCACTTTAAACTCTGCAAACAGCATCCCCCCTGTTTTATCCCAAGAACTCTGCAACACTGCAGTATACAAACAGGGAAAGCTTAAAAAGCTTAAGTCAGACAAAATGTTAGGGGCTGCTATTGCTATCATAAACCAACATGTGCAAGATGCTGAGGGTGGTGATGTTGTGAATGCTGCTGAGCAACCCACAGTGAGGAGATGGAGAAGAGTGTACAGACCCAGGGTAACCTACAAGGGGCTACATGAGCTGGAGATAGTGGAGTACTATAGGGTGGACAGAGACCTCCAACAGCAAATTGTTGAGCTGTGCCGGCCACGCCTCACACACAGAACCAACAGATGGGAACCCATCCCAGTGGATACCAAGGTATGTGTTGGCATAAGAATACTAGCTACAGGTACCTTCCAAAGACCAACTGGTGATATGATGGGGATTTCACAGGCATCAGCATCCAGGGTACTCCACCAGTTCCTGGATGCCATGTCAGCACATGTCGGTGACCACATATATTTCCCCAATTCCTGTGAGGCATTGGCCAGCAATATGCGTATTCTCCACCAAATAGCAGAATACCCTGAGGTAGTGGGTGCAATAGACTGCATGCACATATGCATCAAAGCACCACCCGGTGAGCGGGGTAGGGTCTTCATCAACCGCAAAGGCTTCCCCTCCTTCAACTGCCAGGTCATGTGCGATGCCCAGGGCATAATAATGAATGTGTGCTGGCTGCCCTGGAAGCTATCACGATTGCCACATCTGGCATCTGACGCAGCTGTACCAGAGATTTGCCAATGGGGACATCCCTGATGGTCACCTAGTGAGGGATGCTGGATACGCACTGGAGCCATGCCTGATAACACCCATAGAAATGCACACACACCTGAACAAGAACTCCATAATGAGGCACACGCACAAACAAGAAACATAATTGAGCATGTGTTTGGGATGCTGAAGTCACGGTTCCAGTGCCTGGACACATCTGGTGGAGCCTTGCAGTACTCACCAACTACATGTACCCAAATTGTTATGGTATGTGCCATGCTACACAATATGATCCTGCGGAAACAGCTACAGCAGGAACAGCATGGGGCAGGGCCAAACAGCCCCCCACCATTGCCAAGGCCTCCACAGGCACAGCGTGACTCAGAGGAGGAACAACCTGAGTCTGGCTCAGTAGGCAGAAGGAGGCATGCCCAGTATGCCCTGGCCTTAGCAAAGAGGCAATGCATAGCACATACACTGACTCAGTAGGAACCCAGGAAATTACACCTCTCTCTGACTCACACATACAGTAAAAGGGATGCCTAACTTGACACTACCTGTTTTCAAACATGTATAGGGAGTGTACTTAGTGCATCCGACATAGGCAGCCCTGCAGCACCACCTGAGGCATGAGTGCCCTATTTTAAGCAATATAAAGCACTGCTAAGCGCATTTTACCAGTATTGAGCATATTTAAATACAATTGGGCATAGCTGCACAGTGTGCTAACCAGTGCAATGTCGGGCAACGTTGGGCAAAGTTGGGCAACGTTAGGGAAAGTCGAGCAAAGTCAGGTAAACATGCTCACACCTGCTTTACTGTTCCTTAACCAGTCAGGTCTGCCCAGCAGGAAAATAAAAAGCAGTGACAGGGCTTGAATTCAGGATACTGTGCACTATAGTCACAATACTGAACCACTAAGCCATGACAGCATTTCACTGGCACAGACACAACTTAAGTCACTCACACATACCAGTTGGGAGGGGGGTCACATACCTAACAGTCACAGCCATCAGGACAATTGTAGACAAATGCAATCACAAACAAATGCATTATCATGCCCTCTGAAAAAGAAGAAGGTGACCTCCCACCAGGCCTATGCAGACAGATAACAGCAGGCCAGGCAGTGTGATGTGGGTTGGGTAGGCTATGAAGTCACAAACTAATATGCATGTAATTGGAAGCTAAGGTCTGTAGTACAGTGGTATGCCTCAAGCCAGTACGATAGGCAACAGTACAGACTGAAATGGAGAACCTGACATAGCAGTGCAGGCCTAGAAAATGTGTATAAGTGTCAGGCGTACCCCTCATCCTATGTACACCCACAGTAACAATCAGGTGTGACCCCCGGGTAGAAATGTACAAATAATAGCTGTCCCCCCTGTATGTAGAAATGTTGATAAGTCTATGCAAATTGACTCATGGAAGCCCTGCAGGCACAGCGTGCTTCCTGTCAATGTACAACACAAAGGTGAGCCCTGAAGTAAAAACCAGCTTGATGTTTCACACACATATAATATATATGCCCATAGCGGGCATACTCACACACAAACAAATTTAGCAAATGTCAGTCAACAACATACTGAAAGGTCATACTGGGCATGCTCACACACTTAAACAAATGAAGCAAATGTCAGTCAGCAACATACGGAAAGGTCATACTGGGCATGCTCACACACTTAGGCCATGTCTGAGTACAGCAGTGGGCCACACATATCTGGCAGTTGCAGTTCTTACTCCAGACACTTGTCACTATTCATCAATCCTGCCTTACGCACACAGTGATATGATAACAGACCCATATAATATATTGGACCCCTGTCATAATCAAACTATGTACTACAAGTACTTAAGTTGTTCAAAGAAAGTGAAAATCCAAAGAAGATCAATAAATCTCCGATCAGTATCATCAAGAAACAATGAGCACTCCTAACATTATCCAAGCCATGTTCTAGCAAAAATATTGCTAAAGAGTCCATAGAGAACCATGAAGCTTTCTTTCGCTATGTCATAAATATCAATGTAAACTCATATATGTTCTGAGTCAGTGCAAAGTGTAAATGAATACATGTACATGACTGACATTGCTAACATCTTGTCAGACAGGTTCATACATATTTACCCACCCCACTAACAAAAGGGCCCATTACCATACCTGGAGATTGTGAAAACCCAGAAATCACATATACAATGGTTAAATAGCTCTATCCAAACCTAAAAACATGGCGTCTATGGGATGACATGGTTTCCCTGGCTGTGTCATATGTGAACTCCAAAACAAACAGACCCTGCACCTGAACAGTCTGTTGAGACTCACCCTCTGTACAGGATATGAAACTGTTGAAGGGGTTACAGCAACGTTTGGCACACTCCACAAGTGTTGGTGCACAACAGACCATGGGAACTATTGTCTTATAAGCCTAATAAGCCTGATCTGCAAGGCCATGGAGTCCATCATTATGGAACTCATAAACAGAGCTATTGGGAGCCTACAAACACCCAACCCTACCCATTTTGGTTTGGTCAGGGGCACATCATGGTTCCTAAACCTGCTAGACAGTTTTCAAGGCAGTTACCCAGGACACACATCAATGAAATGAGCTACAAATGGCCTACATAGACCTTCAAAAGCCCTTTTCCAACATCCCACACACATGTCGTATCCACAAAATCAATAATCTGTGCATAAACATGTATTTCATCTGATGGATTGTCAACTGGGGCACAGATAGATCCCACAAGGTAAGAATTGTGGTCTCCCTGTTGGACTGTAAGCTGGTAACAACTGCTGTCCCCCATGGCTCAGTCCTGGGACCCCTCCTGTCTGGTGTATACTTTTCAGAAATACAGTCAAACACATGAGGGCTATGGTTAGCAACGTTTGTGGATGACTGCAAAAACGTTGTCATAATCGATGTTTGGGACAACAGAGACATCCTTAAAAAGGGTCTCAGTCAGACAGATGTGGTGTCAAAATTATGGCTTCGAGCTACAGTCATGCAAATACCACATAGGTGCCAACACCCTAAATATGGAGGTAATTATAAGGGATCTATGGACACGTGAATAGTCATCTCTACTTCCAGAAACACATTCACAAATTGGTTAGAAAAATCATGCTATGTGTTCCCACAAATTGCCAAGGTCTTTGCATGTAGGTCAAAGGAGGTTCCCTCTACTCATCAGTCATCAGACCCATCAGAGAGTATCACGGCACACTTGCGATGAATCTGACTAGGAACCTTCAGCAGCTGGAAAGACCACTGAAGTACCTCAACAAGAGGATTACTGGCCTCAAACAGTTGCTCCATGCAACAACTGAATTTAACTCAATCTATACTCTGTTGCATACTGTCTACTCAGGGGATCTCTGCCCAACAGACAGGTCTATGTCCAATGCAGAACTGATGTACATGCGCTATCTGAAGTAAACCCAAGCTGACTGTGCCACATGCTCTAGGGATATCATCATCACAACAATAAAAGAACATGTTGGAGGGATACATTACTAACTCACAGACTTACCTTGCTTTGGAACAGGCTCCCAACCTACATTAAGCTGAGTCCCTCACTGACACTCTTCCAGAGGAGCCTTGATGAGTGTATGTGAAACTGAACTGTCACACCATGGATCACTTCATCAGCTCTACTACAAAGAGGCCTAGGGAACTAACCCTATGTGTGGTGATAGCTGCACACTCTGGACATACTAATATATGCCTTCAGGCAGATAGCCTATTACCTACCTATGTATGTATCTATATATATATATATATATATATATATATATATATATATATATATATATATATATATGTAGGAACACAGTATAATAAGCCAAAGATGGATGGGCAGAGATGTGTGTAAGAGGGTGGCCATGACAGGGAGCCATCCAGGACTGTCCCACCCAGCACACATCCCAATGGTACAAAAGACATGAGGTGCATATCTCACCCACTGTACATAACAGCCACCAGTATCTGTAAGCATTACAGTGTATGTGGTCCATGTGCCTGCTGTACAACATGACTGTACAATGAAGTACACATCTACTATCTGTAGACATGTACCTGTCACATAGGTTCATAGGTATGTAGTAGACTATATTCACGAAGGCATATATTAGTCTAGGCAAGTTGTGCAGCTTTCACCACCCCATTTGGTAGTCTCCTAAGCCCTAGTTCTAATAGTTAGTACCCTAAGCCCCTTTCTAGTGGGGCTGCTGATGTGATGCCTGGCATGAATTGTCTGTTTCCCATCCACTCATCAAGGTTCCTATTGAAGAGTGCCAGCAAGGGGTTCTGTCTGATGTACATTGGGACTCTGTTCCACAGTAAGGCAAGTGTCTGGGATGGTACTATATCCCACCAGCATGTTGTATTCATTGTTGTGATGAGGTTCATATCGCTGGAGTGTGTAGCATGACTCAATTTTGTTATCCGTAGATGGAGCATGTTCAACAATTATGTGTTGGACATTGCTCTGTATGTTAGGCAGAGTGTGTCTCTGAGTAGGCGGTATGCAACGGAGAACAGATTTAGTTTTACCAGTTGTGTTGCATAACACAACTGTTTGAGGCCAGTAATCCTCTTGGTGAGGTATCTCTGTGGTCTCTACAGCTGCTGGATATGCTTAGTCGAGTACATCCAAAATGGTGCATTGTACTCAATGATGGGTCTGATGACTTAAGAGTAGAGGGCCACCACTACCTCTTTTGATCCTGATGCAAGCCCTTTGTTGATTAGATGGGCCACATAGGATTTCCTAATCACTTTGGCAACATGGTTGTCAAAGGAAAGATGACTATCTACTTGTGTCCCCAGATCCCTTATTACCTTGTCAGTTTTTAGGGGGTAACACCTATGTGGTAGTTTGTGGGTACTTTGTTTTCACCAAAGGGGATTACTATGCATTCTTTCACATTGAGCTTGAGGCCATGATTCTGACACCACACATCTGTCTCATAGAGTCCCTTCTGGAGAATATTTGTGTCATCCGGGGAATCTATTATGGCAAACACTTTACAGTTCCCAGCAAACTTAGTCAACCACAACCCTCCTGTGTTGGCATGTACATTTTAGAAGTCTATACCAAACAGGATGGACCCCAGGACTGAACCTGGGGGACACCAGTTGTTACCAGTGTAGAGTCTGACATGTAACCAGCAACTCTTAATTTTTGGGATCTATCTGTGAGCCAGTTTGCAAGCCATCCTGTGATGTATGGATTCATGCCCAGGTTGGTGAGTTCATCTATGATACCTGATTGGGGAATGGTGTCAAAGGCCTTAGCAAGGTATAGGTAGGCTGTGTGGAGCTCATTTCAATCATCTGTATCCTGGGTAACTGTCTCAAAGAAATCCACCCAGTTCAGGAGGCATGATCTGCATTTGATGAAGCCAAACTGGGTGTGCTAAACTGTGTGAAAGTTCCCAATGTCTTTATTGTTGGCTTCCATTATGATTGGCTCCATTGCCTTACAGATCAGACTCGTCAAGCTCATAGAACATGAATGCCAAGGGTCTTTTGTGGCCCCACCCCTGTGGAGTGGGAAGAACGTTGCTGTGCAACATTCTATGGGTACATATCCTGTAGAGAGGATGTAGTGAGAGGTGTAGGTATCCTTGATGAATATGGATACATCCCCACCCTATGTGCTATGATCCAGGTTCTGATGCTGGAAGGTATGGAATAAGTAGTATCCTGGTAGTGCTGGTGTGCTCTCTGGAGCCTTGAACTAGGTTTCTGTTACTGCACAGATATCAATATTCTCCATACTGAGAAGTGCCTCGAGTGTGTGCATTTGGAGGCTGAGACTTCTGGCAATGAGTAGCATTTAGCTCACTTTGTGGTTGGTTACGGGGTTTGGTTTGTCCTATGTGACCGGTGTTCCACACCTGAAGTCAATGCCTCATTAGTCCGATCTGACCAAAAGCTAATTACCCTACATATCCACATTCTGCCCACACCCCCCATTAAGGAAACCATGTTAAAAAATTTCTCCAAAGCCAACTTCATGGTTCTTAAGACAGAAGTGGTGAACTTCAGGACACCCATGCAGATGGACAATACAGTTACGACTACTGAATCCTACACAGTTGCACTTTATAAGCACTTACATGAGTGCATGGATTGCGCTATCACAAACAGAACCAAGATGCAATCCTCCAAGAAAAGGAAGCCAATATGGTGGTCCCCTGCCATAAACAAGCTGTACAACAGAAGGAAGAAACTGTTGTAAAAGAGGGTAAAATCCCATGAGTGGAGGAGCTCCCTGGTCAGCCTCAGTAAGAAGCTGCAATCCCTGATAAAATCCTCCAAAGCTAGTTACGAAAACAAAATTGCCACTGATTCTAAAGATAACCACAAAGCATTCTATAGCTATGTCAAGAATCTCAATGGCAACACTCAGATCTGCTCTGAGTTACAGCACAATGGCACTAAATATACAGACCCAACTGATATTGCCAACATCCTGGCAGATAGGATCAGTGTTAACTTTACCCCCCTCTCACCCATGAAAGAGCCCATCTCTATACCGGAAGAATGCAAAGTTGCTGTCATCATGGCTGCACAGGTAAAAACCATACTCTCCAAAGCCAGGAACACAGCATCCATGGGACCAGACAACATCCCAGGCTGCATTCTACACGAACTACAGAATGAACTGGCACCACACCTAAGTACCATGTTCAATCATAGCCTCACCTCAGGCTTTGTGCCTGCTGAATGGTGCACAGCAATGGTTATCCCACTAACTAGCACCCCATTAGCCTGATGAGCCTGGTCTGCAAGTCCATGGAACATATCATTATGGAACTTATAAACAAAGATATTGGTAATCTCCAAACTCTGGAACACCACCAGTTCAGGTTTGTAAAAGGCAGATCATGTTTCCTAAACCTAATAATCTTCTTTGAAGCAGTCACCAAAGCCATAGACAAGGGTAAGGTGATTCACACAACCTATCTAGATCTTGCCAAGGCTTTCAACACCATCCCCCACTCTGGAATTATAGATTAAACTAGGTATAAATCCCTATGTCACAAGATGGGTTGCCAACTGGCTCACTGACAGAACCCACTCTGTGAAAGCAGCAGACTCCAAATCCGACTTCAGACCAGTGACAAATGGAGTACCACATGGTTCAGTCCTGTGCCCTGTCCTGTTTGGTATCTACTTCCCTGAAGTACAAGCTAACACAGAAGGTCTTTGGCTAATGAAGTTCCCAGATGACTGCAAACTAGGAGCCATAATCTAAACTACTAACGATCTGGACATCCTACAAAAGGGCCTCACTGAGACAGATGCCTGGTGTCAAAGCCATGGCCTCAAGCTCAATGCCAAAAATTGCATTGTCATCCCCTTTGGTAAAAACTCTGTACCCATGAACTACAACATAGGTGGTAGTATACTTAACACTGAAATTGTGATAAGAGACCTTGGGACACAGGTGGACAGCAGTCTCTACTTTGATAATCACATCACCACAGTAGTCAGGAAATCCTTCTATGTGGCACACCTCATCACAAAAGGTTTCTCATGCAGAAAAAAAAGAGATAATTGTTCCCCGCTACTCATCACTCATTAGATCCATTATAGAGTACAATGCCACTTTTGGTATGTACCTCACAAGACATCTACAACAACTAGAAAGGCTGCAGAAATACCTCACAAAGGGGATTACCAGCCTCAAATACATGCCCTACACAGACCATCTCAAAACACTCCAGCTTTACTCTGTCACATATCGCTTACTCAGAGGTGATCTCTGCCTAACATACAAAGCTATGTCAAACAAAGAGCTATTGGACATGCTCCACTTAAAGAAATCCCAATCCCTCCGAACTTCAGCTCCAAAACCCAGACCAAAATAGAAAAGGAGGGGATGTATCCATTTTCATAAAGGATACCCACACCTCCAGGTTAGTGGCACAGCACGAGGCCTCAGAGACCATCCAAGTGCAACTAACAGTGGGCAAAGCTGCTTATCAGATTATAATATCCTGATAAAGATCACCTACCTTGTCTCAGGACCCTCACTCAGCATTCCTGAGAACACTGGAAAATATAAAGGTCCTACCAAACACCATGATATTAGGAGATTTCAACTACCCAAACACTGACTGGGAGAATTACTCAAGTACAAACTCCTTTGCCCAACACTTCCTAGAGTTTATAAACTCAAACGCCCTGGAACAGCTGGTCACCATGCCCACTAGAGGTGACAACATACTGGACATGATCATCACCAACATGGGGGATCAGTGTTCCACACCAGAGGTAAACCCCTTGCTGGTAAGATCAGATCATAACGTAATCACACTGGACATCCACATCCTGACCCCACCCCCAATCAAGGAAACCACTGTGAAAAACTTTTCAAAAGCAAACTTCACACTTCTCAAGACCAAAGTGGAAAGTTTCAAAGCCCCCTTGCTACAGGATAATGCTATCCAATCCGCAGAATCCTTTACAAGTGCATTCTATGAGCATCCACAGGGATGCATGGATTGAGCCATCCCAAGTAAAACCAAGACTCACTCCTCCAAAAAGAGGAAACCAGTCTGGTGGTCCCCAGCCATAAATAAGCTATACAACAGAAGGAGGAAACTACTACATGATAGAGCAAAATTCCAAAAAGGAAAGGCATCACTGATCAATATTAGCAAGAAACTATGATCACTCATAAAATCATCCAAGGCCACTTTCAAAAGAACAATTACCAAGGAATCTAAAGATAACCACAAAGCCTTCTTTAGCTATATCAAAAATTTAGGTGGCAACTCTCAGATATGCTCTGAGCTACTGCAAAATGGCAAAAAATACACTGAACCAACTGACATTGCCAACATCCTGGCAGACAAGTTCAGTGCAAACTCCCCCCCCTCACCCCCAAAAGGGCCCGTGTCCATCCCAGAAGAATGCAGAGCCCCAGATCACGGACATGTAGGTAAAAACAGCCCTCAGCAAAGCTAAGAACACAGCATCAGTGGGACCGATGGCCCAGGCTCATGAGCTCCAAAAGGAACTAAACCCTCACCTAAATTTACTGTTCAGACTCAGCCTTACCACAGGCTATGTACCCAAAGAATGGCATACAGCAACAGTCATCCTGCTTCACAAAGGTGGTGCCACAACAGAACCTGGGAACTATCGCCCTATAAGCCTGACCATCCTGGTCTGCAAAGCTATGGAGTGAATTATCATGGAACTCATAAACAGAGACATTGGGAACCTCCAGACACTGGTCCCTACCCAATTCAGCTTTGTTAAAGGCAAATCCTGCCTCCTAAACCTAGCTGACTTCTTTGAAACAGTTATCAATGCCATAGATGAAGGGAAGGTAGTCCACACTGCCTACCTGGACCTCGCTAAGGCCTTTGACACCATTCCCCACTCTGGCATCATAGACAAGCTTATTAGCTTGAACATTAACCCCTATGTCATGAGATGGGTGGCCAACTGGCTCACAGATAGAACACACATGGTCAAAGTTGCGGGTGCCATATCCGAATCTAAACCAGTCACAAGAGGTGTCCCACAGGGCTCGGTCCTGGGACCCCTCCTGTTCGGTATATACTTCTCTGAGGTACAGGCAAGCATGAGAGGACTATAGCTGACCAGGTTCACAGATGACTGCAAACTGGGGGCCATAATCAACTCTCCGGCTGACACAGACATCTTCCAGAAGGGTCTTACAGAGACAGATACCTGGTGTCAAAACCATGGCCTCAAGCTGAATGCCAAAAAATGCATAGTCATCCCCTTTGGAAAAAACAAAGTGCCCACGAATTACCACATAGGTGGTAATCCACTAGGTATGGAAAATGTAATTAGGGACCTGGGGACCCAGGTAGATAGTAACCTCTCCTTTGATAATCACATTGCCAAAGTGGTTAGAAATTCCTTCTATGTAGCCCACCTAATCACAAAGGGTTCACCTCTAGATCAAGAGAGGTCATTGTGCCCCTCTACTCATCACTCATTAGGCCCAAAATAGAGTACAATGCCCCATTTGGTATGTACCTTAATCGGCACATGCAACAGCTGGAAAGACCACAGAAGTACCTCACCAAGAGGATCATTGTCCTCAAAGAGATGCCCTATGCAGCTCGGCTAAAGAAACTCCAGCTCTACTCGGTTGCTTACTGCCTGCTCAGAGGTGATCTATGCCCGACGTATAAGGCCATGTCCAACCCGGAATTAATGGACATGCTCCACCTCAAGAAAACCAAATCTCTTCGTGCCACCACATGCTCCAGTGAATTAAACCTCAGCACAGCAATAAACAGGACGTGCTGGAGGGATAGATTCCTGTCCCAGAGACTTCCCTCGCTCTGGAATAGAATCCCAGTTTATGTTAGGCAGAGCCCCTCGCTGAATCTCTTCAAGAGGAATCTTGACGAGTGGATGGGAAATTGTAAATTTACCCCTGGGATCACTTCAGTGGCCCTGCTAGACAGAGGCCCAGGAAACTAATTTAAAAGGGAGGTGAAAGTCAACACATTCTGGCTAGGCTTATAAATGCCTTTGGGCAGATAGCCTAGTACTACCTATGAACCAACATGGTCTAGGGACCTAAACCTTGTCACCACAATAAACAGAACATGCGGGAGGGATAGATTCCTGTCCCAGAGACATCCCGTACTCTGGAATAAACTACCTATCTATATCAAACAAAGCTCCTCATTAGCACTCTTCAAGAAAAATCTTAATGATTGGATGGGAAATAGGAAATTCTCCCTGGGGATCACTTCTGTGTCTCTGCTCGACAGTGGCACAGGAAAATAAATTTCTTGGGTGGCAAAAGCCAAGGTACCTTTTTGGCTGGGCTTGTATAGGCCCCAGGGCCAATAGTATAGTACCTGCCTATGAACCTATGAACCTATGAACCTTTGAGCCTTGCCTAAAAAAGGTAATATGGGGACAGCAAGAGCCTTAGCCAGTATTCAGAAGCATAGGGGCGATAGGTGCAAACCATATGTAGCGAAGCAATGAGGCTTGTCTATCATGTCATCACAGGCAGACAGAGATTGGATCCCCTTTGAATGACACCAGACGCTCAGCCAATTGTTGAAGTTTATCGTCTTTCTGTTATATTGCAGTATCATGTAGGTGAAGGTAAGATGCTACTCAAGGTCAGGTTCATACCTGCCTGGGCTACATGATCATAGAGCTACTATATATCTCTTGTCATGTTGTCTTGGGAGGTATGTCTCAGATCATTCACACTGACATGTACAAAGAACACGTCATATATGTACCTGTTCTGGAGTGATGTAAGTGCTTGTGAGTGTGTGTGTCTCCCTGGGGAGGAGCAACCTTTTTGGAGACTACTCACACCCCTTAAAAGTGGTATACTCATCTTTGTCAAGTCTGATGATGTCACCATCCTACAAATATACCTGTGGAAAGATGAAATCCCAGTAATGTGTATAGTGCATTGTGTAAATGTGTACTGCAGTCGTATCATAATGTAGTTAGGTAGGGGTTTGAATACTGTACTTGCTGAGTGTGTGTTTCTCCCTGGAGAAGAGCAACCTTTTTGGAGACTACTCACACCCCTTAAAAGTGGTATACTCATCTTTGTCAAGTCTGATGATGTCACCATCCTACAAATATTCCTGTGGAAAAGTGAAATCCCAATAATGTGTATAGCACATCATGTAAATGCATACTGCTGTACTATCATAATGTAATTAGGTCGGGGTTTGAATTCTGCACTTGCCAACTGTGTGTATGTGTCTCCCTGCGTAGGAGCAATCTTTTTGTAGATGGCTCACACCCCTTAAAAGTGGTATACTCATCTTTGACAAGTCTGATGATGTCACCACACCCCTTAAAAGTGGTATACTCATCTTTGACAAGTCTGATGATGTCACCATCCTACAAATATACCTGTGGAAAGATGAAATCACAGTAATGTGTATAGTGTGTCGTGTAAATGCATACTACTGTAATATCATAATGTACTTAAGAAGGAGTTTGAATCTCACATTTGCTGATTGTGTCAGAGTATGTGACACCATTGGTCGATGTGGAGTGCGTTTTTGATTTTTCTAGTGTATGACATATCACAATGACAACTGTATGTGCATTACACATGTAAGGTAGCTGTGGGGCAAAGCCATATACATACATGTGACCTCCATTATTTAATAGTTGGGTACTCTGCTTTCTCCATGAACACATTTGTTATCTTTGCCAGAGCATGCTGGCACTTTCCAGACCTTAGGTCACTTCTGTATGCTAGTGACAAGCTTAGCCACTGCAGTGATCCCTGGGCTACGTCTTCTGTATCACATCCACTCATTACGGTTTCTATTGAAGAGTGTGAGTGAGGGTTTATGCTTGAGGTATATTTTAATCCTGTTCCAAAGCAAGCAAAGTGTGGCAAAGATGACTAATCATTATAGGTGTACAACAACCTCTGTGGATCTGCATGCAAACCATTTATTGCTTATGTGCTCCACAGAGGGATTTCCAAAACCCTTTGGTAATGTAATTATCAAAGGAGAGATGACTAAACACATGGCTGTATGTATACATTTGTACCTGTTCCACATTTTTGGGGCTACTACCTATGTTGTACTCTGGGGATACATTGTTTTCTAAAAGTGGATAACTATGCTTTCTTTGGCTTATAGCTTTACAGCATGAGTTTGACACCAGGTATCTGTCTCTATGATACCCTTTTGTTGGATGTGTGTGTCATCTGGAGAATAAAGTATAGCCCACAGTATGCATTTTCATCTAACGTGGGCAGACATATCCCTACTGTGTTTGCTTGTACATAAGAAAGCTATATGCACAACAGGAGTGGTCCCAGGACTGAGTGCAGGTGAATACCACTTGTTACTGGCATAGAATTGTACATGGAGGCTGCAAATGTTACTGTGTGTCCTACATCTGTGCGTCAGTTGTCAATCCATCATCTAACAATCGTTTATGGTCAGTTTGCTGAGGATATGTATAATACCAGAATGTGGGATGGGTATGAATTGCTGATGAGCTATAGCTTGGCTGTGTGGACCTCCCTTCCCTCACCTATAGCCTTGTTAACTGGCTTGAAGTCTACTAGGTGTAGGAGCCATGATCTGGCCTTTAGAGAACCTAAGTGGGTATGGTGCAGTGTTTGCAGGTTTATAATGTTTTTGTTAATGAGTTCCATAATGCTTGCCTACTTAGCCTTCCTGATAACATTTGTCTGGCTTATAGGGTGAGAGTTTCCAGGATCTGTTGTAGTTCTACCCTTAATCAATTTATGTTAACAATTGCAGTGGGTGTGACGAGGGTGGACAGGTTTAGGAATAAGTATATTAGAGTGTCAGCCCAGGTTTTAAGGTTAGTAGACCAAGCCAGATAGGCAGGATTAAGTTGGTTTGTACATGTGCTGAGGAGGGATGCAGAGTATATTGTGAAATAGATGCTAAGGATGAAGCCACCAGGTAACAGGAAAAGAGGAACGCTTAAGATGAGGTTTATGGCTGTAGTGAGAGAGGACATGCAGGTGGATGGTGTGACAGCGCAAGATGCAGAGGGCAGGAAGAAATGGAAACAGATGATCTACTGTGGTGACCCCTAATGGGAGCATCCAAAAGGAGAAGAAGAAGATGTTGTATCTCAACCCTTGTGGACTGTGAACACCATTACCATGCGTCATTCCACAGGTATGTAACCTGTATAGAGGTTGCATCTGGACAGAGTGTTTAGGTGAGTGGTGACTTCATATGTCAGCTTGTATATGACACAGCCAGGGACACTGTCCAGTACCATTGCCACTGTGGTTTGGACTTTGGTAACAAGATGTTTAACTAGAGTGTCTGTGAATCATCAGGTTTTACATTCTTCAGGTCTGGAAATGTGGCCCTTGAGTAACGACAGGGTGGTGAAATCCGCATTCAAACTGTCTGACAAGAAATTGGTAATGTCAGTCAGATAAGTGTACTTTGTGACCATTTACATTAACTGTGACCCAATCTGAGATTTCCCCTGTAGATTATACACAACACTAAAGAAAGCTTTAGTGTTGTCTTTGGAATCCTTGCCATTTTGTATTTTGAAGCTTGCCTTGTATGCTTATTGAGGGATTGTATTTTCCCAATGATACTGACCAGAGAGGTTATCCCTTCCTGGTATGTAACTCTTTTTTGGTACAACTTTACACCTTCTATTATATATTTAGTTTATGGCAGGGGTCCATGAGACTAATGCACTTTTACTGTATAAGTGAGAATTTCTTGTGTTTGTGATAGCACGGTCAATGCAACCCTGTAGGTGAACAGTGTGCATTATTAAAAGATTATGCAGCTGGGACAGTGTTAACCTTAGTAATGCAAACCAATGACACATATCAACAACAGTATCACCCACAGCACAGTGTCAACCCATGTCATACACACACATGCGTACTCAAGTTCCAAAATGTGTGTAGTACAATGCATACTGGCCACCAACAGAAACTATGGAGTGTTAACACTGGCCAGTACAGGGCATGTCACCCTGTCCATGTGTCCAATATGCATGTACATGCAGACAGTGCTCCTCCACCATGTTCACAAATGGACATGTGCAAACCTGTGTTGCACACACCCCACACTTACTGTCCACTGTATAACGCATGCTGACACAACTAAACAAATCAGCCAAGTGGCACATGGGCAAACAAAACACAATTGGAATAAACACTGGTGAAAACAATACAACATTGCTAATTACAGCTTTAATGCATCATGCCTGCTCAGCTACACCTTCAAGGATATCATTACACTTTACTGCTGACAACATGCTACACATCCAACCATTGCTATACTTTATTAAAGTCACCCTGTGCATCAGCACCATGTTAGCCTGTTCCTGCATCAATGTTACAGATGGCAGGAGGTGGCACAGGTTTCATCATATGCACAGGGTGTGTTGTTGGTTTGCCAGTGGCCTACACTGAGCCATACAATGTGTGTGTGTGTGTGTGTGTGTGTGTGTGTGTGTGTGTGTGTGTGTGTGTGTGTGTGTGTGTGTGTGTGTGTGTGTGAGGGCCATGAGTACTGTTATGGGCCAATGTTGATGTAATGTGTACGGGTATGTGTTTGCCCTAGGTTTCTGGTTTATGTGTGTGTGTGTGTGTGTGTGTGTGTGTCTGCATGCACACAGTTCCACCATGTGGCTGCCATATATAGGGATTTGTGAGACAGCTACAGACTGTACCTGGCAGGCTTTACAGATCACCATCTCTGGTCATGGATATGGAACCTGTGCCTGGCAGGGGTGCTAGAGACAGTATCAGTTACTAATCCAGATTGGGTACTATCTGAAGAGGTTGACATATGTCCACTGGATCCAGGTCCCTGCTGGGACTGGCCAGAGCCACGTGCACGTGGTCTACTTGGACAGTCTATGGACAGTCCCCCCAACATTGCTGAGGCTGGTACAGGCACTACGGGAGTGGCTGTGACTTGCTGGACATCCACAGTGACCTCCAGCTGCTGATGTTGCTGGCATACATCCATGTCTACATCTCAACTGTCCCGCACTGTCCTGACACATGGACATGACATTGTGGAGGACATCCAATGTCTCACCCCAACGTCTATCAATGACCTCAGTGTAGTTACGTTTGGCACCTGCGCATCTGCTAGGTCATGGATACTGTCATTTACAGAGGTCTTATGAGCCCTCTGTCTCCTTAGCCCCTGTCTGGTGTACCGCTCCATTCGTGTCTGTGCCTCCATGACAGCCTTGAACATGCGTGTGGTAGAAAGAGGTGTGGCACATCTGCCAGGGGCATGATGACCAGCAGTGCTCTGACGAGAACCCCTGGGCATCTGCCAATGTAGTACCGTTCCAGACATTTGGCTATGGCTGCTGTGTCCTGATACATGTGCCATAGATACCACACTGTCCTGGCCAGTGCCAACCATACACTGTCCCTCAGCTAAGGGCAATGGTGATGATGGATGTATGACTGTGTGCATGGATGGGGTGGAGACTTGTGTACTGTCAATTGGTGGCCCAACAACAGAACCTGACAAACCTGCCTGTGCCTCAACACACCTATCCTCATCATCACTGTCTGTCTCAGTGACATCAGGTTCCCTGCTGTACTGAACCAGCCCCACCTCGGCAACTGTGAGAGGAAAACAGGAAACATACTTTAAGACCTGAACATGACTACAGACTACATACACACATGCACACATGCACACATGCACACATGCACATATGCACATATGCACATGTGCACATGCGCACATGCACACATGCACACATGCCCACATGCACACATGCACACACACAAAAATACACTCTTCCCTAAAGCAGACACACACATAACACCAGCAATCACAGAACATACACAATAGCAGGTGATGGTGGGGTACAGTATCACAAGCAAAACAGTCATATCACACATGTCAGCATGCAGGACATGTGTTGCTCAATAGCATGCAGTGCAAGTGTAATCAGTCCTTGTTACTAACAGTATACATGGCTTTGATGCATGTGTTTTGTTATTAGGTGATGGCCCTCCCCCTGGAACACAATGCATACATGGACACAACATTGCTGTGCAGGTATTCATAACCTTGTAATGTACTGTGCACCATAACTCACAGGTGTACATACCATTGCTGGATGTGTATCTGTGTGTCAGATAGGTATCCAATGCTGATTACAGCCTCTGTGTCTTTAGCAAATGATTGTGGATACATTTTTAGCACATGCATGATGAGTATTCACACAACATCATCAGTGGTGCATGGATAATTGATGGAATACCATTCGGCCACATACCCAATCTACGGTACTTATGGTGAGTGTAGATCATAGTGTGGACATGCCAGTATCATCCATGACATGGCATGCTAAAACACAACTACATATTTAAACACTACACATACCCAATGTATGTCATATGACCTAGCCACTCAATAGCATCACAAGACATATATGTGTCAGTTGTGAAAATGGTGATTGGTATGCATACTGTTTAGAGGTACATATGTGTGCACACACAACAATAAGGTGTATAGCAATGAAAGCTATGTGTAGTACTGTGGTTACAATAACTGGATGGGGTATAGTACCATAGGCCATCATCATGAAGCATCAGGTGGTCACTCAAGGCTACAAATGTTTCCCAAACCAGCACTAATCATGCTGTGCTGGAACTGTACTATCTTGGCTAAATTCACCATTTCACAACCAGTTGTTACATGCGTTTGTAAGGAGGCCAATAAGGAACATTCCCTGACATGAATGTGTAGTGTGTTGCAGAGTGTTTAAATGCCCCATGATAGGCCTCTACCTCTCAGGTATATTTTGTGTAATGTGTGGATGAAATTTTGGATACTGCAGTGTGTCTTTACAGAGGGTTTGGGAATCCTTTATGTGTAGCTTGTTAAAATGCTCTGTGCGTGACATAGATGTGTATGTTATGTGCATGTTGAGTATCAACTGTGTCTATCCAATGGTCACTAGAGTCTAGCCACATTTGTTTGAGATGGTCTGGGTATTGCATGTGTTTGAGGCAGCTAATCACATTAGTGAGATGTGCATGCTCTTACACCAAACATGCACAGCATGCATTATGAGTAGGTGTGTTACATGTGTACATAGCCTACACCTTAGCTATGACATGCACTTTTTATTTACAATAATAAATGTAGAACACACTCACCAGCATCTGTCTGCTGCCTTGATGTCACCCCAGAGGGACCTACATAGAGATGAGACAGTTTGTCAGTGGCCACAACTGTGGCATTGCTACTGTGTGTTTGCAATCTTACAGTACAACAATAGTTTACATTCACAGGGCTACAGATTATGTTCCAAATGATCAGTATTGCACAACAGGTTCCACATCTTTGAACGACACACTCCACATCTCACATATGCATGATCTACCAATACAGATAACAGTAGTCTACAGATATGCCATGTTACCTGCATGCTCTATATGTGCTTGCTGGGTGGCTCCAACCTCCATCATGGTGTATGTATGCTGCTGTTGTTGTTAGGCAGGTGCCACCGGGCTCAGGAGCAGTTCCTCCACTCTGGTGAGGGGGGATGGATATTAACACCACCTCCTGTTGCAAGCTGCTATCTACGCACATCAGCAGCACGCTGACGGACATGTCTGAGAAGATCACTGCAGTGGTGGTGTACCTGCTGATATGTCTGGTTATGCAGGCCTACCTCATTGACCCTGTGGACAACATCTTGCCACATTGCAGTATGCTCCTGCTGGTCCTGGCTGGTTCGTGAGAACATGAGACGGTAGTTCTGAATCATACTGATAGTAATGATATCATCTTCAGCACTACTGTAACTGGGGTTATTGTGATGGGCCATGATCCCTGGAAGACAGAAATACAAAAATATGTCTGAGCAAGTCATATAGCACATTTAACATTATACAGTACAGATATCACTGAACTGCCATATATAGCAACCTATAAGCTAACCGAGAGTGAAACACTGTAACTGCCACTTATCACTGCTCACCCCACAACTGCTTGAAAATGCCTTGCTCACTCTCTATATAATGAACCATGTTCTGCACAGCAACAAAATAAAATCACTATATAAGACTATACAAGAGTACCTGGCACACTGTATGCAACACGATGCACCATCTAGCCACAGCAGATATACATCAAGCTGATGTGTAAAGAAATATATCATCCATCACAATCAGTGTAAGGTCCAGTAAATGTATTACTATTATACCACACAACTTGTTAATGTCAAACCATGGCCAAAATATGTGCACAATTGGGAATATAGGTCACATACTGCTGTAGTACACTATGAATGTTGCTAGATACGCAGTTATATGTTTTATCACACATATGTCAAAGGACATGTTACAGACATACCCACACACACATCAGACATAATTACAGGACACAAAGGTATGACAACCCAGATAAGCTTTCAGTGTGTACTATACAGTACTGTGTGTCAGTACTTACACACCCTTAATCTTGATAAATCTAATCTGTGATGAATACAGGGACCACACAAAACAGTGGATGCAAGCAATGTGGACATACACCGTACTTTGCTGTACAGGCCCAGAGCTTCAAGTAGTACTGCAGTACACACAGGATTTGCATTCAACATCGGTACCAATCAATAATCATAGATGTAGTGCTCTAGCCTCCAAAGACACACCCTAGTTAAAACTAAGGGACTTAATCACACTGTATGCAATAGCACTTGTTCTGCCTAGCAACAGAATGCACTGCTTTTGCTAGGATCAAAGCAAGGACCCATAATACCATGACATAAACAGTTGCCCACTAAGCTATCCCACAGATACATATCTTTGACGTATTCACAAACATATTGACCATCACAGTCAGTCAGCAGTACAGAGAATCTATTGCAACAAGGAGATGTAGGTGCGTATGAGTATATAGAACTATACATATATATATATATATATATATATATATATATATATATATATTTATATATAGATATACATATGCACATCCATTGGTCTACATATACATATGTATGTAGGTACATATACATTTCACCTTTCATAGTGAAAATATCAATTATACAAAGGATGTAAGGTGCACAGTAATGTAATAAAATCGCGCAGTCTTGGGATAAATGCATTGAAGGTGTTCACAGCCCCGGTAGCTTTAGCAGGCCTTACTGGCTTCAACATTGCAAACTGAACAAACCACCTACAGTGTTTAACCACCACATGTCATATAACAGCACTGTATGCTGTCTTGTTTGTCACACACTAAAACCTACATGCAAATATGCACATACTAACCTTCAACAAGATATATCTCTCCCCCCTTTACAAACAGTTGCAATATGTCCCCTGCTCTATGCACATATACAGATGTTTTTGTAGGAATTTGCACATGAGCATGTGATTACCTTTGCACCAATTACTGGCCACCATTTGCTAATTGCATGCAGCCTGCTGTGTAGTAATTACAATAATCACTGTCATAGCAACCCAGTACTATAAATTGCTGACTCATGTAGGTGTGGCCCTTTCAGCTTTCCAAGATGGAGATCATCCTTGTTTGCTGTGGACAGGGTTGCCAGATGTCCCTATTTGGGCGGGACTGTCCCGAGATCAGCAGACTGATCCCGAGTCCCGCCCTGCCGGTTTAAATCCCGGCCAGCCTCCACTTTGTTTGTTTTTTTTTTTTTTTGATTGGCCCGTATACCTGGCATATGGGTTAATCAAAAATTGCTAAACACGGAGCTTCTTGTGTTCTGCATTAAACACAAGAAGCTCCGTTTTTAGTGATTTTTGATTGGCCCATATGCCAGTATACGGGCCAATCAAAAATCGCTAAACACGGTGCTACTTGTGTTGAATGCGGAACTGCAATGCATTAAACACGAGAAGCTCGTGTTTAGTGAAACTACTGTTCTTTAATGTGGAACTGTGTTCCGCATTAAAGACCTTTTTTTTTTTTTTTTTTTTTTTTGGTCTTCACTTGCTGTGAGAGACCTTTTTTTTTTCCTACCTGGGTGGCTGGAAATCTGGCAACCCTGGCTGTAGACATCATTGTTTAAGACAGAAGGTTGGTATAGTTCTTATATCAGAAGCCAAGGGTGTAGCCAGAGATTTACATTTTGCACTCAGACCTAATGTTGCTGCTTCCAGTACCCACTTGTCAGTGTAGAAATGTACTCACCCCTCAAAATGCTACCCCAAGATACATGGAAAGATGTACTTTCTTTTCAACTGTTGAAGTCTATTGGGAACGAAAACGCAGTGTGTTATTTTAACTAAGGCGTTAATGTTTGAAGAACTGTGTGTTTTGGATCAATAAACGATTGTCCTGAAAACTTTTTTGTCTCGAGACCTGGACTCTGCAGTGGTGTGGGGCTACATCCGTTTTCTGCTGATTTAGTCATGTTTGGAGTCTTTTTAGCAGTTCCTTACTGTTGTTTTTTCTTTTCAACTGTTACAATTAACTGCCATACAAAGCTAGTTATTGAGATGTATTCCTTTGGCACAAGAATTGTTTGTGAACTGCTATACTGTGAATATTCATTTACTCAGTTCTAAACAGTTTGTGCTTTTTTAGTGTTGACATTAGCACAAGCTGCTCAGAAAACCTGGACACATTTCAGCACTGTGAGTATGCTTACCTACATCCTTGGTAGACCCTGCACACACAGGTATATTCTACATTTGGGTAGGGTTGCAGAAGTACAGCGAGCGTAAGTAGTATTGTGTGGATTTTATCTTGCTGGACTTACAGGGTTGCTGTGTACATGTTAGTTTATCAAGGCAAGTAGTCTGTCTGCGTAACTCCCAACTGTGAATCTATCCACATGATAGCCAGAGAATAGCCTGTTATTTTTGTCTGTGCACCACACAGGTCTTTTCAGTAATAGAGCAATGGTATTCTTACAGTTGGTTGCTACCAGTACATGGCTACATCCATTTGTATTTCAGTGTTGTATTCCTACATAAGGTTATGCTTCCGAAACTCCTTCCAAAGCTATTTGAACAGTGTGTAATAGCAGAAAGGCTGATATGCCTCTGTGTTTCTGCCTCTGCCAGACCTCTCAACCAATCAGGTACATATTTGAACAGACTCAGGGAAAAGTCAAGAAAAAGTCAGGGACAAATTGCTGACTCATGTAGGTGTGGCCCTTTCAGCTTTCCAAGATCAAGATCACTCTTGTTTGCTATGGACATCATTGTTTAAGACAGAAGGTTGGTATAGTTCTTATATCAGAAGCCAGGGGTGTAGCCAGAGATTTACATTTTGTACTCAGACCTAATGTTGCTGCTTCCAGTACCCACTTGTCAGTGTAGAAATGTACTCACCCCTCAAAATGCTACCCCAAGATACATGGAAAGATGTACTTTCTTTTCAACTGTTACAATTAACTGCCATACAAAGCTAGTTAATGAGATGTATTCCTTTGGCACAAGAATTGTTTGTGAACTGCTATACTGTGAATATTCATTTACTCAGTTCTAAACAGTTTGTGCTTTTTTATTGTTGACATTAGCACAAGCTGCTCAGAAAACCTGGACACATTTCAGTAGTGAGTATGCTTACCTACATCCTTGGTAGACCCTGCACACACAGGTATATTCTACATTTGGGTAGGGTTGCAGAAGTACAGAGAGTGTAAGTAGTATTGCGTGGATTTTATCTTGCCGCACTTACAGGGTTGCTGTGTACATGTTAGTTTATCAAGGCAAGTAGTCTGTCTGCGCAACTCCCAACTGTGGACCTATCCACATGATAGCCAGAGAATAGCCTGTTATTTTTGTCTGTGCACCACACAGGTCTTTCCAGCAAAAAAGCAATGGCATTCTTACAGTTGGTTGCTATCAGTACATTCATGGCTACATCCATTTGTATTTCAGTGTTGTATTCCTACATAAGGGTATGCTTCCGAAATTCCTTCCAAAGCTATTTGCACAGCGTGTAACAGCAGAAGGCTGATATGCCTCTGTGTTTCTGCCTCTGCCAGACCTCTCAACCACTCAGGTACATATTTGAACAGACTCAGGGAAAAGTCAAGAAAAAGTCAGGGACAATCAGGGACACCTTTAAAATATTAGTGCCATTAAGTTGAGACATTGAGAGAATCAGAGCATATGAATTAATACACCTTTTCTGAAGTAAAAGAAGTGTCTAACTCTTAATTATTGTCATTATTCATTAAGTGTAATTCACCACCTTTCTGGCCAAAGTAAGTAGTTTTCGGAGGGATTCAGAGGGACAGAGCTAAAATTTGTTTCAATATCAGGGACATCCCAGAAAATTAGGGACAGTTGGGCAGTATGGCCTCTGCCCTAAACAGATATGCCAGTGTTTGTCCTGCTGTGATACTGTGTGGGGTTGCAAAGTGATGATGTAGCATTATTTCCTGCTAGAATGGCTGCTTCTCTTATCACAGTCATGTAATGTAATAACACAACAACTGCTGGTCAACATCCACAGAACAAGTTGTGTGGTATGGTATTCCTAATTTTCCTTTACATTCACTCATTCTGATGCATGATATATTTACTTAAGCACCGACTTCATGTGTATCTACCGTGGCTTAGTGGTACTTCATGTTGTGCAGTGTGTGTAAGGTCCAGGGTTCAAGACTTACAGAGGTATTTTATTTTGCTCCTGAGCAGAACAAGGGCCCTTACATACAGAGTGACTAAGGCACTTTTAAGCAGTTGTAACTGGATTTGCTTGGGTTTGCACGTTGCTGTGCATTGCTTAGCCAAGCACAAACAAGTGCAAACTCGCGCAAACCCGCTAACTACTGCTTAATAGTGCTTACTCCCGCTAACACCCGCGCTCATTTCTTTGAAAGAAAAGAAAAATGGGGAGATAGGAAAATGGTGAAAAAGGGGCACAAAGAGGGAAAGACAGCATGGAAAATAGCTCGGGATGTGCAGGACAGGTGTAGGGAAGGTCCATAGCTGCCCATTCCTTCAACAGCAACAGCTGTGCATATGCAATAAATTTGGGGGTAGATATGAATATGCAATAAATTTGGAGGTAGATATGAACCCTTCAACCCCTGAGAGAGGGGTGAGGACAACAAAGTATGTTGTAATGCCAATTAAATAACATTTCATGTGTCCAGTGGACATGTGTGCAAAATGGGAAGCTATGTATGGGGCGTACATTTTTTTTGGGAGCAGATTGTCCTTTTTTTTTTTTTTCAGGTGAGAGCGGAATGTGGGGTAGGGGAAGTAGGTGTATTTGGGGAGGTAGGTTAGGGAGGTAAACAGACAAGACAAACAAGATGCATACAGGGGCGGTATATGGCACAAGTGGTGGGTGAACAAATTTGATGGGGAAGGATGTTTGGAAATTGCAAGCCCATGAGCCCCCAGATGGAAACAGTGGGACTGAGGTCCTCACCCATGGGCAGTCACTACTGCACCTTCACAGCCGAGAGAGTGGCTGTGCTGAGCGCTGTGTAGGAGGGGCAGGCTGACCCGGGAGTTGTGCCACACAGGCCTCAAGCTGGCATAGAGGTTCTGCAACAGAACGTTCAATCTCTCTATGCACCACAGCCCAGACCATTCGAAGGGTGAGAGGTGGCCCTCCTCCGCCCATGCTTGCACAGGGGGGCTGAGTCCCATCCCCTGCAGTGCTTCCTCCCAAAGGTGGCACAGGGCCAATCGAGGAGGAGGTCCCAGGCTTGGCACCAGTTCTGCTGGTGCCAGGTGCCATGGCCAGCTGAGGTGGGACAGGTGGGTCCACTAGGACCGGCCTTCCCATACGAACTATGTTTTGGCGAGTTTAATAAAGATGTGGGTTAGTAACAGTCAACTGCATTCCCAGTTAGTTATAAGAGCATGCAGAAGTATTCCCATTAAACCAACACACCAGAATTTCAACAGTTGAAAAGCAAGCATAACACATGCATATATAGAACATTAGTGGACATTACAACAGCATGCATGTTGAATTGATGGCAACAGGCCACCAATATTGTGGTATTTTAAGAGGGTACATGCATAGAAATAAATGTAAATATTTATAAACCAATAGGACATATGTCCCAACAAATGTTTTGAGATTAAACTTACCAACTGAGGTGTGGAATTGCATTTTTTATGCACATACAGTAGGATGGAAAAAGATAGCTCAATTAACAACTTATATATTTTTCTAGTTTTCACTACATTCCTATTAACTGCAGTTATATGTCCCTTACATATATTATTACACTACCCAATGTCCTTATATTGTGCAATTGGATTTTGCTAGATCATTATACACATGAGCTGTATCTTATATACAAACTGTCCAAGATGCAGATGTTACTGCAATATATTTTGAGAGTTGCTCACACACACACTACTGCTAAGATGGTACACTAAGAGCTCTACTTTCATATAATTATCTAGATATGTTCAGGTGAAAGTATCAGTTATATGTTAACAGCTCCCTACACTTCTGGCAGCACACTGACATTTCTGGGGAACACAATACCAAGCTACTCATGTGCCAGATTAACCTGTACATGCTGGGCATGAACCAACAGTTGAGGGCTGTAAATATGCATAAAAGCTACTGGCACTCCCTTCATCCATGTTATATGGGTCTACCCAAGTGTGGGTTGACACTGCTTAATACAACACTACTATTTGTAGAATGCAACAGTACAACAACATATCAAAGAAAATGACACAGACGCACTCCAGTAATTATACATTTATTAAAGGATTATTACACCTTTATTTATTGGGTTAAAACACTTTTTGAAGGTTCTCTCATTTATTTTATATAACAGTACATACAGAATAATTACTAACCTGCCTGATGATGCAGCCTTTGCAGCCTATCTTCATGGGCTTGCTGGTTCATAGCCCGGACACCTGCAGCTGGTTAACGCAGTACGCAGCTACGAGCAATTGGATTTAAATATGCTCAATACTGGTAAAATGTGCTTAGCAATACTTTATATTGCTTAAAATAGGGTACACATGCCTCAGAATGCATAACCATTTCACCTTTATATATATATATATATATATATATATATATATATATATATATATATATATATATATATATATATATATATATATAAAATTTGTTCACTACTACATTTAACTTTTCAATGCTTTTTACAAAACTTATACATAAAAAATGTCAGGAAATATTTTTGTATACAGATTTCTAACAGAAAATGGAACGTGCAGTAGTGGGACTCAAACCGGGAATTCCTCTTCTTTGTGCGAAGGTTCTAACCACTATGCTATCGCTATTTTGCTTAATTTGCATATATTTTTCTTATTATCCTCTTCCGGTGTCTAAGCTGATAACTGTAGCTAAGCAATGGACAAACCCGCGCAAATACGGACAGCTATATCGGATGAAATAAAAAAAAATAAAAAAACTCTTTCTATTTCTAATTTTGTTAGTTATTTAACATATGGGGGAGTGTAGTGTTACACTGTGCACATGTGAGCGGACTCGTTCACGTAACTTGAAATTGCGGCGTTTCTTAATTGCAGGGGCATGGATTTTTGGACTGCTCGGCAGTTCGGCACACCCACTACACTCGTCCACCCTCCATGTAAGCTTTAGAGTTAAGGCAGCATCTCATTAATATGCATGGCATGCTGCTATCATACTGTTAGACTGGTGCTTCCATGTAAGACTAATCTAGTCTTACATGGAAGATTAGTAAATCCTGGGGAATAGACTTCATGTTGTCCAGTTTATTCACAGTCCAGTAATAAACACACTTTCAGCACTCAACAAAACATGGAAAGCAAGGATTGTACCAAAGGATTATGGCTCATATGACAATGATCCTGTTCACCAGGGTGCAGGACACAGACACACACACACACTCTTGTTCATAGACACATGGATGCAAACATCCGTCACAGCCCCTAATATGAATGCATACACTTTAGATGTTTGCTTCTGAGCAAATGTACGAACAAATGCATCAATAATGACAGACATGCATTTCAGCTCCCTGCTATTATAACCATATGATGCAGCCGAATGCAACTTATCTCTGACCTCGCAATTTCTTAGCTCAAGAATCAGAGACATACACTGAAAATCTGGAACAGATTTAAAATATTTGTCTTATATACTTAGAAAATTAATAGAATAATGAGCTTTGCATTAGTTAGCATTTTCCAGAGGATGCAACTTCTAAGACATCCAAGCCTGCCATTATTAAGCAATTGTAATCTACAACTATTTGTCAGACAGCCACAAATTTAGAAAGGCACAGAACAAAATGCCTGTCAACTTCTTCACTCAACAATTCTTGAGAAAGCCAAAATAACAAGGGTCCAAAAAGGACAGATATGAATTCATCTGTTTGTTAATCAGGAAACCAAAATGTCTCTTTTCAGGAAAACTGTCTTGTTAAAGGACACAATAGGCAAATGTAGGAGGAAGGATGCCAACTCTTTATTTTTGACTACAGAGCAAAGTTTGTTAACGCCTCAGAGCCTTACATGTCAGGCCATTCTAATTCACTTAAAAAGTTAATAGAACAACAGGTATTTTGAAGACTAAGAACTGTAAAACTCTATTATACAATGACCCCCCCTCCATTAATATTCCAAAATGTGCACGCTGATTGGTCAGCTTGCACGCTGTAAATCAAAGTTATAGTAATGGAAAAAGGTCCGGTCGCCCGGACTTTTTCCATTAGTATAACTCTTTTTTTTTTTTACAGCAACGGAGAATTTGCTTTTTACAACTTGTCTCACATAGCAAGACAGCTTTTAAAAAAAGCAGTAAAGCATCTCTGTTGCTTTTTTTAAAGCTGTCTCACTATGTTAAACTAATTTAACATAGCGAGACTCTTTAAAAAGCAATGGAGATCTTGCTTTCTCCGTTGCTTTTTTCAAAACTGTCTCACTATGTTAAATGGGTTTAACCTAGCGAGACAGCTTTAAAAAAAGCAACTGAGATTCTCCGTTGCTTTTTTTAAAGTTGTCACACTATGTTAAACTCGTTTAACATAGCGAGACAGGTTGTAAAAAGCAACAGAAATCTTGCTTTCTCCGTTGCTTTTGCCCACAGCTCTGGTGTACTGTGTAAGTATACGCATACACAGTACATCAGAACTGCTGCAGAATAGCAGACAGTTGCAGAAGGGCAGCAAGGAGGCATTATACAATGCCATTATTTAAGAAAAATATTTTTTTTTTTCTTAAATAATGTCATTGTATAATAGCAATAACCCACTTCTGGGTGTGGGTAATGCTGGATTTACCCACGGTTGGCTTTGTTTGGCCACTCGGGCTTCGCTCTCATAACCAAACCACACCAACTGTGGGTAAATCCAGCATTACCCACATCCAGGCGTGGGTTATTGCTATATTAACTGGCATTACTGACTGACTATAGCCCTCAGTGATTTATCAGAAAATGGAGAAGTTAATGAAGGTCTGTTAGTTAACACAAATGATTCAGGCTCTAAGCAATTAATGGGCAGCTTTCTGCAGTCACAGATATAGGGTTTGACTCCATAGATCTCCATTTGCCAAATGTGTGATCCAAGTTAGCTATTATTATATATTGCTTGTATCATGAAAGCAGTTAGATTTTCCTTAATTGTGTACATGTTCACTTAGTGAGGATTTGAAGGCTTGCAGACATTATTTTTAACTTCATTTGGAAAACCATTCTGAATAGAAGGATATAGATGTAAATGGGCTCGTTCACTAATTGCATTTTTGACTTTGGATCTGATTAAAGTGAGAGCATTATCTTGGCTGGTTCTAAGGCAGTAGTTTATTTTCCACACTGTAATCAATCTTTTATGGGGGGACAATAACTATTCTGAAGAATTTTGTAAATAAGAGAGGTTTGGAGGTAGGTTACTCTGGTGGTTATAGGAAGCCAGTTCACTTGGTATAATAGTTCATGTTTATGCTTGTTTATATCTACTAGAAGAGCAAACTGGAATATTTTATTTTCAGTGATTTGTAGTTTCTGACTCATTTGGACTAAGTGAATGCCGAGAAGAGGCATTCTATACTGTAGTTTTGGAAGCAGAATATTTTATGACTCTGGATGTCCTTGCAGTGGGGTATAGTCAGTTGAAGATCTGAAATGTTGATTAAGGAACTTAATGATTAATGCATCTATATGAAGTGAGAAGTTAATGATGGATGATGGAGAAGTGATGGATCTAGAGTGAAGCCTAGTTACTTTTGTTGAGTAACAATGGGAATGCAGCTTCCACTGTTATTTGTAAGAAGAAGATTAGGGAGAAGGGGTAGTTTTTGAGGAGCAGAAAAGAGCATAACATTATTTTTTTAACATTCAGTGACAGTTTGTTGCTATATACGTAGTCAAGTGGTTAATTTATTGAAGCCTGACTGAAGAGTAAATTCTAAAGATTGGATTGTCTTGTTGGAGTCTGTTGCATGAATGCCATCAGCATACATTACAAGTTTTAGATTTTGGAGGTCCACAGTGAAGTTACTTATAAAAATGGAGAAAAGTAGGGGTCAATAAAATAGATCCTTGTGGTGCTCAATGTTTAGTTTCCTATGTCAAAGAAATTTTTATTCAAGTATATTTGGAATGTCCTATCTTTTAGATAGGCTATGGAACCATTCAATTATATTTTCTCCAAAGTTTAATATGTGAAGTTTAAAGTTGCTAATTTGCCACAATACAAGAAATAACATAGCTGTGACTGATCTTCAGTCTGGGTATTGGAGGAAATGCAACACACTACTGAATGACATATTGCAGTCTGAAAGAGAATCGGCATCTTATAAAGCAAATTATGCTTGAAGGGCAACTAAAATTGCTTGTTTTGATTCAAAGAGATAGCCAATGAGTTACAGATGTATAGCATTACATGTCAGAGCAAAAACAAAGAAATGGGAGAAAATGAGGTGTAAGAACCATGAAAGACATGACAGGTATGGACAAAGCATGGTAATTCTGTATGTAGTGCTGTCATAAACAAGATAAAGTAAAATGTCCTGTGGCAAAATAAGTTATTTTGCATAACTGCATAAAATATATAAAATAAGTTTTCATCTTAAAAGAATGAAGTGTCATGGAACAAAGCAATGAAAGTGATTTATTTGTTTAAATGATAAATGTTAAAGAAGTAAATATTGTGCAAGAATATGACACAGATAATGTAAAACAAGAAGGTCAGTCAGAAACATAGACAGGAAAGCTCAACTGTATAATCAAGTACAATGTTAAAACTCAACAGAGGGGCAGAATATAGTGTAATATGTGCTATAATATTCAACATGCTGAAAATTAATGAGAAAATTAAAGGCTACTATGTCCAAGCTGCTTACTTATTCAGGTGAACAGTTGTCACCATTCTGTCAGAAATAGTTTCTTTGCAAATACAAGACTAAGAAATGTAAAACTCAAAATTCAGCTATTCCAATAACTTGGTATGGTAAAATGTAACAACGTGGTGGTGGTGCTGCGGTAGCGTTGTCGCCTCACAATAAGATGCTGTCCGGTTCGATTCTCAGCTAGAGCGTCTTCTGTGTGGAGATATGCGTGAATGGGCGTACCTTCATTGAAGGTTGTGCATCAGAGCTGGTAATTTGGTTTGTAAAAATCAACTACCAATCATTAGCAGACTGGAGTTCCGCTGTGGTGACCCCAAACTGGAAAAAGCCGAAAGACACAGAATATATGTGTAAAGAGTGGCAATTTGCTTTGTGATTATGAAAATATATATATATATATATATATTGGTCTGGACTGATTGCCAGAATTCCATCATATTCAGAAAGATCCTGTAATTTTAGGGTCATACATGTTGCAAAGAAAGTTACAGTAGCTCGGAGAGGTAGAGTTGAAAGGGAGCTATAACATGGATGAGATTATGAAAGGTTGTTGACTGTATTAACTAGGTGAACAGTATAATTACTATGATAAAAATAAACAACCAGACAACATTCATATATAAACTGATTCATAAGGTCTTAATAAGGATATAAAGATGGAACTTATCCCACTTCACACTATAGGAAAGGTTATAGCTGTAATGTCAACTGCAAAGTATTCTCTACATGATGTTAACTAGTACTTTCAACAAATTACATTTGATAAGGAAAGTTACCATCTGTATCCATTTAAACATCTATTGAAAGCTATATTTTCTCAGACTTCCAGATGGTATGTTGTTAGCACACAAAGTCTTTCAAAGGGCTGTTGTACTGGTTACTGAAGCTTAAAGGTGTAGTTAATGTATTGGTATGGTTATGAACCAGGATGACCATAACAAAAGTCTCATTTAGGTAGTAAATAAAGTGAGACAGCATAACCTCTAGTGAACAAAAGAAAGTATAAAATAAGAGTTACAGAATTCAAATGTATGAACCATGTTTTAAATTTAGAAGGCTTGAAAACAGAAATGAAGATCAGGTGTAGATCATTTACACTTACCAGAGAATAACAATACTTATGAGATTTCTAGGTAGAATACAGTGTTGCTTCTTGTGTTTATTGTCAAATATGTCAGTATCAGAAATAACTGTGGGACTGAGGTGATATTGTAATGAGGTGCAAAGAAAGAGTTTTGTACTGTTCAGTTATCACAGCACTCACATCAAAGTACTTTAATATTAATACACACACACACACACACACACACACACACACATGCACACACATACATACACACTGGTAACTAGGGTAGAACACTGATCAAAGTATGAACAATTGTAGGTTCAGCCCAGGTTACAACAAAAATGTAATAATTACAACCAAATGTAGAATACAAATGTAATGCAAACAAAAAGAACAGCATTACAAGTGGATGTATGACAAAATGTGATTAGTACAATGAGTTTTTTTTAAATAAGATCAATCAGTTGCCTGTATTTTAAAAATATTTAGTCTATCAGAAAAAAATATTCTCAGAGAGATAAAGAGCTATTATCAATGGTGTATCTCAGCTAAACATTCCATTAATTTGTTGAAGTAACAGAAATGCAAGTAGTGGAAAAAGCAGAAGCATATTCTAAAGATGTCATTGATAAGGCATGATCAAGGTTGCAAAAATATAGATTTCCTTATAGAAATATTCATAGGTTCATAGGTTCATAGATTGGTACTAGGCTATTGGCCCTAGGGCCTATACAAGCCTAGCCATAACAATTCCCTGGCTATTTCTTCCCTCAATATTTACTTCCCTGGACCCCTGTCTAGCAGGGCAACTGACGTGATTCCCGGAGTTAATTTCCTATCTCCCATCCAATCATCAAGGTTCCTTTTGAAAAGAGCCAAAGAGGCACTCTGCTTGACATGTACTGGCAGTCTACTCTAAAGTCTGGGGAGTCTCTGGGTCAGGAACCTATCCCTCCAGCATATTTTGTTCATTGTGATGACAAGGTTTAGATCACCGGAGCATGTGTCTCTGAGGGATTGGGATTTCTTTAAGTGTAGCATGTTCAACAGCTCTGGGTTTGACATGGCCTTGTATGTTAAGCAGAGATTGCCTCTGAGTAGACGCTATGTGACAGAGTATAGGTGGAGTTTGTTTAGACAGTCAGCATAGGGCATCTGCTTTAGGCCTGTGATTCTTTTAGTGAGTTATTTCTGCGGCCTTTTCAGTCATTGCAGATGTCTTGAGAGGTACATACCAAATGGGGTGTTGTATTCTATAATGGATCTAATGAGGGATGAGTACAGTGGGACAATGATCTCCTTTTTTCTGGATGAAAAGTCCTTAGTGATGAGGTGTGCCACATAGAAGGATTTCCTCACCGTTGTGGTGCTGTGTTTAGACCACTGTCCACCTGTGTCCCTAAGTATCTTATCACACCTTTGGTGCTTAGTGTACTGCCACCTATGTGGTAATTCACGGGTACATGTTTTCTCCCAAAGGGGATAACTATACATTTCTTGGCATTGAGCTTGTGCCCATGGCTCTGGCACCAAGCATCTGTTTCTGTAAGGCCCTTTTGTAGAATATCCACATCATTTGGGGATTCAATAATGGCTCCCAGTTTGCAGTCATCTGCAAACTTTGTTAGCCAGAGTCTAGCAAATGAATTAAAAGCCAAGAAGTCAAATGCATGTAGCAGATGTGCCAAGGTGTTGCTAATCTACTAGGAGAGGTAAAGTTAACTGGGTTATACCATAATTACCAATGATAGAAAAGAAACTTAAAGAGTGTCAGCAATGTTAACCAGAATGGAATAGTGGCATGGGGAAAGAATGCAGCCTTGCATTTCATTTAAAGAAAAGATTAGTTGCAGATAAGGATTGTTCAAAGCAAATAGACTAAAATCTACAAATCACTTGAGACAGAAATGTTGGAAAGAATCTAAACCTCATTTGGGTAGAGTCAATTTTAAGGAAAATGTTGGCAATGTATTGCTTCATCTAGCAATGGCTGTACAAATAGAACAAGTAAATTATATATATATATATATATACTTTGTTAAATGCTTACCACAAGAATAAACCTAGAAACGTCATGATGCCTTATTCAATTTTAGGTAGGCCAAGAGTAAGATTAGGCCAGATTATGTTTCAGCATTAGGTGAGGATATATCAGCTCTTTGTTCTTATTCAAAATTTCTAGAAATTGTGAAGTTAATTGGCACTATATGCCAAGGTATAAATGATACACTAAAACAGTATTCTTAAGGCAAGGAATTCAAGATGTGAATGCATCAGATAATAATCTGTGGTACATATGTGCTGAATTTAAAAGATTTTCAGAGCAGTAGATATTTCGTAAACTTAAATTCAGTCCCTGCTATACATAGTCTGGTATTCATCTAGATTCATCTAGATAGACTAGCACAGACTGTTAAAAAATGATGATTTTACAGAGAAATAACAAAGGCTTTTAAGTACTTTATCTTTCTTGGAACATGAGAATCTTCAATTCAGTGTTGTTCTGTTATCTGCTCAGCTAATAATGGCTCCTTTATTAAAAGTATGTATGTTGTTTTTTCATTATAAGTATGTATGTTTCTTTGTTGTGCCCTGAACATCAAAATCCAGTTCGAGAAGTCCTAAAACAAAATCAGTTAAGACTAAAATTCTTGTGAATAAACTTACTAGATCTCACCATTTTCTGGTTTGAAAGAAAAAATAAATTGAGAATTCAACATTGTTGTTTATGAGAAATAACCAGAAACAGTCATATTAAGGAAATGTGAGCAGTCAAGGTCATCTGTTCATGAAAAGTTTAGATGGCAAAGTGCTCTGATGAAACATGTGACATTTGTAAGTGTGGAGACCTTTCCCAAGATACTGAGGCTGAGGACATGTAACATGGAGTGTCCAGAAATGTGATAGGTGGGGGCTTTAACTGAGTCATTATGGAGGTGGGAAAATATACAGCACACTCCCTCCATGCACTTCCACCCATTAGAATATAGGCATGTGCAGGGAGGAAATGGAGAAAGTAGGGTATAAGAACCCCCCCCCCGACAACAATATGATGCTGCACCAGGATGCCCCAGTCTCCTCACCATCCCCAAACATGGGTCGAAGTAAGTCCAGGGGTATGAGGAGTGGCAGATAGACCTGATGGGTGAGGAGAGGATCAGTGGCAGCTAATAATCAGCCACAGAGAAAAAAGAACTAAAAAAATACCCCATATCCAAAAATGCCCCTCTATACCCTCAAGTTACCCTTAGTGGCAGTTAATAATGAAGTGATGCAACTCAAGCATGCACATTAATAGCACCAATCTAAGTGTATCTACCAATTGCAGATAATAGTTTACTGAACCAAGCTTTCCACAGTGAATGTGTCACTATGAACCTAAAGATGAGTATTAACTAATAGTTAGTATCACTCATGAGCTACAAGCTACCATTGATTATACAGTTAAATGAGTATAACTTGCAGCTTGAAATTACAAAGCTGAGTATCCCTAAAACAATCAGAGAATGCCTGCTTATAGCAAGCTGTGATTACTCATGCTGCCAGCTTCCCAGAGTAGCATACAACTTGAGCCTAAAATGTAACCACTACCTTCAGCTGCTTGTGTTCATCTGCTGTAGGCAATACTCCGTGGTGCAGTGAAAATGAACATAACCAGTAAACTGAATTTATAAACCTGTATGTCAACATCAGACTCTGAGTGCATCTGATTTTAGTGGATCACAGGTGTTCTATACTGAATTTAAAGTTATACTACATTAAAATTAATTAACAATGTTAATGATAATTCTAAACTTCATTAGAACAGCAGCAGGAGTAAAACCAAGTTTTTACATATTAATAGTTCACAAAGCAGAGTAAGTCCTTGGACAATCGTCACCTTGCCAATACCTACTCTCACAGGAGTCCTCCTGCCTGCAGGAGGACAAAACATATCAGGACCCAGAATAACAGCAAATAATTGGATGGTACAGAGGTGCAGCGGTACCATTGTTGTCTTACAGCAAGAGGTTGTCTGGTTTGATTCTTGGCTGGGGTGCCTTCTATGTGGAGTCTGCATGACCTCCCTGCATTTGTGTGGGTTTCCTCCCATATCACAAAGACATGCATCTGAAGGGTTTCTCCACAGGCTTCTGCTGAAAATTGGCTTTGTTCCAAGCTGGACTTTCCTGGTAAATAAATAAATATCTGAGCACCTATCTAGTCATCAAGGTTTGTCTTAAAGGAGGTGAGGGTATCACTTAGAATTTTAAGTAAGGGAATATTATTCCAGAGTTGGGAGTTATTGAGTAATAAATCTGTCCCTAAAGCATGTCTCATTCATTTGTTGATGGAGATTCAGTCTTTTGTTTGACTGTTGTGAAGCCATTTGTTTTGGGCAGGTGTAGGAGATTAATAAGTTTTTGGTTCTTAACAGCATAGGATTCTAGACATAAATCACTTCCCATGAGTCTGTAAGACACAACGTATAAGAATCTAGTCTCAAGCCTGACTTGGTAGCCAGAGGTTTTAGTGTGGTGATCATTTTAGTTTTGTAATGTGTTTGGATAGATGCATACTAAAAGGGACATTATATCCCATTCTGTTTGACAGATCAGATCACAGAATAGAGGAATTAGAACTTTTTTGAGCTGGATAATATACCTTTAGTTATTAATTTGACTAGACAGAAGGATTTCCTGACTACTGCAGTTATATAGTGCTCATGAAGAGGGAGTTGTTCATGAAGATACCAAGATTTCCAACAACTGTACCAGTCTGAAGTAGGGTACTCTCTTTAGTGCAAAATGCCGTTTAGAGTGGCTTACCAAAGGTGATCATGCTATACCCATTTGCATTTAATTAAAGCTTGTTTCTAATATATACATGCTTTGTATGGTCTTGCCTTTGATGTAGTAAGAGGATATTGGACGATGAGCAAATGACAACACCCAGTCTGCAGTCATCGACAAAGTTAGTTAGGAATATATCCAGTTTAGAGGTTTGCAGATCTGAGAAGTAGATGCCAAACAAAAGGAGTTCCATTGCCAAGCCTTGAGGAATGCAACTAGTCATGTTTTTGTTTTTTAAGGTAGCACCTTTTACTTTAACTATGTGGATTTTATCACTCAGCCAGTTTGCTGTCCATGTTAGAAAATAAGGGTATTTAAGTCTTTAGGCTTATTTGTAATCCCAGGATGAGAAATACTGTTAAAGACCTTGACAGATCCAGGTACACTGTATAAAGTGCATGGCTACTTATCTACACCTTTAATGTTCTTCTCAAAGAAGTTTACTAAATTAAGTAGATATGATCTTCTGTTGACCGTATTGCCATAGATCTAGAGCAGCAAGTGTTTTTATATTAAACCTTATGAAACCAGATATAATGCATTCCATGGATTTGTAAATTAAGCTTCCTAGGCTGATGAATCTATAGTTCCCAGGATCTGAGGTGGGATCACTTTATGGAGTGTCATAATGTTAAACATTTTCCATACATAAAGAGGATACCCTAGAATTATGCTTAAGTTAAATAGTTTTAAGAAAGGTTCAGATAAGGTATATCTGGCACTGCTAATTGAGCAATCAGGTATATTGTCAGAGCTAAAGAGGTGGTATTTTTACCTTCCGAGAGTATGTTTAGAACATATTCCATAATAATCATGGTGGGGGGGTTGAAGGGACTCAGGATTTAGAATTTCAGTGAAGTGCAAGTATATTTTTATATATATAGGTTCATAGGTTGGTACTAGGCTATCGGCCCTAGGGCCTATACAAGCCTAGCCATAATAATTCCTGGGCTATTTCTTCCCACATTATTTACTTCCCTGGACCCCTGTCTAGCAGGGCGACTGGCATGATCCCTGGGGTGAATTATCTTTCTCCCATCCAATTGTCAAGGTTCCTTTTGAAGAGGGTCAAAGAGGCGCGCTGCTTGACATGTATGGGCAGTCTAATCCAGAGTCTGGGGAGTCCCTGGGTCAGGAACCTATCCCTCCAGCATGTTTTGTTTATTGTGATGACAAAGTTTAGATCCCTGGAGCATGTGGCTCTGAGGATTTGGGATTTCTTTAAGTGTAGCATGTCCAACAGCTCTGGGTTTGATATGGCCTTGTATGTTAAGCAGAGATCGCCTCTGAGCAGATGATATGCAACAGAGTATAGCTGGGTTTTTTAAGGCTGTCAGCATAGGGCATCTGCTTTAGGCCTGTGATTCTTTTAGTGAGGTATTTCTGTGGCCTTTCCAGTTGTTGCAGGTGTCTTAAGAGGTACATACCAAATGGGGCATTGTATTATATAATGGGTCTAATGAGGGATGAGTACAGTGGGACAATGACCACCTTTTTTCTGGATGAAAAGCCCTTAGTGATGAGGTGTGCCACATAGAAGGATTTCCTGACTGTTGTGGCGATGTGGTTATTGAAGGTGAGACCACTGTCCACCTGTGTCCCTAAGTCTCTTATCACACTTTCGGCATTTAGTGTACTGCCACCTATATGGTAATTCACGGGTACATGTTTTTTTCCCAAAGGGGATAACTATACATTTCTTGGCATTGAGTTTGAGCCCATGGCTCTTGCACCAAGCATCTGTTTCTGTAAGGCCCCTTTAGCAGAGTATCCACATAATTTGGAGATTCAATAATGGCTATATATATATATATATATATATATATATATATATATATATATATATATATATATATATATATACTCACTTCTCAGTTGGTGCACATAATTTTGGCTTGCAGAACACTGAAACTGTGCATGGATGAAAGCATATTCAGCAAACAGAACCCAGCACTAGTTTACCGTGTTGTAAATAATAGTTATATTGAGCAAAATAAGGTTCGACCCATATTTCTTTATCTGGTTTATTAATCCACCATTACAATGACTTTGGACAGCCATGATTCCACAACAAGCAAACCGGTTTCACCCAATTGGCGTCCTCAGTGCTCAAATGCCCAGATTCACTTGCAACACATTCACATACATTTTTTCAAAACTTTTTTAAAATGACAGATCCTTTTACAACTAAATACATGTAAACATGCTCCTCTGTTTTTAGAGGCTAACTAAACTAATAAACTTAGCACATTATTGAAAATAAAATAAAAATTAAAGTCATCCTATGCTAATTGAAAATATTTTGCCTACTAGGCATATTTGTAGAAACACAAGACACAAATAACTTATTAAAAGCACTGTATATTAAAGATTCTCATTTAATCCTGGTTTATAAAGAGCTCCTAATTTTAGTATCCACATCTTCTCTTTTGAATCTATTTTATGTTTCTTTATTGTAGTAATGTTATCACCCAACAACTTATATATATATATATATATATATATATATATATATATATATATATATATATATATATATATATATATATATGGGTCTACTTTTCTTGATCGAAATTTCAAAATCTCGAACAAGAAAAGTAGAAACCCACTTAAGTGAAAGTGCACTACATTGAAAGTGCACTTTCGGAAAAAGACATTTCACCGAATCAGAAAAAAAACAAAACAAACTACTTTAAACACTATTTTGCAGGAGGGCAAGCCCCCTTGCACCTCCGCACCCCCCTACTTAAGTAAACTAACACCGAGACCGCACTACAGTGGGGAAAAGGATATACTTCTTATCCCCACTATAATGTGCTTCAGTGAATCGGCTTTTGAGAAAGTGCATTGTCGATGTAGTGCACTTTCGCTTAAGTGGGTTCGATCTTCTGTTTGTCGAGAAAGTGTGTTTTCAACAAACAGAAGTAGACTCATATAGATATATATATATATATATATATATATATATATATATATATATATATATAGATATATATGTATATATATATATATATATATATATATATATATGTATATATATATACATATATTAACATATGTATATCTTTAGAGTCAGACAGAATGGTGCCATTATGAATTAATTTAGCCATATGATGTAATAATTAAGGAAGGGTGTCATTCATTGTCATTACACTCAGGCACAGGGGGTATTTACACATACTGTTCCTTAGTGCAGCTAAGGAGTGATTCAGATTCACTTGCTGTGCTTAGGCAGTGTTGTTTGAGCCACTGTGAGAAAATGATTGACTTTAACAATTGACTTATTTTCTGGTGTCATTCCAAGTGGATCCTGTACCTGACAGCCTGGGAGGACATGACTGACAGGCCATGATGTTTTGCCAGAGATGGCTTTCATCTGTCCCCCTGGGCTTCAGGCTTCTGGCAAAGGCACTTGCTTCCTCCATAATGCCTTTTTTAGGCAAAGTCATAAGCACAAAATTACCAACATGAAAAATTTCTCTAAATGAAACCTAAAGGTCATGCTGCTAAGTGCTAGGAGTCTTAGTATGAAACTGCACTCGTCTCATTGCAAGCATTCCTCACCCTGGAGGATGCTGACATTTGCGCAATCACTGAAACCTAGTTAAAAGCTGCGGAGAGCACCCCAGCCTTACCAGGTTATTCATCCTACTATACTTTAAGACCCCATGTGGAGGGCTACAAAGCCAAAGGAGGTGGAGTTTCAATATTTATCAAAGACATACACACCTCCAGGCTGGTCAAACAGTATGATACACAGGAGACACTCCAAGCGCAGTTAACTGTTGACAAAACACCTATTCAAATCATAGCTAGCTACAGACCCCAACCATGACTCAGGATGCCCACTTCAGCTATCTGGACTTACTTGACTCCATCAAGATTCAACCCTCTACCCTGATTCTGGATGACTTTAACTACCCAACTATAGAGTGGAAGACTTATTCTAGCCAAAACATGAACACCCAGAGACTCCTTGACTTCATCAATGCCAATGCATTGGAACAACCAGTTGACACCCCCATGAGAGGTGAAAATATCCTGCACCTGCAACTAACCAACATGAGTAGCCACTGCAGCACCTCTACAGCATCATCCTCCTTGGTAAGATCTGAGAATTAAGCAATCACTTTCAAAGTCACCATCTTCCCTGACCCCCTCTTGTCAGGGTCAAACAAAAAAACTTTTCCAAAGCTGACTACTATCTCCTAAGAGCAGGTATAAGCAGCTTCACAGCCACCATCCCTTCAGTTGAAACTAGCACCAAAAAAAACATATAAGCACCTACATAGCTGTATGACTCAGCAATACCTGACAGGACCAAATCGACTTCCTCAAGGAAAAGTAAATCTGCCTGGTGGACAGCAGCAATAAACAAACTCTATAATGAAAGGAAAAAATTTCTGTCAAGGACCAAGAAGGAGCAGGTGCCAAGTTGGAAGCAATCTCTCCTTTGTCTGAACAAGCAAATAAGGTTAATTGTGAAATCCTGCAAGCCTAACTTCAAGTCCAAATTGGCCACATCCACTAAGGACAATCACAAGGCCTTCTTCACATACATCTGCAGTCTCAAAGGTAACACCAAAATTTGCTCTGAACTGCTGGTCAAGAATACCACATACATAAAAGTTGTAGATATAGTCAACCTACTGGCAGACAGGTTCAGTGAAAGCTTCACCCCCTTGTCCCCCATCAGTAAAACTGGAACATCCCCAGCACCTGCTCCCTACCCTCATCACCAGGGAGCAGGTCTTTAATGCCCTCTCAAAAGCAAAAAATACAGTCTCCATGGGACCTGACAACATCCCTGGCTGTGTCCTACATGAATTCAGGCATGACATCTCAGCTCCATTAGGCACCCTATTCAACTAAAACCTGAGCACCAGCTTCATCCCAGCTGAATGGAGGACAGCCATTGTCATCCCTCTACACAAAGGTGGAGTGTCCACTGACTCAGGCAATTATAAGCCCCCATCAGCCCAACTAGCCTGATCTGCAAGGCCATGGAACGCATTATCATGGATCTTAAAAACAAGGACATTGGCAACCTCCAAATGCTTGACTCCACACAGTTTAGTTTTATCAAAGGGAGATCATGCCTGTTAAACTTTGTCAACTTCTTTGAAACAGTCACCAAAGCCATGGACTAGGGGAAGATGGTGTACACTGCCTACCTTTACCTAGCCAAAGCCTTCAACACTATTCCCCACTCAGGCATAATAGATAAACTCTCCCAGCTAGGCATCAACCCGTATGTTACCAGATGGGTAGTTAACTGGTTCACTGATAGAACCCACTCAGTCAAAATATTGAAAGCCACCTGAGTAGTAGACCTGTAACAAGCGGTGTACCCCAAGGATCAGTCTTGAGGCCTCTATTGTTTTGGTTATATTTTTCTAAGATGCAAGTCATAACCAGTGGTCTGTGGCTGACCAAGTCTGCAGAGGACTGCAAGCTGGGCATTGTCTTAAATTCCCCTAGTGATGTTGAACATCCTCCAAGAGGGCTTTACCCAAACTAATAACTTGTGCCAGAAGCATGGCCTCAAACTGAATGCCAAGAATTGCATCATTATCCCCTTTCGGGAAAATGGTGTCCCCACTAATTATCGCATTAATAACAATGCACTAAGCATGCGATCAGTTGTGAGGGACTTGGGCTCCCAGGTTGATAGCAACCCGAACTTTGACCACCATGTTGCCTCTGTTATATGGAAGGCTTTCTACATGGCCCATCTCATAAGTATGGATATTTCATCCAGGATCAAGGAGGTCATAACATCCCTGTACTCCTCCCTTATCAGAATCATTATCGACTACAATGGCCCCTTCAGCATGTACATTGCCAAGCACATGCAGCAGCTAGAGAGACCACAGATGTTCCTGACCAGGAAAATCCAGTATCTCAAGCACCTATCCTATACAGATAGGCTAAAAGCCCTGTCCCTCTAATCAGTCTCATACAGACTTCTCAGAGGTGACCTCTGTCTGGCATACAAGGCCATCTCAGACCCAGCCTTGATGGAGTTGCTGCATATCTGTAAGTCAAACTCCACTCGCGCAGCCCACACACAATAACTCAGCCTGGTCTGTGACATTAATAGAAGTTGTTGGTGGGATTATTTTGTGTCCCGAAGACTCTCCCATCTGTGGAATAGACTCCCTCTCCATGTCAAGCAGTGTACCTCACTAACCCTCTTTAAGAGAAACTTGGACAACTGGTTGGGAAACAGAAAATACAACCTTGTGATCCTACTTGTGTTTCTGCTGGACAGGGGAAACAGGTGCTGACTTTGTGGGAACATGGGCAAAATTCTTGGCTAGGCTTATAAGGGCCTCCGAACCAATAGCCAAGTATCATCCTATGAACCTATGAGAAAGTATTATGCACATCAGATGACAATAAGATGTAAATGAGGAGTGTGTGATAAATCTGTGACTATCTTACATAACTCAGGCACTCTTCCTACTTTTGATACTCATAGTTGCTTTTAGATGTACATCTGCACAGTATACACAAGGCTTATAAAAAGAGAAGTCAGACCTTTGGTATCCATTTTGCAATCCATAAAGATGCTTGCATTCACTGCCAGTATGGCTGTCCACCATTCTGAGGTATTTGTCTCAGTTGTGCCAAAATGATATGCACCCAGTGGCACTCACAGGCCAAGAAGACAAAGATATAGCAAAGCTTAACCCTTATGAACTTTGGTAATCAAGAAATTATGGCAGGTTTAGCAAAGACATGGACATCCCATACAGGCGGGGACTGGGGGGATGTGTGGCCTTCCTGTGCCTGTGGATACTAAGCTATATATAGCTATCTCAATACTTGCCACAGTAACCTTCCTGAGACAAACTGGGGATACATTGGGTATCTCACAGGCTTCTTCTTTGAGCATAATTCAGCAGTTCCTTGACATACTCTTGTACATGTGAATCAGTACATGCATTTTCCAGTATCAACTCAGTACTGAGCCAGTACTATGCATGTGTTCTGTGGAATGGTGCATTTTCCTGATGTGCTTGGTGTGATAACTCACACCCATGTCCTAGGTCCCCATCTGGACCATGAGGGGAGTAGTAGTGGAAAAGGAATTGCTATCATTTCATCAGCTACCAGGTAGTGTGTGATGCATGGGTGTGCATCACCAACATGCTGGCCAGCATCCTGGCACACCTACTGTCTGGCACATTAGTTGACTGCAATGCCTCTTCCTGCATGGAAGGATTTCTCAAGGTCACCCAGTTGGTAAGTGCAAACTATTAATACTGTCTCTAACCATAGTGGTTTTCTTAGCTATAAAGGGGCAAAAATAGTGTTGAGCAATTATCCCTGCCCCCCCCAAAAGTTTTTGTTATGTTCCTCTCTCTGTTTTGCTTTCAAGGTAATGCAAACCTCACATTCAAACCTGACTAATGACACCAGTCCATATCCCTCACAGAGCTGCTGAGGAGTGATTCGACACAGCTATCTATGTTCCAGAAACAGACACAGATAGTCACTAAGAGAGTGTTTGACCTGCTCAAAACCCATTTTCCTTGCTTGGGTGAGTCTGGCAATGCCCTTCAGTATGACCCTGCTGGTGATTCAGGATGTTTGCTGCCTGCTGCATTGTGTGGAACATGATCAGGCATCAACCAGGTGTGCAGCTGCCACAGCAAACCAATAGTGGTAGTGCAGCTCCTGCTGTCATTTCTTTCAGTGATGATGGCGAAGGTTGAAAGCTGATAACAGTAGCAGAGCAACCCCTCCATCAGGCTCTTGCATGGTATATGATTGCTCAGATGAAGAGTTGGCATCTAGTCCACAACTACTGGCCATGACATTCACTTAGTAAAAATGTGAAAATTTCACACAGATGATGCTTGATGCATTGAGGGCTATGCTACATGGTGCATGGCCAACTTACACTGTACCTCAGACATTTCTCCATATATGAAGAAAGCAATGTTACTTTTCATAAACTACTATGAATCGTCATTTGTACAGTACTGAGCGGTAAGTGGCACAAGTGCTAGTTACACTGGCAGGCTTTAACTGAAGCGCCATGCTTTAGGAAATGTTTAGGGCTATACAAGATTGTGTTCCTGCATTCTCCAGAACAGAGTTTAAATAATTTAACTGCCCACAAATTACTTAGTTTTTCTTTTTTCTCTTTCTTTTTTGATTCTAGTATTGTCTGTTAACTATTTTCAGATACAAGGAGGAACTGCAGCATTGGTCCTGTATGTAAAATGACTCATGGATAAGAACTGTGTCCATGTTGCTGATGCTGAAAATGTAACTTATATTTGGAAGGTGTTGTACACAATGAGCCCAAAGGATAGTGTGGATGATGGTCCCATAGATCGTGAACAAGTGTTGTCATATGAGCTTGATGCTGATTTGCTCCAATGATGAGATGCACTAAAGCAGGGGAACCTCTTGACATTGACCTAACAATGCTGTGGGACATAGAAATTGACTGAGAGTTCTAACACATGTTATATAAGTCTGACATGCTCTGGCTACATTCTTCTTGAGTGAATCCACATGACTGCCTGTATTACTTCCTTGAGATACACATAGCATGTGATGTACTCATCCACCACACATGTGGACAGTCCCTTATCCACATCCAGCGCTGTTCCCAACACGTGTCTTGCAAGTTTTTATGAGTGTGTGCATGTCACACCACATCTGGTGCAGGGCAAACAAGCCCCTGCATATGTCTGGAGTTAACTGTGACATATGCTTCCATGTGGCTCCCCTGTGTACACGTGTGACAGTAAGTACTGCTGTCTCTAAAAGAGTAGTCTACTTATCAAGTTGCTCAGGCTATGCAGCAGAGGCAGGTGCTGTGCTATATGGTACTTCGTCTCCACCTGCTGTAATGTCATTTCATTGTTCTGGAGAGTGTATGAGCCAATGCCACTGCCTATGAAGTTATCTATCTGTGCGAGGTTGGGGGCCCTGCCAATATGCTTTGCAACTGTGTGCCTCTGTCCTCAGACTATGTCATGAGAATGAGAGTTACGGCATCACAATTAACATCCATTCTGTAGGCATTAGCCTGTTGTGCTGAAGCAGAGATGCAATTGTTTCTGGAGATGACCCTGTGGAGAAATATGTGAAAATGTGGTTAGTGTGACCTGTGACGAGGAATGATTTTTTTCATAAATGTATGATGACTATAACTACCAGGCATTGTCAATAGACTTTGTGCCACATCTGCACATTGGTAGTATACCTGATGATAAAGCATGCAAGGATAATATATATACATGTGTCATGCCAAATATATCTCAGCATAATGCAGTTAAATCAGCTGTACACTAACCTTCCAGACTGGCCATGTAGCTGTTGCAGGAGTTTGAAGGTAATGGTGGCCACAGCACCTCTGATGATTCCAGCAGCATCCACATTTGCATCAGAGTATCCCCCATTATTTTTGACTTCATCCACAATTCTTGAGAAAAACAGTTGAGAGATGCAGACTGTGAGCATGCTGTGAGTGTAGGGGTAAAGGAGTGAGTTGACTGCTCTGTGTGGCAGGGATGAATACACTGGGTGCATGTAGTATATCAGAAGTAAATGGACTAGTTGTATGTTGTCTGTGTGTTTCTAGGATTAATGCAGTTAGTAGCCTGGTGTGTCCATGGAGTGAGGTGAAGAGGCTAGGAACCTGTAGTTTGTGAGGGATTACATTTAAAATGTCAAATGGACAAAACATCAAATGGCAGAAGATCAACCACAAAAGGTTGAAACTCAAAATCCAGAAAAACTCGACACACGTTTCCCCCCTGCACCCAACATACTCTATGCTAATTATGTACACCAACTCAGCGACTGCGTTACAGAGGGAAAAGGAAAAAACAGTCCCAGTGCATTGCAATCTCATCAATTTACTATTTCCAACCTTTCATATTTGATCTTTTGCCATTCTTTGTTTTAACCATTCAGCATCTAAAATGTATCCTGTTTGTAAGGTAAGAAGAGACTAACAACTTGCACTGCATGTATGAATGTTAATATGATGAGACTAGGTGCCTTTTTTTGCATGTGCTGGGGAACATCTGAGAACCTGCCTTTGCACCCCCCCCAAAAAAAAAAGCTGACTTACATGACCTCAGATCCCAATACAGGGAAGGTCATCACACAATTTGTGCCTCCCGAGCATAGATCTCAACGTCTTTACTAAGGAATTCTGGACAGACCAAAAAATAATGACAGGACAAAGGAAAGTTAATAGAATAACAAGTGTTGCATCAAGATTCATTTTCTAAAGAATAAGAAGTATGAAACTCTAATGTCTAGTAATATTAGCTGACTGTAATCCTCATTTTTTTACCAGAAAATCAAGCAGTTTATGAGAGACATGGCAAAAATATGAGGGAAAATCAGGAATGCCCACAAAGTCAGGGACAGTTCAGATGTATGTGCTGAGCTCAGTAACATCACAGGTTCCGTTTAGTTATAAAATCAGCCATTTGTGCAAACTGATTTACAACAAATCTTTTTCACTAACAATGCAAAATGCTCTTATTAGCTCCTTTCTATTTAACATGAGCATTATTTTTGCTTCAGATTTATTTGAATTTCTGTAAACAAGAGTTCTCTGTATGATAACATAAGATAAACTGCAAAAATTAAACCATAGCAGAAAAACAATGAAACAATAAAAAAGTAAACACAAAACTAAAACTAAAGTAAAATAACTAACAGTAAATGGATAAAGTTATGTAAAATGAGTATATTAACACACTAAGAGAAAATAAGCAAACTGAATTATGATCACAGTTAGGCAGGGAAGAGCATTATACCATTACCTGGGTGTGTGCATATGACTGGTTTAGCACATCACAAGCTAGATTCACCTTTAAAATGTCTTTAGTAAAGTACTACATGTGAATAAGTTTACTAACCTCCCTTCTGTTACATGACCTGTTGTCTGTTAGCACAGTTTAATTTCTGTTATTTGCTTAGGAAAAAGAGTTACTTCTTCATGCTTTGTATTTCTTTCTTCTTAGTTATCCTTCAGTCATCTATTACTTGTCAAACTATGAAGTTATTTATAGTTAATGTTGTTGTTTGTCTTTCGGCTTTTTCCCGGTAAGGGGTTGCCACAGCGGAACTCCGGTCCGCTAATGATTGGCAGTAGATTTTTACGAAATGCCGAGGTGCCAGCTCGACGCCCAACCTTCAACGAAGACACGCCCATTTACGCACGCATGTCTTTCGAACGCTACCCAACCGCGGGGAGGACATGCAGACACCACACAGATATATTTTTATTTTTTAACCTTACTCTCAGGTGATAAATTTTTCTGAGGTAAAAATGCTTTTACTCAAAATAATTATCTAAGCTTCTAATTCTTGCAAGAAAAAAATCTGTCTGCTTTCCCCTTGCTTAAGCAACTTTTGCTATTTTCCCTGTCTCATAACCTTGTTTGCAACTTCATAACTTTCAAACCAAGATATTTACAGGTAATTAAATGTGCATAACAATTTGTTTCTAACGTGAAGCTGCAATTAAATGGGCATACAAAATTACTGATGCAATATAGCATATATACACAAACAGTGACTAAATAATTTCTGAAGCATAAATTGTAAGCTACAAAACATTTGCAAAGGGACATGAGGCAGCCATGAAATGTTAGCATGTTTCAATATAAGAAAGTGGGAAAAAATGAAGGTGTTAACTAAGGAGAATTAGTTTACATTTCTTTGGAGTTGCCACCATTTCTCCTATAATAATGTTTTTCATGATAGATAGCACAGACTAATCACTTACCATTAAATGAAGAGGGCAGAATCTTCAGAAGCTGTTTGGTTACAGTAATAAGAATTTGTAGTGCAGTTTCACTTCATATAGTTTGCCAGTAGGTGTCACAGTTACACTGCATGTTTGATATTATCAGCTTTTTTTTTTTTTTTTTTAAGTATAACAAATAATGTCTACTGAACAAAGGCAATCAAACAGTGCAGACTATTACAATCAGGCAATTTTTACAGCATCATGTTAGGTAGCATATTAATTATGAACCGGTAAAATGCTGTGCCAGATTTACTAAAGAATAAAAGAAGTGAGCTACTGATCAATCTCCTATGTGTCGAGTATGCTTGTATATCTTCGTGAATGTTTGTATGCATGTATGTTTCTGTCCATGTTTGTGTGTGTGTGTGCGTGTGAATACGTGTGCCTCTGTGTGCATATGTGTATTTATTCATGTGTGCCTCTATATGTGTGTGCATGTCTGTGTGCGTGTGTGTGTGGGGGGGGCATTTGTGTGTGCCTATTTGTGTGTGTGTGTGTGTGTGTGTGTGTGTGTGTGTGTGTGTGTGTGTGTGTGTGTGTGTGTGTGTGCAAGCACAAATGTATGTGTTATCACAAGATGCAAAATAAAATTAAACAAAATTAAAAACAGAAACCCACAATATAGTTTTCTGTTTCATATCTGTATCATAAACAAAATCAAGGAAAGCTCATGATTTACAGAAACACAAACAAGTGTGTGTGTGTGTGTGTGTGTGTGTGTGTGTGTGTGTGTGTGTGTGTGTGTGTGTGGATGCTGCCAGGGTACCCATAAATCTATATACAAGTGTGTCGTCAGTAAGATGCACATTGAAAGAGCATTTGACTTTCATGATTTGATATATGCAAATACATTTCTAAGACTACAAGGTACCCAGGAGTGAGATTTTGTTTCTAGAAAATTGTCATAGATTTTATGGAAATAATAGCTAAGTTCTGCTTATATTAAAATGTAGTGTTCTCACTCTCATCTTTGCATACAAGACTTTTATTCCCACAGTTCTCTACTCTCAAAATCAGATTAAGATTGACTATAATTCCTGATTCTCTTTTGGCCCCACTCCAAGTAGTTGCCATAGGGTTATCTGTAAAATAGACATGCACCTGGAAATTAGCACAGAGAATAAGATGGCTGCATTGATTATTTTTGCAATATGTACAATAGCAGCTTCACTGGATGCATTGTTTTTCATTGAGTAATGCTAGTAAAGTAAATGTAAATTAACAAGTAAAGCTAATAGTACTTTAACCACCATTACTTGCCTGGTAAATCATAGGGAAAGAGATTGCAAAGAAACAGATGTATTTTCATCTTAAGCATTTGTCTGGCTCTTCTGAAATTGCAGACTGTATTAAACATCTAATCAGGGAAGTAAAATAAAAAGAGAAAAAAATATTTTGCTAATGATACAGTTTACTGGAATAATACTTGTGTTTGTCACATGCATAAATAATCTTTTTCTGAGGGCTTTTCAGGCAATGAAGAAAGCACTGTTATTTCAAAATCTAGTCTCAAAAGTCATTCTGTAAAAAATTTAAAAGGTACTATTTGAGACAGATGTGTTCTTTTGTGCATTATGCTGCATTTTTTAATGGCAAGACACAGGTATGGCAATTTTAACAGACAATATTGCCATCATCTTCTTCAAAGGCAACGACAGTGCAGCAGACCATCTTGATGTTGAAAAGCTTTACTGATTTAGAGAAGTATAAGGTTTAGCAGTGTGCACATCGAGTTAAAAAAACATGCTAGATTCTCCACATTCCTGGAACTCTGATGAATATTGTTACAGTGAAACACTTTCTTTTGTGCATTGCCTGAGCCTGGAGCTATTGAGCTCAGGTGTTTATCACTTTTACGAGAAATCTGTATGATTCCAAATATGCCTTGCTATGAGATAAAGATTAATGTTATATTCTTCTCTGTAAAATCTTTGCCAACATTTTTTATGGCATGTTCATAGGTTCATAGGTTCATACTAGGCTATCTGCCCTAGGGCGTTTATAAGCCTAACCAGAGTGTGTTTGGCTTTCGCCACCCATTTTAAATTAATTTTGCTATGCCCTTTTTCGAGGTTAGTATACTGTGCCTCTCTAACAGTGACACAGAAGTGATACCTGGGGTAAACCTACAATCTCCCATCCACTCATCAAGATTCCTCTTGAAGAGAGTCAGTGAGGGACACTGCCTAACATGGACTGGGATTTTATTCCAGAATGAAGAGAGCCTCTGGGTTATGAATCTTTCCCTCCAGCATGTCCTATTTATTTCAGTGCTGAGGTTCAAGTCTCTCGAGCGTGTAGCTCGATGAGGTTTGGATTTTCTGAGGTGCAGCATGTCCATTAATTCCGGGTTGGACATGGCTTTATACGTCAGGCACAGATCGCCTCTGAGCAGGCGGTATGCCACTGAGTAGAGCTGGAGTTTCTTTAACCGGGCAGCATATGGCATCTGTTTGAGCCCTTTGATCCTCCTGGTGAGGTACTTTTGGGGTCTTTCCAGTTGCTGCAGGTGTCTGGTAAGGTGTATCCCAAAAGGGGCATTGTACTTAATTATGGGCCTGATGAGGGATGAGTAAAGAGGCACGATGACCTCCCCTGATCTAGATGTGAATCCCTTCATGATTAGGTGGGCTATATAAAATGTTTTTCTAACCACTTTGGCCATGTGGTTGTCAAATGAGAGATTGCTATCAACTTGGGTCCCCAGGTCCCTAATTACTTCTTCTGTACTTAATGGAGTACCACTTATGTGATAATTTGTGGGCACTTTGTTTTTGCCAAAGGGGATGACTGTACACTTTTTGGCGTTTAGCTTGAGGCCATGGCTCTGGCACCAGTTATCTGTTTCTATGAGGCCCTTCTGGAGGATGCTTGTGTCGGCTGGAGAGCCGATTATGGTGCCCGGTTTGCAGTCATCTGCGAACTTGGTCAGCTACAGTCCTTCCGTGTTGGCCTGTACCTCCGAGAAATATATACCGAACAAGAGAGGTCCCAGGACTGAGCCTTGTGGCACGCCGCTTGTAACTGGTTTGGAGTCTGACATGGCTCCAGCAATTCTAACCATGTGGGTTCTGTCCTTGAGCCAGTTTGCAACCCATCTAGTGACATAGGGTTTTATATTTAAGCTGGTGATCTTATCTATAATGCCCGAGTGGGGTATTGTATCAAAGGCTTTTGCGAGGTCCAGGTAGGCTGTGTGGACCACATTCCCCTCGTCAATGGCCTTGGTGACTGTTTCAAAGAAATTGACCAGGTTTAAGAGGCAGGATCTGCCTTTAACAAAGCCGAACTGGGTAGGATCCAGTGTCTGTAGGTCCCCAATATCTTTATTTATGAGGTCCATGATGATCCTTTCCATAGCTTTGCAGACCAAGCTAGTCAGGCTTATGGGGCGATAGTTTCCAGGATCCGTTGAGGCACCACCTTTGTGGAGAGGGACCACTGTTGCTGTAAGCCACTCTTTGGGTACATATCCTGTAGTAAGGCTGAGATTGAACAGTAGTTTTATGTTTGGGTTTAGCTTTTCTTGGAGTTCATGTAGGACGCAGCCCGGGACACCATCTGGTCCCATTGATGCTGTGTTTTTTGCTTTGGAGAGGGCGGCTCTTACCTGAGCATCTGAGATGTCAGGGGGGCAGCACTCTGCTGGGATAGATATTTGCCCTTTTGGTGGGGAGGGGGGGGGAGTTTGCGCTGAACCTGTCAGCTAGAAGGTTGGCAATGTCTGTGGGTTCGGTATATTTTTTGTCATTTTGGACTAATTCTGAGCATATCTGGGAATTCCACCCAGGTTCCTAACATAATTAAAGAAAGCCTTGTGATTATCCTTAGTGTCCTGTGCAATTTTTCTCTCGAAGCTGGTCTTAGACGATTTTATGAGTGCCCGTAGTTTTTTGCTAATACTGATCAGAGATGCCTTCCCTTTTTGGGATTTTGCTCTGTCATGTAGTAGCTTCCTCCTTCTATTGCATAGTTTGTTTATGGCTGGGGTCCACCAGACAGGGCGTCTGCCTTTGGAGGATTGGGTTTTGGTTTTATATGGGATTGCATGATCCATGCATTCCTGAAGGTGTTCATAGAATGCGTTTATAAAGGATTCTGCGGTCCCTTAAGGCATTTGGTTTTGGGGGGGGGGTGTTTGATTGTCTGCATTTATGCCCTTTTCTCACTGTCTTCTGGTCCAGCAAAACTAAACCTGCAGTCAGAATATATGCTCTCACGTGACAACTAAGCTAGTTACATCAAACAATAAATCACAAGGTAGTGGTTTGGCTTATGGATGACCACACATTCTCTGACATTTGTATTATCAAAATAACATTGATTGATTTGTTTTTGTAACATGGACTAGTGGTAACACAAGCAGTATCTGAGCTTTTCTATCTATTTTTAGCATCACATAATCCTGTATCAAGCTCCATAGTTGTTTGCCAGCATATTGTACAGCTGCAGTTCTGGTGTGGAAGTAAAGAGAAAGTAAAGTATCAGTATTAACACTTAAGGTAACACATATAGCAGAGCCAACCAGTTAAGTTTAGTGGGCTGTTATGACACTGGAATCTTCATGACAAAATGACACTGGCTTCTTTATAGAGATGCCTCCTTTTCAATTGCCCAAAGTTGAACATTTTTTGTAGAAACGTGAGATTTTGAAGGACAAAACATATCCACAGCCAGTGCAAAGAACAGAACTTCTCTTTTTTTCCAAAACAAACTCTTGGCTCTGTCCCTGTAATCCTACATGATAGCCCAATGCCCCCTCCCCCACCAGTTCCTTCCACTTGAATTAGCATCTGTATTATACCCAAACACCTCTATCTTTCCACTAGAACTAAATACCTACTGTTAGCTTCATCACTGAAAATGTTTCCATGACCTCCTGGTGTAAATATAAACTTCAGTCTCCTCTTATAAATACAGTCCCTCACTTTCCTTGTACAGCATTGAGTTCTATTATACTCTTTGTACTATCTTCTATTTTTCATTACTCATAGTAAGAACTATCCCACTGCACTATAATGTACTATTACATTGGACATCTCTCCTGTACAGCATTATATTCTGCTCTTTATTTTGTTACTACCTCCTATTTTTTTACTATTCTTGTATTAACTGCTTTGCCTCTGCATTATCATGTATCATCGTATGTATTTGTGTACCTGTAGTACTATTTTTTGTTTATGTGGATCTTGTAACACTGTATTTGTTGTATATCTGTAGTACTAGTTTAAGTTTATGTGGAGCTTATCTCCCCGGGCCTCCGCTGAAAAAGGACCTGTGTCCAGTCGTACTTTCTCAGTAAACAAATGTAAAAATAAAATAAATAAATTTACATTTGTAGCATTTGTGTTACTTATATTTCTTATAACATTTAGGTGTTTTAGATACAAAATAATTGTTTTATGAACTATTAAAGAAAACTTAAGAAATATTTTTTGTCCTCAGATCTCAGGACATCAGCCATTTTATAGTTTTTTTGCAGGAAACAACTGCCCAAAGAGGGACTGTCCCTCGCAGAGAGGGACAGGTGGTAACCCTATTTCTTTACTGTATGTGCTGGTACTTTCTGAGTTAGGGTATGGTAAAATGCTATATACTGTCCTTTAAATTCACACAGTTTGATCATCAGTTTGAAGTGTTTCCACTGCCTTGGCAATAAGAGCATGCCGCATGGACATGAGTTGAATCACACAAAGTGATTTAGGTAAATGGAACTAATACTTGGCCTGGTCTAGCACTGCAGAGTATAACAACCATAACCCGGGTCTCCATGAGAGGCCACCAATTAGATTTTATTTTAAATTCCCCTTTTCAGTCACATGCTGCACTACTAATGTGTAGTTATACTGATGACATGCTGCAAAATTATTGTGCAGCTACACAAGTGACATGCTCCGCTGTAATTGTTGTGCAACAGCACTAGTGATCCTGCACCACAACTGTGCAACTGCGCTAGTAACATGCTGCACTGTGATTGTGTAGCTACAGTAGCAGCATACTGCAATTCACTGTATAGCAGTAAAAGTGACTTGCTGCACTATGATTCATCAGGAAATTTAGTGACATACTGCACTGCGATTTTGCAGCAGCAGCACTAGTAGCGTGCTTCACTGCAATTCTGCAGCTGCATTAGTGACATGTTGCACTGCAACTGTGCAGTTGTGTTAGTGATATACTGGGCTGTGATTATACAACTGTACAACCTGCTGCATCAAAGAATTTGACAAAGTTCCAGTTACATGGAACTGATTGGATCATCATCATCTGCAATGGTTTTCACTTCTGTACTTGATCAAGCCATTCGGTTCATTATTAGAATCAGTCAGTCACCTTAGCATATTCATGCTACACGTCACATTGACACTGCAGAATAAGACACAGCGCTTGGCTAACAACAGCAGGAATGGTGTGGCTGTCACAGATGGAAGGGCTGGTTTTCAGGGTAAAGTTTGAAAAGTGAGGGGAATAGGCATAAGACAGGATTTAATACAATGCATTAAAATATTGTGCACATTATTTGGGGGAGGCGGAATGTCCAAAGAAAACATATACAAGAGTGATGACCCAGCTGAAGACAGTCAAAGAAAATGTTCTAAGACACAGGTCTCAAACTTCAATAACCACGAGTGCTGTGTGAGAACTGCTAGAGTGAGCACTATCAGACTCAGCCAAGTAGCACAATCTCTAAAAACAAAAAAATAATGGTGATCAAGGCTGCTAGGCATGGAGTGCAATAGCTTCCTAAATGCAACATTGTTCTGGGTTGAGTCTACTTGAGGCCTGAGGGATGTGAATGTGAGATCCTTGATCTAGGAGATGTAAACACCTGTAACTTCAGTCATACAGTGCAGTGCAATATAGCCGTAGTTATGGAGACTGAGAAAGGAGTAACCTAACTAAGGGAGTGAATGCTGGAGATGAAGCTAGCATTCAGCCATCATAATAGGATCTAATGTTCAGGCATCGTGAACCTTGTATGTAAATACTGATAATACTGATCACTTTCCTCATCAGATACTAAGACATAGCCCTTCTTAAACCACTTCCTGAATCACAGCTGATACAGAAGATACCTTCCATAAAAAACACATTTACTCATTGGAAAAAGTATGTTTTATAAATGGGAAAAGCCTCCCTACACCCCACACCTTACTTATATAGAATGTCTCTATGATTGCACAGTCATCATCATCTTATTTCAGCTGTTCCCTTTAGGGGTCGCCACAGTGGATCATCTGTTTCCATTTCTTCCTGTCCTCTGCATCTTGCTCTGTCACACCAACCACATGCATGTCCTCTCTCAACACATCCATAAAGTTTATCTTAGGCCATCCTCTTTTCCTGTTACCTGGCAGCTTTTTCTCAATATATACAGCATTCCTCCTCAGCACATGTCCAAACCAATGTAATCTTGCCTGCCTCTTTGGCTTTGTCTCCAAACCGTCCAACCTGGGTTGACCCTCTAATATACTTATTCTTAATCCTGTCCACCCTAGTCACACCCAGTACAAATCTTAACATCTTTAACTCTGCACATCCAGCTCTAACTCCTGCCTTTTTGTCAATGCCACTGTCTCCAACCCATATAACATAGCTGTTCTCACTACCCTCTTGTAGATCTTCCCTTTCACTCTTACTGGTACTCGTCTGTCACAAATCACTCCTGACACTTTTCTCCACCCACTCCATCCTGCCTGTACTCTCTTCTTCACATCTCTTCCACACTCACCGTTACTCTGAACTATTGATCACAAGTATTTAAACTCATCCACCCTCACCACCTCTACTCCTTGCATCCTCACCATTCCTCTATCCTCCTTCTCATTCACACACATATATTCTGTCTTAGTCCTGCTGACCTTCATTCATCTTCTCTCTAGAGCATATCTCCATCTCTCCAGGGTCTCCTCCATCTGTTTCCTACTCTCACTACGGATCACAATGTCATCTGCAAACATCATAGTCCACGGGGACTCCTGTCTGATCTCGTCTGTCAACCTGTCCATCACCATTGCAAATAAGAAAGGGCTCAGAACTGATCCTTGATGTAACCCCACCTACACCTTAAATACATCCGTCACTCCCACCACAGACCTCACCACTGTCACACTACCCTCGTACATATCCTGTACCACTCTTACATACTTCTCTGACACTCCTGACTTCCTCATACAATACCACAACTCCTCTCTAGGCACCCTGTCATATGCTTTCTCTAAGTCTACAAAAACACAATGCAACTCCTTCTGACCTTCTCTGTACTTCTCCATCAACACTCTCAGAGCAAACATCACATCTGTAGTGCTCTTTCCTGGCATGAAACCATACTGCTGATCACTAATCATCAAGTCCCTTCTTAACCTTGCTTCCACTACTCTTTCCCATAACTTCATGCTGTGACTGATCACTTTAATCCCTCTGTAGTTACTACAGCTCTGCACATCACCCTTATTCTTAAAAATCAGTACCAAAACACTTTCTCCATTCCTCAGGCATTCTCTCACTTTCCAAGATTTCATTAAATAATCTGGTTAAAAAACTCCACTGCCATTTCACCTAAACACCTCCATGCTTCCACAGGTATGTCATCTGGACCAATAGCCTTTCCATTCTTCATCCTCTTCATAGCTATCCTTACTTCCTCCTTACTGACCCACTGTACTTCATGATTCACTATCCCTACATCATCCAACCTTCTCTCCCTCTCATTCTTTTCATTCATCAACCCCTCAAAGTACTGTTTCCATCTCCTCAACACACTCTCCTCACTTGTGAGTATGTTTCCCTCATTACCCTTTATCACCTTTACCTGCTGCACATCTTTCCTAGCTTGGTCCCTCTCTCTAGCCAATCGGTACAGGTCCTTTTCTCCCTCCTTAATGTTCAACCTTTCATACAACTCTTCATATGCCTTATCCTTAGCCTTCATCACCTCTCTCTTTGCCATGCACCTCATCTCCTTATACTGCTGTCTACTTTCTTCATCTCTCTGATAATCCCACTTCTTCTTTGCCAACCTCTTTCTCTGTATACTCTCCTGTACTTCCTCATTCCACCACCATGTCTCCTTGTCATCCTTCCTCTGTCCAGATGTCATACCAAGCACCTTTCTAGCCATCTCCCTTACTAGCTCTGGTGTAGTTACCCAGCTATTTGGTAACTCTTCACTGCCACCCAGTGCCTGTCTTAACTCATCCCTGAACTCCACCTCACAATTACCCTTTTTCAATTTCCACCATTTGATCCTTGGTGCTGCCCTCACACTCCTCCTCCTCTTCTTGATCACCAACATCATCCTACAAACCACCATCTTATGCTGCCTAACTACACTTTCCCCAGTCACCACTTTACAGTCTCCAATCTCCTTCAAAGTGGCCCTCCTACATAAGATATAATCCACCTGTGTGCATCTTCCTCCACTCTTGTATGTCACCCTATGCTCCTCCCTCTTGTTAAAATATGTATCCACCACAGCCATGCCCATCCTTTTCGCAAAACGCACTACAACCTGACCTTCTGTATTCCTTTGTTTAACACCATACTTACCCATCACTTCCTCATCCCCTCTGTTCCCCTTCACCAACATGCCCATTGAAATCTGCTCCAATCACCACTCTCTCACCCTTGGGTACAGTCATCACCACGTCATCCAACTCACTCCAAAATTTTTCTTTCTCATCCATCACACACCCAACTTGTGGAGCATATGCACTAACAACATTCATCATTACACCATCAGTTTCCAGCTTCATAAACATCACTCTTTCCAACACTCTTTTCACCTCCAAAACACTCTTGGCATACTGTTCCTTCAGGATAACTCCTATGCCATTTCTCCTCCCATCCACACCATGATAAAACAATTTGAACCCTCCTCCAATACACCTTGCCTTACTTCCCTTCCATCTGGTCTCTTGCACACACAATATACCAACCTTCCTTTTGTCCATCATACCAGCTATCTCTCTGCCTATACCAGTCATACTGCCAACATTCAAAGTTCTGACCCTCAGTACCACAGTCCTAGCCTTTCTCCTCTCTTCCTGCCTTTGGCTATGCCTTCCTATCTTCTCCTCCTTCGGCCAACAGTATAAGGGTAAAAAAAATACAATACAGTACACTGTGCTTTCACCCATCCAGAGATCCTGCATTACCTGTGTTTCAGTGAGATGACCCAGGAGTAAGTACAAATTTGAACATATTTTACCAGGTAGTTAGAACCATACCAAAAGGCCAGCAATCACTCAAAGGGAAACCTATAATATTTACATTTGTCCTTCTGGTGTGAGTCATGAATGAAAAGAGTTCATAGGCTAGACCAGTTATCCAGTTAGAAAATGCTAAATAACAAAATGATAATAATAATAATAATAATAATAATAAAGCTATATCCATTGTATTGCATTGCAGCCAGCTCTTGAGAACTTATAAATATGGGGACTGAGCCATTATGTCACTATGAAATGGAGGATTATCAAAATGGTGACATGTTTTGTTTATCCATCTACAACCCCTTTTTCCCATTTTTGCAGATGAGGTTAGGGTATCACTTCAACAGTGACAATCATCTACAGCCAGGGTTTATACCACCAGATGGCTAGCCCTGCTGCGGTAGTTCTTCCACACCATACACTTACACACACATTCACACCTATAGCCAATTTAGAGTGTCCAGTACACCTACTGTATGTTGTTGGAATGTGGGAGGAATCAGAGCACAGAAGAAACCCACACAAGCACAGGGAGGACAAGCAGGGTCCACACAGAAGGCTCCCCAGCCAAGAATCAAACTGGGAAACCGTTTGCTGTGCGGTGACAACGCTATATGCTGAGCCACTGTACTCTGAAAATTTGACATACACACATTTGAAAAACAGAAGAGCTAAGGTAGATGCAATACAAACATAGTTTACCTCCTTGTCTCTGTACATAGGTATGTATCTGTATGTGTGTGTGTGTGTGTGTGTGTGTGTGTGTGTGTGTGTGTGTGTGTGTGTGTGTGTGTGTGTGTGTGTGTGTGTGTGTGTGTGTGTGTGTGTGTGTGTGTGTGTGTGTGTGTGTGTGTGTGTGTGTGTGTGTGTGTGTGTGTGTGTGTGTGTATGTGAGTGTGTGTGTTTGTGTGTCTGTGTATGTGTGTGTTTGTGTGACTGGGTGTGGGTGTGTAGGTGCACATGTGAAGGGTATGTGTATGTGTAGGTTTGTCTTTGTGTATGCGAGTGTGCATCTGTTTGTGTGCATGCATGCATATGTGTATCTGTGGGTGTGTGAGATGGTATTCTGAGACCAATACAGTCTGCCCCTCTTCAGGTGCAATATTCTTGGAGATGGTTATGTAGCTTAGGGGGTGCTGGAGTAGGTGACATCACCCTTCTCAGAAAACATTTTGTATTTCATTATGAGAGCATTGTGGAAGAGTTCTTTCATTAAATTAGTTTCACCAAAATGAGGGTTAAAGAATCTCAATTCAGCAAAATGACCTACAAACAATGGCAGTATGAGTAGTTAGTTGTTACATGCTGTACACGGGCTGACTCAAGACACCATTACTGCTCCTCTATTAGACTTTTTGTATGGTTTGTGTATGAAACAGCATGTACCTTGTCTTTGAATGCCTCAAGTAGCCACAGATTCTGCAGGCAGCAGAAATGCGTTTCTTTACATTTTATCCTCACTAATGAAATCTTTCACTATCTAGTTCAGTTTGCGTGCAAAACATGGCACTTCTGTTCGGTCCCTAGCCAACACAAATTCTGTTTGCAAAGATTTAGGACTTAATTACTACAACTTTATAATTAAGCCATTCAACAAGATGTTAAAACCCTGTGGTATTTTTCAGACAAAAATGTCAAGCCCTGACATTTCTGCATGCTGCTGCTAGTATCAGCAAAAGTACTAGTTCATATAAACTAATGCAAATAATCATGCTGTAAAGAATGAATGATTCTCATAAAGGATAGATCAGCTCAGAGCAAGTGACTGCTGCATTATCTGTAGTCTAGCCACTTATCCATATGGCGGTAGTGGTGTGGATCACTTTATTCACTGAGCAGATTAGGAAACACAGCTGTGTTCTGGTATTTCTAGAAAAAATGAACCTGCAGGTCATTCAGTGCTACTGCACAGTTACTTCCATCATGACACTGAAGCAAAAGTCTGAAACTAATGGATGGCAGAAGGTTGTAGTTATTATTCTTTGATATGACTGATTACCTGCTTTGTTACATTAATTTGGTTTGCAAATTTGTGCCCATTCAAAATACTACTTTAGCTAGTCAGTCATGCATTCAGGGAGACTTTGTATGTCAAGCTTCTCATGAATATCATCAGTGCCATAATAGAAAATGGATTTGTGCATCCAGATTGTGTTATACTGAGTTGCATTTCTGATAAAGAAGCTCTGGTAAAGAGCTTGGCAGAATTTGAAAATTACCTACTCTTTGTCTGAAGGAGACACAATGTCATAGTTAAACTCAACATCAACCTCCAAGTTCATAAGAGTTCTATCAGTACCATAGTGCTGCACCTGCAAGCAATACCCACATCATGATACACCTTGGCCTAGTCAGTGCTGCTATTCATTTAGTACACTTATATAGTTAGTTAGTGAGATAGTTTGCCTATTCATTCCATCATCCCTTTACCTATTAAATAGGTATGATCACTATAAAAATGTGCCTCGTTTTTTGGGAAGACCCAAGGGTATCTGACTTTCTTAGTATCATGCAATGTGCAAGGAAAGAACAAAGGCTCACTCCTAGGGCTATAATATGAAGCTTGCTTGTCATTCACGGCTTTAATATGCTGTTCTATACCGCACAATGATGATGTTATTATGGAAGTGAAAAGTATGTATTTGATGATGCTACTGCGTCATTCTTGTATCAGAAGAGTCCAACTTATGAAATGTTTCACATTTTTAATTTATATTAAAAAATAAAGCTATAATACATATGTATCTTTCTTCCTTGTTGACACAAAGTATGGCATTTAATCATGTGAATGAATATTGTGGACACCCTTAACCCACTTTGCTGTCTTCTCTGCTTACTTTAGTTTACAAACCCCTAAAACTAAGTTAACTACCTACTTGGCTATTCTGCATAACAAATCCCATTATGTACTGCAGTTTTTTTTTTTGTTTGTTTTTTTCTTGGCAGTACTTCTTTATGATGACATATGTTGTTGGCTGCCTCTCATCCTACATTTTCCAGCACTGTAACTGGCATCTGAAACCCTAATTCATTCAATCAATAAAGCTACAGTCTTTAGATCACAACCCCAATAATCTCTCAGAGCCAAAACAATTTTGGAAAAGTGCAAATCTTACACCAGGGCTTCTTAAAATTAACATTACCCCTTTCCTTATTAAAAACAAAATAATCCCGTCTCCTGCTCTAACTTTCTAAAACAATTTTCTAATCTACCTATTTTTGACTCTACTCATCAGGAAACTCCCATACATCCCAATACCTAGTCTAACAGAGCCACACTCTCCCCAAATTCATCTCAGTGTTTTACTTAATACTTATAATATATAAAAACAAAACTGAAAACTTCTTAAACAAAGACCCATATGACAACCCTTCTGTAAATGATTAACTTTAATCCATGTTCCTCTCACCTTGTAAAGATTACCCTGTAGCTCCCCCTTAACAACATCTTCAGCTCATCCCTTACATAAAAATTATATAAAATTTCAAAGTATACAATAGCAGTGTCCTTACAAAAGCGTCCACCTAACCTCATTTCTTCCATCTGAAAGGAAACTGCTGCAGAAACTAACCTACTCACAACTGACTAATTATATCCAACAATACTACCTGCTTTTCAAACACCAGCTTGATTTCTGGATTGCAGGAGTCTATATGACTGCGATCTGGTCTCTTTGCAATGACATCCTAACCTTTATGGATAAAATCAGTTTGTCTGGTGCTGTATTTGTGGACCTTACCAACGCATGTGTTCTCTTCAATGCTCTCTTCATTAACCATCAGCGAGAAAGCAACACATTGGTTCGACAATGTCATGTCCAACAGAAACTTCCAGGACAAGGTAGAAGCCTGTCTCTCAGAGCAGGCTCCCCCCATTAAAGGAGCTTCCCAAAGAACAATCCTCTTTCTACCAATTTTTCCAGTTTTGCTATACTCATTAACAGGCATCATAAAGACCACTCCAGCCTTCCAGTAATCTTATATGCAGACAATACAGTTATTTATAGATCAGACCCCTGACCTGCTACAATAAAAAAAAAAAAAACTTCTGGAATAAGATCTTGCCCATCATAACACCTGTGACCTGGCTATATCACATACACTTTCTTAATTAAAATGACTGACTGAAAGAATGAATAAATAAACATAGAAAATAAAAGCTATATGAGACACAATAAAAGTGACTCCATCCATATCAATTCTGCCAATACTATTTAAATCAATAATACATTCAGGTATCAGGGGCTATATCTGGACCAGATAATACACTTTAGATACCACATAGGATTGATAAAATCAACAATTAACAAATTATGCATATAAGCCATAGAAGGGGGACTAGAAGCTGGAAACGAGTTTAACCAATATAATGTGATTATGGCCTCTGCCTCATTGCTGCTGTCTTCGAGAAAAAATATCAAACTATGTTATTTTATAAATCTTGCTCCATGTATAAGGACTTAACAAAAGTCAAATGGCTTATGTTTTTTTTTTTGACAGACAGCAGATTTGCTCCTATGCACCCTTCTTTATAAACTACTTAAATTATATCAAGTTTCCATTTTCAAATGCATCTCAATCCAGCATTCTAAATACAACCTTAGGTCAGTCTCTGCAAACATTTTATCAGTTCATCCCCCTCATAACAGATTTCCTTGCAATTACTGTGGCATTTCAGTAACTAGCTTGTAAGTTTGGAAATCACTGCCTACCTCTTTGAAAATTCTCATACATAATTTATTCTTTAGAACAAACTGAAAAAAGCATCTTTTGAAAGCTATCAAATTATTTATTTTATTTTACATTTGTTGACCGGGCTAGTCTAGCTGGATATATGTCCATTTTCAGTAGAGGCCCAGGGAGAAACGCTCCAGTAGTTATGATAATTTTAAACAGAGATATGCAATACAATGTTAGTAGGTGAGAGAGCAAGTTAATACAGAAAACATACAATATAATCAGAGCAAAAATGAAAAGTAAAGTAGACAAATGTTCTGTAAAAAGTCATACAGTATGTAACAGGTCACATATATCTTTGTAGATGTTACTTTAGTGCAGTTATATCAAGGGTATAAGGAGCACAAGAAGATAGAGAGGAAGACTCAATTAGTCTTGGTTGTTACAGGAGCATAGCCAGTGTTTACTGAGATGCAGTTTCAATTGTCTTTTAAAAAGTGGGAGAGAAGACAAAGATAGGATTTCAGAGGGTAGTTTGTTCGACATTTTTCCAACAGAGTTGGAAAAGAGGCAGTCACCTGCAGGGTTATTGGGTTTGGTTGTTTTAATTAGTAGTTTGTTGGAAGAGCGAAGTTGTTTCAAGTTATTATATGGTAAGATCATGTTAGAGAGTATAGGTATTTTAGTTGGATGGTTTAAGATTTTATGAGCTATTAAAAATTGTTGAAGTAGGAGTTGGTTTGGAAGTTCAAGCCAACCTTGTTGTTTTAGGTTCAGGCAGTGGTGAGTTCTATATGGGGATCCTGTGGCAAATCTAGCAATATTATTGTAGGATGTAGATAGTTTCTTAAGGTTATTTTGAGAGAGATTTGTGTATATGGGGGAAGCTTATAGAAGAGGAGAGATCAGGTGAGATCTGGCTAAGGTGGTTCTTGCTTCAGATTCTGTAAAGGGATCCTATTTTTTTATTAACTAATTTTATTGTATTGTTGATGTGAGAGTCAAAGCTGAGATTATTGTCAATAGTAATTCCTAAAAGTTTAGTAGTTGAATCTGGAGTAATAAGGGTGTTATCGGCAGAAGTAAGAGTGAAGCTGAGTGGCATAGATTTACGGGAAGGTGAGAACAATAGCAATTTGGTTTTCTTGGGGTTAAGGAGTAGGCAGTGGTCACAAAACCATTGTTCGACAGTGGTGAAGGCTTTTTGAGTGAGTGACTGAAGTTCAGTTTGAGATTTAGCAGAGCAGATTATAATAAAATCGTCTGCATATTGTATGCAGGTAATGTTTGGGATAGCTGATTGGAGGTCATTAATAAAGATAGAAAATAGAAGGGGGCGTAGGATAGAGCCTTGAGGTACACCTAAAGAAATAGGAAGGAGATTAGATAATGCGTTTTTCCAGAGAACTGCTTGCTGACGATTTTCAAGGTAAGATGTAAACCAAGTTAGGGAAAGAGGATCAAGTGAGAGAAATTTTAGTATGTGTAGCATGTTTGTGGTTAACCATGTTGAAAGCTTTAGATAAGTCAATAAAGACTGAAGATGATAGGTTATTATTGTTGAGGTTATAGTTGATGGAGTTGGTAAAGGAGTGTAATGCTGTGGTAGTACTGTGGGAGGGTCTAAATCCGTGCTGGCAGTTAGCAAGTAGGTTGTTATTCAAAAGATGGTTAAGGAGTTGCTTATGGATACATTTTTCCATGATTTTAGCTATAGGTGATAGAAGTGCTATGGGACGAAAGTTAGAGAAGTCATTAGAATTACCCCCTTTGTGTAGTGGGATGATGTGAGATATCTTCCAGTATGAGGGAAAAAATCCTTCTTTTATGGATCTATTTATCAGAATGGAAATGGGATAGGCAATCGCTTTGGCTCCTATTTGCAGGAATTCTGCAGGGAGTTTGTCTGCAGAGGGGGTGGTAGGTCTTAGTTTTTGGAGCAATGATAAGATAAAGGAGGTAGATACAGGTTGTAAGTGAAAGGAAGGAGGTGAATTTAAAGTAGGTAAGAGTAGCTTAGAGGTGTCAGGAGCTAGGTGATTAGCAAGGGTTTGGATATTATTAGTGACAAATGAATTAAAGTCGTTGGCTATTTGTGTGAGATTCTCTGGGTTAGAGTCTTGAGGACTGGGTGTGATAGACTGGCCTGGGGATAATAAGTTATTAATGCTGGCCCAGAATGTTTTAGGTTCCTTTTTGGAGGTTTGTTGTAATTGTAGGTAATAATTTTTTCTGTCAGTTAGGATGGCTTTTTTTGTTATGTTTCTAAGCTCTCTGAAGTTTTGGTGGTCAGTTAAGTTTTTACTGGTATGCCATTTAGCCCAAGATTTGTTTCTGAGGATGATTTTTTGTCTAGTATTGTTAGACAGCCAGGGTGCTGCTTTGGCTTTGATTCTGATAGTACAACTAGGGGCATGGTTATCGTGGATGGCTAAAAATATGGAAATAAAATGTTCAACGGCTTAATTAAGTGGGAGATTTTTTAGTGGGGACCAATTACATTGTTCTAATTCATTTAGAAAAAGATCAGAGTTAAAATTATTTTTTGAACATAATGTTCTAAAAGTGATTGGTAAAGTTAGGTTGGTTTTATGTCTAATTATGTAAGTAAGTGAGTGGTTGCTTAGATCATCTGGTAGGGTCCCTGTTTGGTATGTTTGTTCAGGGGTATTAGTAAGAATCCAATCTAAGGTGGTCTTATTGTTGTTGGTTTTGTTAGTTCTGGTGGGACAATTAATGAGTTGTGTGAAGCCATATAGGTTTATGTGGGAGGTAGGGTTTGCACTATTACAGGAATACCAATCAATGTTGAAATCACCTAAGACTAGTGTTTCTTGAGGGAGATAGGTGGAGAGTGAACTAAGGATGCATTCAAGTATGCCGATGTTATTTCCAGGGGGAAGATAAACACATATGATGTTAATGGCTTTACTGTTGTTGACTTGAAGTTTGGAGCTGATTATCTCTGCATGATTATCTGGGCAGAGAGTTTGAGTTATAGTACTAATTTGGAATTGTGCTTTATAGATAATTGCTACCCCTCCTCCCTTTTTAGCAGTGCTATCAAGTCTAATGATGTTATACCCAGGTGGTGTTATTTCATTATCTTTAATGGAAGGTTTTAGCCACGTTTCAGTTAAACATAAAATATCAAATTGATGTGTTTCTAGAAGGGCATGGACTTGAGTAATTTTATTACAAATACTTCTTATATTGAGTTGCGCAATAGAGAGTGAGTTGGTAGGTAAGGTAGATGATAAAGAAATAGCTTTGTCATGTTTATTGTAGGTTTTGGAATGGTATGGGCTAGGGTTAGGATTGATATCTCCATCCAACAGTAGGTGGAGGAGTTTAAAATCCTTTGGTTGGGGAAGTTTGTGGAAGTTGTCGGTTAGTTTCCTAGATTTTGGTTTGCTTAATTTGAGGTATGCTAGTCTGTGGTATTCGACTAGTTGATAGTTAGGTACAGTAGGGAGATTTAAGGTGTGAGAGAAAATTAGTAAAGGTGTCAAGGTATGTTTAGATGGGATAGCTAGAGTAGAGTAAAGTGGGTATTCATAGTAGGTTAATAGGTAGATAGTAATGAGGGAAGGAACAAGTGATAAGCTGATAGTTAGTTTTGGTTTTGGAGAGATAAATGTTGTGAACATGTTAATATATGTGGAGTTAAAAAGGAGAAGCCAGGTAACTGTAGTTCAAGAGCTGAAGTAGTTGTTAAATATTAATATTTGTGGAGGTAAAAGGAGGAGAAAGGTAGATTGTAGTTCAGGAGGAGAAGTAGCAGTTTAATTATAAGTAAATAGGAGAGGAGGTAGGTGAGTTAAGTAGTGGGTGTGGTGTTCAGTTAAGAGGTTGGATTAGGATATGGTGGGTCATTGTGTTATTTTGTAAGTTAGGATAGGGGTGTGGTCAATATTGCAATAAATGTAGGACTACTGGGGGGCGGATGAGAATTGGGGGCAGGGTAGGGGAGCGGAGTGAGCCCGAAGGGCGAACAGAGCAGACAGAGACAAGAGAGTGGACAACCAAGAAAACAATCAGTGAATGGGATAATTCAGCAGGTAAGCTTGAAAGTGAGAGAAAGCAGAAGTAGCTTAACAGGTTAGTGTCAGGTGTATATACAGGTAGGAGAGTTAGGGTGTAGTAAAAGGTGTAGACTGCAACAAGGGTAGGGAGTTGCAGGGCAAGCTCTGAGAAGGGGAGAAGTAGGAATACAGCACAAACAATAGGGTTGGGATGTCTGGTAGTGAGATAGTTGTAGAGACTGAGATACAGAGTCGTAAAGTTAAGGCCCCACCTAGTGGCCAGTGAGTTAATTGTCTCAAATCCCACACGAGCAAGGGTGGCAAGCTGCAGGAAAGAGGAAGATTGGGCTATATAATGAAAATAGGAGAGGCTAGGCTGTCTATGAGCGTTGGTTAAAGGCCAGAAAATTAAAGTTAGGAGGGGGTCATAGGCTGCTGGCTATCTTGAAGGGGTAACTTGCCTAACATATTAGGGTCTTAAGCCTGAAGTATTGTTTCAAACTTCTGGCATTTGGAATAGCACATACTTTCACATCTTTAATAGCTGGCCCCTCAGGAAGCTGATGGGTAATTTCAGGGTCCAAATTAGTTCCAATGACTTCCAAGACGATGACTTGCTGGTATCAAGGAATGTAATGTACAGGTTCACCAGGTTTCACAGTCTTTAATAGCTGGCCTCTCAAATGCAAATGCTGCAAAGCTAATATGCTCCCCTAACATCTCTAGCAATTTCTGCTTATTATACTTCTAAATGTAACATAAAAGCAGTAATCACTCAGATGTAAACCCCGAAGTCATCAAAAAAAAAAAAAAAAAAAAAAATTCTCACCACCAAAGCGATCCTAAGTTGGAGGTTTATATATATATATATATATATATATATATATATATATATATATATATATATATATATATATATATATATATATACAGCTTGATAGATATAGACATATAGATATAGATGTATATTCTAAATATCCCTAACATAATAGCTGTACATATAGTGTGGATTTCCTCATGGCCAAATTATCTGACATTGATAACAGTTGTCATTTTCAAATGGACACTTAGAATAATATGTAATTCTGTAAACATTAGGTTACTACTGCACCTGCATAATTTTGTGCACTGTGCATACTTTATTTCACATATTTTTTGTTACTTCTGACAGTTTTTATACTGTTTTTCAAAGTTTTGTTGTTGTTTTCTGCTATGCTGTGCAACCTATCTACTGTTATTAGGTGATTATATGTTTATTGAGTTTATACTCCCAGGTTGAGTCTGAAAAGATCTAATTGGATGTGTGCAGTATCCCATTTAGCAGATACAAATAATAACTGGAATTCTTCTTGTATAAAAGCAAGCGTTTCTTCCAGTCGATTCTGGCTCAGCAACTAGTTAGGCCAATATAAAATTATTTGTGTCTACAGTTGTTGCCTTTTACTATTGTAGAAGTAGTAATCTCGCTATATACCGATTCCTGTTCTTATCTCCCCCAATAACTAATACTACTCACTAATAATGAATCAATTAATCAGAATCACCTCGGGATTACTGTCACTTGTTTCTCCTTCTATTTCATTTATCTTTACTGAGCTTTCTCTTTGACTCTGTGAGTTGATGTGCAATAATTCTGCTAGACTTAATTCCCCCTGTACTAATTTCTGAAGAGATCTTGAAGCAAACCAAAGCTTGTTGACTTAAAAAAAATATAAGACAAAAGTTAGGGATGTACATCATGCTGCCCTAATATTATTTTCAAATTATATGGTCTCCACTGCCACTAGAGGAAGGACATAGAGGTAATAGTGGAATCATACCCCTCAACTGTCTACATTTTTGCAGAATGCCCAGATGTTTGCCTCATATTTTTGGTCTAGTCCTCAAAAAAGTAGTGGTTTTCTAGCAAATTGCTCAGGATGGAAGTCACTAAATAGTGTCACATATTTAAAAATGCATGTTGACACAAATGCTGTTATTCTAATAACTTTCTAAGATTGAAAGAGTAATGTTTAGAATCTGTCTCTATTTCTGCACCCCCCCCCCCATTATTTTAGGCTTTGTCCAGATTTTTTTGCTAATAGGTTGAAAGGTATGAGTGGAATTGCTCCAGTATCTGAACTTGCAGTAGAGAAACTCTGCTATAAGTGCAAATTCCTTTAGAAGTCAGTCTTTGGAGAATTCACTTCAAAAGCTGTCTTAACTATTTTGCCAAATGGGTGCTTCACAGCAACAGCATTTGCACTGAATCGGCAAGTGCCACAGTAGATTACACAATGTAATATCTTGGATTATTTTCATTGTTGTCATTTTCACTTTTCACTACATGGTCACAAAATCTCAAAACCCCTCCTATTTCTTCTTCAGGTTTCAATAGTTAAGTGAAACTTGTCATCCACTATCCATTACATGTACACACAATAGCCAGATTCCCACACATTTCCTAATGTAGAACAGTAGAAGCTTGTATACACTGTACTTGTTATGGCATCTGAGATGCTGCAAGAGAGTCATACCCTACCCTTCCTTATTTCAGTTTTTGTAAGGACCTTGTATGTCAAATACCAAGTATAACCCTACTCACAATTTTATGTGGGTTTGTACTTATACAAACATTGCACATTTTTTACTAAAGTGTCTGTTCTAGGGATATGACACTTTTTCAGAAAATATTTACTGATGCTAATTAACACTACAGTATGATTATAGTATCAGTTTTCACAAGAGAAAACATGATCGATCCATTGAGCTATACAGTAAATCTTTACTTTAAATGATTTGCTTTTGTACAGAACAGTAGAAGAGTTTTATTATTTAATAAAGCATGTAATTTTGTGCTCTAGCTCTGTCAGGTGTATTTTCACTTCTCAATCTTGCACAAGTTTAGTCTTTTTCTTTCGTATATTCATTCTACTAAGTGTGTGCTTGTCTGTGTAGCACTTCTGTGTGAACAACCGTACTTATTAAAATAATGCTATTTTTAATCAACAGTAAAATACTCTCGATTACTTCTTCATGAACAGTAGCACTTGTGAAAGCAATATCATTTTTTTTAAATGGCAAAACTCTGTATGTTGTTTCCCTGCAAATACCATGGTCTATGAACGCAATGTAAAGTTTTAAATCAACAATAAAATACTGTATGATGTTTTCCTCTGATTGATAACACCTGCAAAAGCCATTTATTTTTAACATCAAAAGGAAAATTCTGTTTTTGAAAACAATGTTTTGTTAATTCACAGTAAAATAATGTATGCTGTTTCTCTATGATTATTAGTACTTCAGAAAGCAATGCAACGACATGCTGCATGTTCTTTTCCCATGAAAAACATGCTAAAACAAAATCATTTTTAATCACAGCTAAAATGTTATATGTTGCTCCTCTGCAACCATTTAGCAAATAATTTATGTTACTTCCTTGTAAAAACAATGTATTTTTCTATCCAACAGCAATGTGTTATATAGTTGTCCGTGATCATCAGCACTTATGAGAAGAATGTCTTTTTTCACTTACCATCCTAAGGCTGCATGGTAACTTGCTTATGATCAGCAGAGCTTTTTAAAGCAGTGTATTTTTCATCAGGATTACCATTCTGCATGCTAGCTCCCCTAAATCATTTTTTACCACATTTTTAACCATTGATGATTTTTGCTTATGGTATCTGTCATATTATTTGCTGGGGTTCCTTACTGGCTTTCAGTTACAACTTATCATGTACACTTCTTTGCTTCTGTTGTAGTACCTTTAAAATGTGCTTCTTGTTTTAAAAATATGCTCAGGAACAATATTCTACTTCTTGATCTTTATGCAGGATTGCTCCTGTATATGTGTGTTTTCCTTTTCCAACTGTATGCTCTATGTATGTTTCTTCCCTTTTATCACTAGCACTCCTAAAAGCAATGCAGTATTTGAATCAACAGGAACATTATGTGTGGTGCTTCCCCAATATCAGCAGCACTAGTGATAGCAATGATAATTTTTTATCATCAGCAAAAGGTTGTACTTTTCATCAAGACAATTAGCAGTGTTTCAGAAATCATACAGCAGCTTGCAGAGAGATATTTTCTATGCACATTATCTTTCTCCTTAAGTATGCCAGCATCATTGCCAGGCTGAGTGGGAAATCAAAATCATAGAATGAAGTATACTATTTCCAAGCAATTGTATTTGTGAAAGCAATTATTTTTTTCATAAAGAGCAAAGTTCTGTGAGATGCTTAGCCATGGCCAGCTGCACTATTTTTATCAAGATTAAAATGCTATACATTCTTCCAACAATGAGTTTTTTTATCACTTATCTTTAAACACTAATGCTTCAGTACAGTTCTAGTACAAATCATCATTCAGCATCCAACAATGCTTGTTTTATTTTGTTTTTCTTTTTTTTCTACATGTAAGGCTTCCCAAACAGTTATACAGCTAAAAGGAGGGATGAACCAAGTTATGTTATACCACTCTTGAGAGGGCAGTGATACAGTACCACTAGGAAATATACCTTAATATGTCTTTTATCTGCTTTTGGAAAGATCTAGAATGTATATTTATTAAAATTGCTAAAGCAGAATTCCCACAAATAATGCACCTCATCTATGTATGTGTACATATATCTATCTACTCTCTCTCTCTCTCTCTCTATATATATATATATATATATATATATATATATATACACACACACACACACACACACACACACACACACATATATATAGGTGTATCTAAAAATGACCGAAACAATATAAGATCAGCTAAAAAGACTGAAACTGAAAAAGAATGATACTGATAAAAAATGACAACATTGAACTTATACATATATATATATATATATATATATATATATATATATATATATATATGTATAAGAGAGGAGGTTCATGCCCTTTCCCCACTGCTGTGCAACCTTGGAATCAGTGGGGGGAATTTAATAAGCCTACACCATCTTTTTTACCATGTAGGCATCATGGCATGCTGCTTACATGAAAGTAAGCAGGTTTGCAATTCAATAAACACAGCTGGGCGGCATGGCCGGCCTTAGGCATAAGTGAACTAGGCAACTGCCTAGGACACCATACATTCTGGCCTCATAAAGGGTGCAAATTGACTGACTTAACTTATTTAGTTTCTTTACTTCTTCTTCACTTTTCAGTTTCACCGTCCATGCCCGTATTGTAGCATTTGCACCCTTCCCCACTTCCATAGTCCAAAGCACAATTCCACAGCACATAGCATGGCCCCCTACTGTGTTGTTTCATCCCCCCCACTGCATCTATGTGATGAGTGACAGTCTCAGTAGCTACACTTGTGATGCTTTCATACCACTGACGCTACTGCTCCAATCGACAGTATATAGCTCAGATCATGCCCGTCTCTCATTCCTTTCTTCATTAATGAGATAGAGGTGGGCGTATCTATTGGCTTTCATTACTTCCTGAAACAATCTCTGGATGGATGTGCTTGAATCATTGTCGGCCTGGTTCTCCTCACCATGCAGGCTAGACAAACAGCGATTTTGGGGGTTTGTTTTGTGCCTGCCTGCTTCATTGCTTTTGATTGCTTTAAGGTAAGTTGGATGGATTGGATCATATTATATATTTGCTCAGGCAGGCAGCATGCTTATGTTAGGGTCTGGGAAATCTTTGTAAGAGATAGTTAATTAACCAGAAAAAGAGAAAATAACATATCATGCTGCCAAGGTACATTAACATGCACTCACACATAAAAGCCGTAAGACAGTGTTCTGCATACAGCCTTACTTCCCTTAACTGTAACAGTGCTGACTCTGAGCTGCTAAAACAGAATATAAGTGGTACATCCCCTTTATGAATGTATTACTAACAATATTTTTAGAATAACTGTTGATACGTTTGACATATGCAATTTTTTGGGAACCAGAAAGAGGAGATCTTTGGAAATAAAAAGATAAAACATTTATTGGTTTTATTTGTGCAGAAAATTGTGGTATTTAGCAAAGGATTGGGACATTGAAGTAGAGCCAGCATAGCAGTGCATGCTGGTAATATTTATCCATTAATTCAAATTATATTCATTTTGTTGGTTATGTTGTATTATATGATCATAGTTGATGAAATCTGCATTTTTGTGCTAAAATTCAGTTCTGAAGTTGAAGTTGAAGTTGAAGTATATTGTGAGGTGGCATAAAAAAGCTACAGCCTGTATAATGTTTTGAACTTGGGTTAAGGTCTGTTAAACAGCCATATAGGTAGTGGGGGAAGGGGGCTGTTTGAGGATTATAGAATTTTTTTTGTACAGAGTTCATGTGTTGCTTGGAGTTTACAATTTTTTCAGCCCTTTGGAGTGTGAGTGTGTCTGTGTGTGATTTGAGTAAAATGATTTATGGTGAGGTAAGTCTATTGGGTGTTTTGTAATCTGAGATCAAACAAGTAAATCTGCTTACTGTTTATGAATGTGGGCATAAAGTTCCTCATGCTAATTAGTTAAAAGCAGGGGAAGGGAAGGTTGAGCTTTTTAAATGAAACACGAATTATAAGATACTAGAAACACTTCTAACTATTTAAAAAGAGTATAAAATTGTTTGATAGCCAAGGATGTTTTTTTACTGTCAGATATTCCTTGGGAACACACACACTTGTCATAAACTTCTTGTCCTGTTGGTAGCCAGCTGTCAAAGTACGCCTAATTTCCTTGTTCTTAGAAACAGTGTGCAGGTCCTTCTCTGGAATCCTTGGGTGTTTCCAGGCAAGATGAGAAGCGTAATTTCACCAATGTGTACTGGGTTTACCTCTTTGTTTCCTGTCATTCTGCTGTGCCTGATCCTGTGGAAGGCACATATGGGCACTTCTCCAACTTTGCATCAGACATGTTCAATTTTTGTACTGGTCTCATTTGTAGGAATGGGATCCACTCCATTAGCTGTGTCTGTTAGAGCCTACACAGAGGAGGTCATGCCCACCAGATTCAAACATTCCTTTGTGTTCCTTCCCTCTCCTCACATTGTCCCTAATGAAGGCTGACATTTCTCTCCTTAGTCAGGCCCATGTCAGAATTTTACACCTGTTTGTGTTTCTAGTTGAGGCCATATACTTACTTCACCTGAAACTTGCATTTTCCTTCTCTCTCTGTGCAGGAATGCTGCATTTTTTTTTTGTCATAACTGCTTTCCTTTCAGTCAGGTTTGATGAGCTAAGCATAATTTTTCCTGGCTGAGGAGCATGTAATTTTGTTGTCATTTTGATTGTGGTGCTTTTAACATTGGTCCATTTACCACTATGCCCAGTTTTGTGAAAATTTCTTATAATTGCATCTGGAATGTGGCATGTTTGTGTATACACTGGTCCAGATTCCAAAAGACTTACTCCTGGTTTAAGTGATTTGTTATGGTGTAAACCTGATTTATAAATGGGTGTTAAAAACTGGAGCAAGTTTGTGCAGAAACAAGCCCTTTGGAGCTGCGGCTAGAACACTGTTTAAAAATATAAAATTGTGCATACCGTATGTTAGTGATAGGTTTCTTTTACCTTCAGCTACCGTTTCACTGTCCTGATCACTGTTGTCTACCAGGCTAGCTTTAACCAACTTGCTTGTACTGTCATTTATTTCCTTGCATACTTTCTATTCTCCAGCAGATCTTAATGTTAGTATGTCTGAAAATTAAATTTATCCCGTCTACCCACTCTTTATCCCAGTGACTCCTTCTTTTAGTATCTCACTAAAAGAAATAGTTCTAAATTGCTACTTTGTCCTGCCTCTGCTATACTATACCAAAACTTTCTCCCATAATTAATCCTTACCACCCTTCTTCTAATCCTAAAATGGGTATCATTTCCCTCCCAAGTAATTTTTATCTCTGAATTTCTCCATTTTTAAACTGACGACAACTTACCTTTTTAGCAGTATTTTTGTCATTAATAAGCTCATTTATGCCTGTGGGCATGGCTCAAATGGGGGTGTTCCTTGACTATGGTGTGGGTGGGGCTTAAGGGGCACTGCAGGACTACTTTGCCTAGGGCGCCATTTCAGCTAAAGCCAGCCCTGCTGGGTGGTGCATGCACACAAGCCAACATGGAAGTATCTGTGGCATGCAAATCATCTCATAAGCAGGTGAATCTCATGCAAATAAGGGAAGCAGAGTAATGCAGCAAGCAGACAGGCAGCCCTGCAGACACTGTGTTGGTGTCCGTAGTGTACACAAAAATTCTGTGTACAGGATTTTAGACAGACAACAGGGGCTGTAAAAACATAGGTAGATGGACAGAAATGGAATAGCACATATAAACATGAGAAAAACTATCCACCGTCTGTCCAAAAATGTAAGGGAAATAAGTTAAAATACTTTATTTTTTTTAATGATCTGGTTATATTTGAACAGCACACCTCAGTGTGCAAACATGCTGTTATGAAAAAAAAAAAAGAGTGGAAATGCCACATTTAATAGTGTGTGACAGAAATGTATTATAGTATCCTGTGTGGAGTATCTACAATGGTGGAATGGTGCTGTTGCTAATGAGATAGGGCCTAGAACTGTGTAGTTTTCAGGTTGTATCCATGGATCCCTATGCAAATGAGGTGGGGTTACTGAATAGCATAAATATGCATCCGTGTCCACAGATCCCATTTGTGTAGGCACAGAACCATGGTGTCCACAGAAGAGGTAGCTGACATCAAGAGGGGGTGTGTCTGCAGACTTGTAAGATCATTGGAGCTCAGCTGTGCCTGTTTGCATGGCACACAACTGTGCTCAGCAGGGGGTTGTGTACACTGACTGCTAAGCTTTATTTACCTTCGGGGTGTGTGTTTCTGCGTGTTTGCATGGCACACTGCCATGCTAAGCATGACCTTTCAGGGGGTGCGCACAGTGACTGCTAAGCTTTGCTTACCTTTATGGCACTTGTTTCTGCACGTTTGCATGGCGCGCCACTGTGCTGAGTGTATCTAAAAGCCAATGATATATTCATTATTAATGACCACTGTTTCACTTAAAATTGGGCCATTAAATCTTCTTAATGATGTACTTGGCAGGTGGAATGCATCATAGGTAGCCAATCACATAGTTAGCACCTACAGTAGAACACTATAAAGTATGCATACACCCTACATTCTGATTTTTCACCTTATACGCTACACCATTAGAGTACAGACTTGGGAATTTCAAGTGCAAGAATGGTAGTGCCTGCTGCAGGTCTGCTACATTTGTATGTGCTAGATGCTGAGGTCAATGCTGCCCCTGGTGCTGCTGACAATAGGCCTAGGCAGAGAAGGAGAAGAGCGTTTAGGCCCATAGGTAACCTTCCAGGAGCTACATGAGCTGGAGATTATAGAGCACTACAAGGTAGACAGGGGCATACTACAAGAAATTACTGAGCTCTGCCAACCTCAACTCAGACCTAGAACCAACAGAGGGGAACCCATCCCAGTGGAAAAAAAGGTATGTGTAGCCCTTAGGATAATAGGCCACGGGTACCTTCCAAAGACCAACTGGGGACATGATGGGAGTCTCACAGGCATCAGCATCCCCAGGGTACTCCTCCAGTTCCTGGATGCCAGGCAACCACATGCCAGTGAACCCATTTATTTTCTCCTCACCCCTGAGGTGAGGGCCAGGAATATGCAACACTTCTACCATGTAGCACACTACCATGAGGTACTGGGTGCCATAGATTGCTCTCATGTACACATCAAGGCACCACCTGGTGATTACGGTAGAATCTACATCAACCGCAAGGGGTACCATTCCATCAGCTGCCAGGTTGTGTGCAATGCCCAGATCATTATCATGAAAGTGTGTGCTGGCAGCCTTGGCAGTTATCATGACTCCCATATCTGGCACACATCTCAGCTGTACCAGATGTTTGCTAGGGGGGACATCCCACATTGCCATTTACTGGGGGATGGTGGCTACACCCTGGAACCTTGGATGATGACACCCATCAGAAATGCACACACACCCACAGAAGAACACTATAATGAAGCACATGCACAAACTAGGAACATCATAGAGTATGTGTTTGACTTGCTGAAGTCACAGTTACGGTGTCTGGATATATCTGGTGGAACCCTGCAGTACTCTCCACCCACATGTGCACACATGTTCACAGTATGCGCCATGCTATACAATATGATCCTGTGGAAACAGCTGCAGCAGGATCAGCAAAGGAAAGGGATACACAGCCCCGCCACCAGTGCCTAGGTCACCACAGCTGCACTCACAAGAGGACTCGGAGAAGGCGCCCCTGGATGATTTCCCTATAGGCAGACATAGGCGTACCCAGTATGCCTTGGCATTGCCTAAGAGACAGTGCATACCCATTCACTAACAACCTAGGGGCCTAGGGACAAACACCTTACTCCTACTCACATACATATAGCAAACGTGTTGATGGCAGGTAACCCACACAGCCTGTACCTCTCCATGTATTGGTTGTGTATGGCTTGCATCACACAGAGCCAGCCCTGAACTATCTCAATTGCTACATTCACAAGGTAAGTCTATAAGCTACACACTAATTGTAAAGATTATTATAATATATCATATGTATTGGATCTGCTGCTGTTATGCAAGGTAATATAGTTGGCTAATTGGACAGATGTAACATCCACATGGAACTACAGATACCCAGTCCAATAGTATGTGTTCCTTAATAGTCACTAGGCCTCATGATTGGAATATTCACTACATCAGTCAAGGGAGATGTTAAACAGTGGGCTCAACCAGGCAATCTCAGGGCTGTAACATAGATATTGCTCACACTATTGTATGTCTCTCCTCACACAGAATAGCAATGTACATACTTATGCTGTTGATTGCGTGATGAATGACTCCTCTCTGTCTGGTGACCTGAGTGACTCAGTGGATTAGGGAAGGTAGCATGGGTGATGTTGGTGGTTCTAATCTGGAATTACTCACATCTTTTGCATGTGAGGTAGTACTATGTTAGTGTTTTCGCAGACTGTCATACCTCTTACTGCAAGAAATCTGGGCAAAGCCAGTAAGATTGGGGGAACAAAGGCCCAAACATAGGGACAGATTTCAAATATTGTCCCCATAAACCTAGAAAGTCACTGGAAGTAAAGGTGTTGCATTATTACATATGTTCTGAAGGGTATAACATCTGAAACACAAATGTTTGTCTGCAAGTACTATAATGTAGTGGCATCAATATTCAGTACTTCACCAGAGAACCACAAATGTATAGGAACAGACCAAGCATATGAAGCAAAACAGTGGACATTTTGTGGAAATCAGGATGGTTGAGAGGTACGCAGACTGTCAGTCTGTTGGTGGTGTAATATTACCAACCGTAGTCACACAAGTACAGCACACAGCTGGGGAATGCTGTGAACAATTTAAGTGAAGTGCAGTACTGCAGAAACAGGGGTGGATGTTAATGTCTGTAACATACAAAATCCTGGACTGGAATACAGGTAGGTGTGGATTGGAGTTACCTTATTAGTACTGACAGTCCCACTGGGCATGCCCATGCACTTAGTTAAAACAAGCACAATCATGTTGCTCCATCATCAAAATGAACTGTTATATATAAATGTCTGTACATACAGTTATATGTATACATATCCGTCTGTCAGTATCTCTCTCTCACATGCATAGAATATCTATCGCTATGTAGTGTCAAATAGATATGTACAGATATATATAGCTATATATATTAAAATAATACATACCCCCATATATCTACATAACACATCTACATATCATGCACACACACACACAGCTGCAGTTATATATACATTCTTGTTATATACAGAAATATGCGTGTGGATGTCTGTATTGTCCATCATACACTAATAACGATGAGTAAATCCCCACTATCACGCAGCCATACTGTTGCTCAGAGGATCCAAGCTAAGAGTGCAACAGTACAAATTCCACTTACCACACACCCCTGTGCCTGCTGGATGTTATCATGTAGAGAGACACAGGTGAGCAGGTGCTGTAATGTATAATGTTGTCAATGCATTTATGGACAGGGCAACTTGTCCCTGCCACAGGTATGCCTATGTAACCACAAGCAATCGCATATGGCCATACTGGTAACTGTACATACATAGCTAGGATAATTACAGTTATCCCACTGCTAGAATACTAGATGCAGATAACAGTATGAAGCAGCATCACACTGCAGGCCACAGATTCTGGTAAAGACAGGCCAAGTTTGTGTAATGCACATGTACTGTGCCTGCAGTCACACATACAACAGACTTAACATGTGGCACATGAGATAAATGCTATGATCTGTAGTGTATAAGACTAGATAGGTAGGGGTTCTAATTTCACTCCAGCCCACTTGGTGCATGACAGTGTCAGAGTGTGTGTGTGTGTGTGTGTGTGTGTGTGTGTGTGTGTGTGTGTGTGTGTGTGTGTGTGTGTGTGTGTGTGTGTCTTCCTGTAAATGAACAGACATGTCCTCATGGGCTATCAGCCTGCAATGGTTATAAACATTTTGGCCCTGTAACTTCCTGCTGGCCTCCACACTCCCCTCTTTAACAAGGCCCAATGATGTCAGCCACCTTAAGACTACCAGCTGACAATGCAATACCCAATGTAAGCCGTGGCACATGTGATAAGTACTATGATCTGTAGTGTATAAGACTAGATAGTTAGGGGTTCTAATCTCACTCCAGCCCACTGGGTGTGTGACTGCATCAGAGTGTGTGTGTGTGTCTTCCTGCAAATGAATGTACATGGGCTATCAACCTTCAATTGTTATTCACATTTTGGCCCTGTAACTTGCTGCTTGCTTCCACACTGCCCTGTTTTACAACAGCTTAAGATGTCAGTCACCTTAAGACTACCATCTGACAGTGTAATATCTGATGTGAGCCATGGCACATGCAATAAGTACCATGATCTCTAGTATATAAAACTAGATAGGTAGGGGTTCTAATCTCACTTCAGCCCAGGTGCATGACTGTGTCAGAGTGTGTATTGTTCTGCAAATAAATGGACATGCCCTCATAGGCTATTCACCTGCAATGGCTATACACATTTTGGCCCTACAACCTGCTGCTGGCTTCCACACTGCTCTCTTCTACAAGGCCTGATGATGTTAGCCACCTTAAGACTACCAGCTGATAGTGTCATATCAGAAGTAAGTCATGGCACATGTGAAAAGTACTGTGATCTATAGTCTATAAGACTAAATCAGTAGGAGTTCTAATCTCACTCCAGCCCACTTGGTGTGTGTGTATATATCCATATGGCATAACCTTGGTAGCCTCGACAAAGGTAGGTTTTGTAGTGTTTTATTTGTGGCAGGTGATGTGCCCCCCCAAAGGACTGACTACAACAAGGCTTGCATATGTCATCAAGTGTAATATATCCAAAAATGATAGTACTAGCAGACATGAGATGTGTTGCATGCACCACGGACTGTAATCTGTAGTATGTACCATTACATAGGTATGTGTGCACACCTACATACAGCCAGCCTGCACTATGTGTGTGCCTTGGCATGTCCTGTATGCACTGATTGGACGTGGTGCTAGCCTCAATGTAGCCATGTGTTTATGTGAGCCTGTTGGAGCATTTTACAACAAGGTATGGAAACATGGGATGCATGGATTGAACACAGAGAGTACTATAGCCTTTGACTTTCACTGGTCTGAAAAATGTGGATGCATTCACTTTAGTACAACCAATACCAACAGGTTTGGGACATACATCCCAGACTGACACTGGTATACTGAATGTGGCGGTCATCACAGCTATCATTGTGTGCAATGGCACCCTTGCCATGTCACTACACAGGCATATCGTACAACTGTAGCAGTCACACAGGTTTCAAGGTACACCAATGCACACTGTAGAGACCATGTCCTATGGAGTCCATGTCAGGACAGTGCATGTGTAGTCTCTCTCTGAAATGCTTTGGAGGGGATGTGTATGGTTGCATACAGGGAGGTGTCAGTTCTCACTGTGTACCTTCTGTGTATCCATGACAGGACTAACACATGTGTCACCTGTGGTACACACCAACAACATCAGTGTGGTATGCATAGTACATGCTGGTGAGACAGGTATGTAACACAGGCAGTACACCCTACATGAAACAGGCCCCCATGCATGTCATGCACACATCTGCTGTGACACACATCATGTGCTGGTTACACATTGGAATGTAGAACACAACAATCATAACTGTTGCCTAGCAACTGTTGGTACTGGACACAGGATATATTTAGATGTGTCATCTCCATCAAAACCCTGGTGGCACTTATGAAGGGTAACAGACGTTCTCACAGATTAGGGATGCGTGAGTATGCTGAATGTCAACATTGTCCTTGTTAGCCTGTTATACACATATGAACATATGGAGTCATGCAGTTATAGTGCTGTACCTTTCTGATGATATATGTATGCTCTGTTGACATGCCATCCTGTCCTGCATTATTTCTGCTGTGTATCCATAGGTTATCCCAACAAACTCCTGTAACATAAACATAAAAAGGCCATGACACACCTGTAATTGTGTAGCTATACAGTCAGTTCAACAACATACAACATAAGGGCCACATAAGGTACACAAATGTATGTGGCATACACATGACAAATGCCGGCATACAGTATCTCCCTTTAACCACACAAGTACATGTTAAGTAATATAGCCATGCTGTGCATTAGACCCATATCTTCATTTCCTTGCATCAATGTCAAGGATGACAGGGATGTGGCACTGGTATCATCACTTGCACAGGGTGCTGCTTGGGAATGCAGGATGCCTAAGCTGGCCCAAACTGTAGAAAGCATGTGTGTGAGTCAGGGGGAAGCATGTAAGATGGACCGTGGAGAGGTGCTGTGTATATCTGTGGTGACCTGCATTTGACAGTGGTGTGTGAGTGTGTGCATATACACAGTCAAGCTCAGTACTAGTCCTACATGTGTGTATGTTGGACAGCTTTAAACCATACATGGTAGAGTTGACAGTTCATCTCCAGCTCCACACACAGGAACTGGCTCTGCCAGGAGATGCACTGGCACCTCCATGCCCAAAGTCAGAAGTGGTGCTAGTACCAGATGGTGACTGCTGTCTGCTGGGACTGTGTCCCCCACTGGACTGCCCAGGATCATGAGCCCATGGCCTGCCATGTCATGGTGTGGACAGCACACTCCCCTCTGTAGCTCTGGATGTACTGCCACTTATAGAGCATGGGTCTGCATGACGACGTGGACTCTCAGCAAATGATGTTGCTGACCTACGTCCATGTGTCTGACGCTCAACTCCGACCACACATTCCAGCACAATGTGCGGTCCAAGACAAACACTGTCTCAGCCCACCGTATTTCCACTGCATCAATGAACCAATCCAGGATGTCCTCAATGTGGTGGAGGCTGTCACAGATGTCAGACTGTGTGGCATCCATAACCCTAAGCAAACACCTGGTGTTTCATTCAAAATGTGCCTATGCCTCCATGATGGCCCAAAAAATGCGTCGAGTGACCCGTGATATGACAACTGCAACAGATAGTGGATGGACAGCAGACCTCCTACAAGCATCCCTATCAATCTGCCTGTGTAGTACCTTGCTAGCTGTCTGGCTATGGCTAGTATCTACACTCACAGGAGCCATAGTTGTCACACTTACCTATTCAATGTCTCCACCCTCTGACTGTCCAATATCTGTGGCCTCCAGGGATAGATTACGTGTGGGCATACAGACTGTGTGAGGTGACAATGGGGGCAAAAGAGTGATGTCTACCTTTGGGACAGATTCAGCCCCCAACACCCCCACCTGTGCCTCATTATGGCCACCATCATCATCAGTGTCCGAGGAGACACTGACATCAGGTTGTGTAGGGGACAGACTCCAAACCCCATGGTCACCTACAATAAGAATGAAAAAAGCAGTACATTAATACCTGCACTATTGTGTATGAAAAGTATCCAAGACTCATAACAATGAAGACCCACAACTGGATTAGTAGTCAAACAACTTTCTTCTCCATCTTCGTCCACAAAGCAATACCTCGGAAAATAATTCAAATTCAACTCAGGACCTTTATAACCATCAGTTGAAGTACATCAAGTCAAACATGACCAGTGATATTTACCTTTTACTTACTCAGTATGATGCTATAATTGAAAAAAAACAACACATAAAACCCAGTATAACTCTCTTCACAATTATATGGAAATACACATTTCACTGCCTAATGTATTTGCTTTCAGCCTGTTGTATTGTAAAAGGCATTTTAGCTTCCTTGACTCATTTAAACCAGGAGCATTATCTGATCTTACCTGTAACTGCCAAAGTGTATCTGTTTGTTGAACTATACTCCTGTGACTACTCCTTTTGAAACCTTAGGTATCTCTTCCAGACTGACTTTTAAAAACATCCTACACTGTTTACACACATAATTACATGTACATAGGATATTATTCTGGCTCTTAACTGTACTAGACTATAATTGTTCCTTAACAAAACAAGTGTCATACTTACCAGGGGCAGGACCACAGCCTTGGGCAAAACCTGACAGACCTGTGAAAAGTTGAGGGTGGGGTAATATCAGTACCACTGCATGTTGCAGCACAAGGTAATACGTCCCTATATATCACATTTACAGTAGCTACTGTGTTACTTGTATTAATGCCAATCTGCATATGAGTGTATACCTTAGGTTACACCCCCCCCCCAAGAACAAGGGCCTTATCCCCACATAAAAGTTTCTACAGCCTGACACACTGACTGCTACAGTATTACAACTTACCTGCATGGTCCTCAGCTGTAGAAACTGTGGAACCCACCTGCATGATGTATGGTTTGATGGATGTCCAGGAGCTGTCATGTGTGCCTAGGTGTGCCAGGAATTCCTTAGTGGCCCAGAGTTGTTGTTCCGCTGCAGGCCCTCCATCAGTGACAGCACAATCCCTGGCTACATCCACTTCCCATCAACATGCAGCATTAATCATATCAGTTGCCTGGTGTCAAACCTGCTCATATGTCTTCCCCTGCTGGTCTGTGGCAGCCCGCTGTTCCCTATTATGTCTCCCCCTATATAGCAGGATGTCATGATGCTGGCTTACTCCTTGCAAGATTATCTCATTTTCTGCATCAGACAAGGGTGGGTGTTGTCTGTGGTACATTATTCCTGAAAGACAACGCAAGGGGAACACATTACAGAATCAGCTATGTGGACATCCACTATGTACAGATACAGCAAGGGCAAAATTGCCGGGACTATACACTGCTTACTCACACATGGCATAACCCACAGTGTGACAACATACTACATGTGTGTATGCAACCAAGATAGTACCATTATCAAGGTATTTCCCTGTGTGCCATGACAGCATCTGCTGTATGATCATACACCCAACACTCCAGTCCACTGTGGTGTGTCCCCTAAGGCCAATCACACAATAATATATCATAGAAGCAGTGCCAGACAAATAGCAGTGTGCTGTAACAACCACTATATAGGACAGTCCAACAACACCAGTGTGCCACACTGACAAAAGACAATGTCACTCTGATGTATTGTACATCCCCTGTAGGTGTAAGTCAGCAGGGTATCACTAATATGTCATTACCACAGGTCTATGACCAGCTTACTGCTGTAATCCCTATTCTTCATACTTCTATGCTCCCCTCTGAATCCTGTTATATACAAAAAAAAACAGTTACATACCTGCTAGAGTGCAGTACTCTTCTGTTGAACTGTGTGTCTGGTAAAGTTTCACAAAGGCATGCTCTGTGTGAGTAAGGTCTCATAGGTTCATAGGTAGGTACTAGGCTATTGGCCCTGGGGCCTATATAAGTCTAGCCAAAAAGGTTCCCTGGCTTTCGCCACCCAAGAAAATTATTTTCCTGTGCCCCTGTCAAGCAGTGCCGCAGAAATGATCCCCAGGCTGAATTTTCTATTTCCCATCCAGTCGTCAAGATTTTTCTTAAAGAGGGCCAATGAGGAGCTTTGCTTGAAATGAATGGGTAGTTTGTTCCAGAGTATGGGAAGTCTCTGGGACAGGAATCTATCCCTCCAGCATGTTCTGTTTATTGTGGTGACAAGGTTTAGGTCCCTGGAGCATGTGGGTCAGAGAGATTGGGATTTCTTTAAGTGTAGCATGTCCAACAGCTCTGGGTTTGACATAGCTTTGTATGTTAGGCAGAGATCACCTCTGAGCAGGTGATATGCAATGGAGTGGAGCTGGAGTTTTTTGAGACGGTCTGCGTATGGCATCTGTTTGAGGCCGATAATCCTCTTAGTGAGGTATTTTTGTGGCCTTTCCAATTGTTGTAAGTGTCGTGTGAGATACATGCCAAATGGGGTATTGTACTCTATAATGGGTCTGATGAAGGATGAGTGGAGAGGAACAGTGACCTCCTTTTTTCTAGAGAAGAACCCTTTTGTGATGAGGTTTGCCACGTAGGATTTCCTGACTACTGTGGCGATGTGGTTATCAAAAGAGAGACTACTGTCCACCTATGTCCTGAGGTCTCTTATCACACTTTCAGTGTTTACTGAGCTACCACCTTTGTGGTAGTTCATGGGTACCAAGTTTTTCCAAATGGAGATGTCAATGCATTTCTTGACACTGAGCTTGAGGCCATGACTTTGACATCAAGCATCTGTCTCTGTGAGGCCCTTTTGTAGAATGTCTACATCATTCGGTGAGTCTATTATGGCTCCCAGTTTTCAGTCATCTGTGAACTTTGTTAGCCAAAGACCTTCTGTGTTGGCCTGCACTTCAGAGAAGTAGATGCCTAACAGGAGAGGACCCAGGACAGAACCCTGTGATACTCCACTTGTCACTGGTCTGAAGTCGGACTTGGAGTCGGTTACTTTTACTGTATGGGTTCTGTCAGTGAGCCAGTTGGCCACCAATTTTTTGACATAGGGATTTATGCCCAGTTTAGTGAGTTTATCTATAATTCCAGAGTGGGGGATGGTATCAAAAGCCTTGGTGAGGTCAAGATAGGCTGGGTGCAGTACCTTGTCCTCATCTATGGCTCTAGTGACTGCTTCAAAGAAGTCAGTCAGGTTTAGTAGCAATGATCTACCTTTTACAATCCAAAACTGAGTGGGGTCCAGGGTTTGGAGGTTACCAATGTCTTTGTTTATAAGCTCCAAGATGATACGTTCCATGGCCTTGCAGACCAGGCTCATCAGGCTAATGGGGTGGTAGTTTCCATGGTTCGCGGTGGTGCCCCCTTTGTGGAGTGGGATAACCATCACTGTGGGCCATTCAGTAGGCACATAGCCTGAGGTGAGGCTATGATTGAACATGGTACTTAGGTGGGGTGCCAGTTCGTTCTGTAGTTCGTGCAGTATGCAGCCTGGGGTGTTGTCTGGTCCATTGGATGCTGTGTTCTTGGCTGTGGAGAGTGCAGTCTTTAATTATTCATCTGTGATTACAGGGTCTTTGCATTATTCTGTTATTAAGATGAGCCCTTTGGAGGGTGAGAGGTGGGTAAAGTTAGCACTGAACCTATCTGCCAGGATGATGGCAATATCAGTTGGTTCTGTATATTTAGTGCCATTGTGCCGCAGCTCAGAGCAGATCTGAGTGTTGCCATTGAGATTCTTGACATAGCTGTAGAATGCTTTGTGGTTGTCTTTGGAATCAGTGGTGATTTTATTTTCATAACTGGTTTTGGAGGATTTTATGAGGGATCTCAGCTTTTTGCTGAGGCTGACCAGGGAATTCCTCCAATCTTGGGATTTTACTCTTTTTTGCAACAGCTTCTTCCTTCTGTTGTAGAATTTGTTTATGGCAGGGGACCACCAGATTGGCTTCCTTTTTTTGGAGGATAGCATCTTGGTTCTGCTGGGGATGCACAATCCATGCACTTGTGTATGTGCTTATACAGTGCATTTGTGTAAGATACAGCAGCTGTACCTCTATTTTCCATCTGCATGGGTGTCGTGAAGTTTGCCACTTCTGTCTTAAGAAGCATGAAGTTGGCTTTAGAGTAGCTTTTGATGGTGGTTTCCTTAATGGGGGGGTGAAGGTGGGATCTGGATGTCTAGGGTGATTAGCTTATGGTTGGAGCTGACCAGCGAGGAGTTGACCTATGTCGTGGAACACCGGTTACCCATATTAGTAATGACCAGGTCCAGGATATTGTTGCCACTGGTGGGGGTGTGGACAAGTTGATCCAAGGTGTTGGAATTTAAGAATTCCAGAAAACGTTGAGTGAATTAGTTGGTACATGAGTACTTTTCCCAGCTGATGGTGGGGTAGTTGAAATTGCCCATAATTAAGGTATTGGGTTGTACCTTAATATTTTCCAGTATCTTAAGAAATGAAGAGTGGGAATCCTGGGGAATAGTGGGGGATCTATAACAAGCTATAACCTGGATTGCAGTCTTGCCCAGTGTTAGTTGCACTTGGATAATTTCACATGCATAATGCTGATCAACTAGCTTGGAAGGTGTGGATATCCTTAATGACAATTCTCATCCAGTATGGTTTCCCCATAGCCAGCTGCCTGCCTTTTAAACATGCTCCCCTTCAGCAGGTGATTACTTCTAAATCAATCTGTGGTTCTGAAATGCTAATTGCAGCCAAAGCAACTGAATTGCACTATCATTAACCAATGACATGCAACCACTGCACAATATATAAGGCCTTCATGTAGACCTGGTCCCCTTTCTTAGCTGTTAAGATGGACACTAGTGGGGAGAGGAGACTACATTGTCACAGAGGGTAGGTCTGTAGCAGAAACCTTTACATAGAGCTGTGTGTATCACAGGCTGCAGCTGCTGCTGCAGGTAGTAGACATAAGCAGAGAGTGTGAACACTTTGGATGACAACAAGCTGTGGATGTATCTGTGTCAGCTATGTCAGCCTTGTTGTAGAGGCAGTGGCAGGGTGAGGGTACCCTTTATACTCCATTTAAGGCATGTGTTTAAGGTATGTGTGTTAGGGAACTGTGTCAGTAGCAGAGTACTAGGTGACATATAGTACTGGTATACAGATATGTGAAGTGTGTCCCTATCTGCAGGCCTGTGACTTCATGCACTGAAAAGTGGTTATGTAATTTACAATGCCTTGTGTGGATAAAGTCAGTATTAGTGATCCATTAATTACTTTCTTCACAATAATGTAATTGAAATGCAGCACAACACTGGATTCGAACCCAGGACTGTGTGTGACAAAATATAATGTATACAAGTCATTTAACAGACTGAGTCACTGCTGCAGCAGTACTTGCAAGATATATGTGAATACATGCAGGCTGTTACAAACATTTTCTCATCCATCAGTGTGTGCATGGCTTCATATGGATGTATTTCTGCATCAGAGTCCCAGTTGAACATGTATTTTGCCATGAATACCTTAGCAGGTGACTTTCTACATGTTGCTGATAAAAGGGCACATTTACCTCCTATCACAGGCCTCAGTTACATTCATTATCATGTGTTTGGCTGTCTAGTGGTGTAATATTGCACCAGAATCCAAGGTACTCTTCCATTTTTTCCATTATTGTTTATTCCAGTTTGCACAGTGCACGTCGGAGCACAGCTCTGCTGAAACACTTCTAATTACTGTGATTGCCAATTACTATGTTTTGTTTAAACCACCTGCTTTAATTAAGAGTTGTGTGGCATGATGGTTTAATGCAGTGCCCTGCAGGTGTGATGGGCTTGGGTTCAAAACATGGCAGAGGTGTTTATTTTGTACATGTGACTTACAATGTTAAAAACACATATACTCATCATAGCTCTATTTAGCTGAGCTAAGTGAAGCTGCATGAAGTGGTGCACCGCACAGCTCTGAGCTAAAAAATATAAAGAAAAGAAAAAAGGGGTGATAGGAAAGTGGTTAAATGGGGACAAACAGGGGGAAAACATATTGAAAGGTAAGGAGGGATGTACAGGAAGGGTGTAGGAAAGAACCATAGCTATCCATTTCTTGTATGGCAACAACTGTGCACTTTGACAGAATTTGTACATGAATTTGGATTGTCAAAACTCAGAGAGAGAGGTGTAAGGACAACAAAACTGCATTGTCAAGCCAATTGGATGGAATTATGTGTGTCCAGTGGACATGTGTGTGAAATGGAGAGCTATGTATGGGAAGATATTTATTTTTGGAGAAAGGTGCCCATATTTTTTTTAAGTTGAAAGTAGAATGTTGGGGAAGGGACATAGGTACATGTGGGGGAGGTAAGTTGGGTAGGTGAGGATGCATTTGCAAACAGACAAGACAGACAAGACAGCAGATAGGGGCAGTGTGTGACACATGAGGGGGGGTGAACACCTTTGACAGGGAGTGTGTTGTGGAATCCAAGCCGCATGTGTCTCCAGATGGCAGCAGCATGACTCATGTCCCTACCCATGGGACAGTTGGCACTGCTCCTTCACTGCCCCAAGGGTGGCTGTGCTGGAGACTGGGCACCAGGGTAACGCTGCCCCACCAGGTCAGCCAGCATGCTCTCAATCTGGCACAGGTGTTGCTCATAGCCACCGTGGACTATCCTACGCACCACGACTGGTAGCTTATCATGGGTGACTACTCTCCCTCTGCCACCACTCCCAGGGGGGGACTGGTCCCTGTCCCCTGCGGCAGTACTATCCAATGCTACAGGTAGTGCAGGGGCAGCAGAGGGTGAACCACCGGTCTGGGTCCCAGACGTGCTGGGACTCGGTGCCATGGCCAGTTGAGGAAAGGTAGGGGGATCAGCCGGAACCGGCCTACCTTGATGTGCTGTGGTACATGAAGTAAAGCAATAAGTTATGGTTAGTTACAACCAAACCATTGTTAGTATTAACAGAATGGAACATCATATTTATTAATCCAGATGCATATTAATGTATATTATGTGCAACACAACATAATGTAACATAACAGTCAGCATGTTAACAGCATGACAGTGTGAAGTAAGCCATACGCCCAACAAAACAGTTTAACAAAATATGTTAATATTGAATCATAATAAAGCGTAACAATAATTAACCACATTTTCCAAAATATAGTTAGCTTAACAAAGTATGTTTATATTAAATCATAATAATATATTACAATAAAGAACAAATTAAGATAATGGGGTGGGGAGAGAAAGAGAGAAAAACATTCCATTAGTGACATTGCAGATGATATCCCTGACAACACTGCTCATTATACCTCTCAACCTCTTACAAGAAATCTGGACAAAGCCATAAATAATGGGTGGACAAAGGCCCAAAAATAGGAACACATTTTAAATACTGCTCTTACAGACTTAGAAAGTTGATAGAATAACACATGAATTGTCTGAAGGGTATGAAGCCTGAAACTCAAATGTCTTCCATTATTTTCTGACTTCAACTCTCAATGACTTTCCAATGATTTTCCAGAAAATCACAATTTTATGAGAAACAGACCAAAAATATGAGGCAACAATCTGGACATTCTGCGAAAATTTGTACAGCTGAGAGGTATGCTGGTCATACAAACTTCTACAGGTGTGTACTGCCAGTTGTGATTACAGTGGCTACAATTGTCCTATAGCTGTTGTAGCACATACATACCTCTCAAGCTGATAGCATGGTACAATAAGGGCCATGTACTAACAAATGCAAGTACAGAATTACTCAGAATGGCTTCACATAATGTGGACTTATATAACTACCTGGGTTTTCTGTAAACAGATTTGGTAATGCATTGCATTCCAGGTAATCATTTATCTGGTAACATGTGACAGATAGATTAGTCTGTTTTAATTACATTACCAGAAATCCTGACATTTGAGAGGCATGTTTGTGTACAGTAATTAAACTAGACAGCCAACATGGCTTAGTTGGCAGGCACTGGAGTAGAACCCACTAGCTGTGACAGCAGGGGACATCTGCAAATAATTTAATAACTGACTGCAGTAGCATAGTATAGACATGCAAGAGATACAGCCATACTGGATTACACAGTTTTATTTCTGAATCAACAATGCTGATAAACACAATCTTGCTATTGAGTGTAACATTCTGTGACATCTAAACACAATATCTGCACATAATATGGGGTAACTCACCCATAACATTTTTGTGTTCTTAGGGAGAAAGAAATTGTGAGCATTACATGACTGATACTGAAAATGTAGTGCTACATAGCACTGGATTCGAACCCATGACTTTGTGTGGAAAATGTACAGTGGACAAGGAATGTAACAGACTGAGCTACTGAGACACTCTTGACTGCAGGGTGAATGACACTTTCCTGGAGATCACCTGGAAACATACTATAAATTGTGCAAAACAAGTTACAGGACTTTCATTTACCATTCTAGTACTGTTACAGTGTTATACTAGATTACTGCAGCTTTATTCCACTGGTGAACACATATTATTGTTATTGGTTTGAAATATCTGTGAAGTCCACACACAACATCTGGCCGTGGAGTGGGCTACCTCACCCATATAACTTTTTTACCTGAGGTCTGTGGAAGACAGAGCATTATGTTATTGGTATTAGCCTAGAGACAGCCTTGAACAGTACTATGAGTTAATCAATACAGTTTTCAGCCAATAGATTTGCATTCTACAACTATTAAAGTGTTATACTTGACTGCAGCAACCTTACCTTACAGACTCAATGCATACAGCTCTTCTGCAATAGTTATGACAAGACAATTCTGATGTACACCATTTTCCTTGCTGGTATTGGCATTGTTTCTTGTTTTTATTGAACTATAGTTGTTATTATTCATTTATTGCACTACAGCTCTAATTCCACATTTATTGCACCACATCTGTAATTCCAACTTTATTGCACTACATACTTTATTCTATATACTTTATTGCAGTTAATGCTTTAATCTTTCTTACTTATTGCACTACAGTTGGCATAATACATCCATACTCACCACGGTCACGGCACAACCTGGCCAGGTGTCTGGCATAAGACTCGACATTGGGAGCTTTCTCAGATGCAGCTGTTGGGAGAGAAGCACACCATTATGTATACCAGTTTTGCAGGCATTCAGATTGCATATTGGTAAAACAGAGGAAAATTACTTAGATATTTGTGGGGCATTCCCTGCCCTCACTTCTTAGACCCAGGTGTCCAAGGTTACCCTCTTTCATCTTTTCAGGTCATCATGGTGGTGATGACACTGCTCATCTGTGTGAGGGATACCAGTAACACTGTTGAGTTCTCTGGCCAGCCAGTCCCAGGCCTCTGCCTCATGCTCCAAACCCTGGAAACACCTTGCAGCAGCCTATCTTCATGGTTTTTGACAAGGAGCTCAACCATGACCCTGGACTACTGAATGCCCCACCTCTGCACCCAAAAGTGCACAACTTCTCCAACACCACCAACCATATTGACAAATGATTGAACTCTAATGGATTCTGCAGAATTCCTGCCTAGTATGCTTAATATAGGCTGTTTTCCCACCCTTACACGTCATTGAGCAACGTTCAAAAAAGTGCCACCATGCTTAGCAGTGCGCAAACCAGCTAAGTGGAGCTGAGTGGCACTCAAACACACATAGTTGTGGTTTAAGAAAAGCTGAGCACAGCGCAAACATTGGCAGGTGTTACCATGTTTATGTGGTGCTTAGCAGGTTTGAGCACAGTTGCGCAAAGCTCAGCAGAGGCATATTTTAAAACTGTATCCATAACGTGTGCAACAAAAATACAGATATGTACTGGCTTCCATGAATTTTAAACTGGACCTACTCCACATACAGCCATAACTTTACCCATTTAGCTATGGGGATATTAAGAAACCTGGTATACCTTCACATACACCATTGGGCTACCTGTTAGCAGTGCAGAGCATCATGCTGTGCCGCACAAACATGCTTAAATACACCAATAATTAAATAATTAATTACATCTGGTTTCTATTTTTAGATGTCTGTCAGGTGTCGGCTATGTATGTATGTATGACCTCCACTTGGCTTAGCTGCACCTTAATCAGCTGCCTAGGCTGCCTAGTACTGGATCCAGCCCTGCCATCTTGTTGGAATTCTTTTTTTTTTTAAATATGGCAGCTCATATCTTGATAGATATAAATGTCATATTTGGTATGATTTACTATCAAAAGGGCGATCGGACTTCATCTGAATTAGAAAGACCGAATGACATAATTCGACATTTGAAAATAACAAACAAAAAAAAAATGTTGAACTCACAACAGTGAATGCACACTAGCTGTTGTGAAGTCAACATTTTGGATGCAGACAGCACTATAGTGGTGATCAGGAAATTTACCCTTTCCCTCACTGTAGTGCGATTTCAGAGTTTGTATTTATAAGTAGCAGGGGGTGTATGGAGGGGTGCAGGGGGGCTTGCCCCTTCAAAAACATTCAATGGTCATGACCGGAAGTGTGGTATTTTCTGTAAAATCGACATTTCTGAGATGTCACCTTTTTTGAAATACCTCGGTCAGTCTTGTTTTTGTTAGTTTATTTGATTTCCAACATTTTGGTTCAGAAATACGAGCACTCACACGATGCAAGTACAAGATTTTGATAGTAAACCATTTGGTATATATCGTGTACATTTAAATATTTGGTTTAATTTTCTGAATATATATATAAAGTAAGTTCATATATTTACTAATCTTTTATAAGCAAATCTGACTTTTAAAGAAATTGCAAAAATCTTCTGAATGGTCACCAAGATTGCGCATCTGCTTCTGACGTTTTATATATGCAGTGTGTATCAGTGGAAATACGTGATGTTTTAAGAGGTGTGCATAATGGGTGAGATTCATGAACATTTTATTGTTATTGTAGCCTTAACAGTGCCATAGAGGGATAAAGCCTTGAGTATTACCTAGATTACCTTAGTTTAATTAGTGTGTTGAGTGCTTGACAATGAGGCAGGGTACATGGGCATGCTTATCTTGGAGGGTTAGCAGTATATTCAGTGTTTCTTTAGTAGTGCTCTAGCAGAGGTCAGAGCTCATAGAGATGATTCTGGGACTGAGAAGACAAGAGAAGAGAATAAGTGTGAGTACCCTATGAGCCTATGGCAGGGATACACACTGAAAGTCACTCCTCATAGCCTATATAGCTTAACAATGATGCTGGCATACTGGGGAGTCAGAAAGAGTGTAAAGAAAATATCTCACCAAGCTGCAGTATGACAGTTTCCAGCCTGACTCATCCCACTTCACAGTATCAGCAGGTGCTGAACTTAATCCCTTCACCTGTAGGAGGTGCACTCTTTGTGCCAGAGTTATCCTGGAAAGGGGACTGTCCTGTTATGGGATACCAGGAATCTTTCCTGAGCACTAGAAGGATGGACTGACTGGGCGTTATCAAGTGAAACTTATAGTCAGCAACTGGTGAGGTGAAAAAAATTGTACTGCCATAGTGTATGCCTGTGCTATGCAAAAAAAATACGCATTACATCTTTATTCAGTTATTTATTTGAAATGTGGTGGCTGGGAAAGTAGGCTGTTCAAGCGAGCCTTTTCAGCCATGACCAAGGCTCCTGAGGGGCAAAGTATATAATACAAAATCAATACTAAAACTGAAAAAATACATCATGTAATAACAAAAATGCATATCAAAAGTACCTTTTCAGCCATGACCTAGTCTCCAGAGGGGCAAAGTATATAATACAATACAAAATCAATAATAAAACTGAAAAAATACATCCTGTTCCTGTAATAACAAAAATGCATATCAAAAGTAAATACAGACAGAAAATGAGTGTCAGTAGTCAGCAATATACAAAATATTTAAATCAATATGGAAATATACGCAATATTTACAGTATTTACACTGATGAGCTCTCTTAGTAGAGTGATACCTATATATAGTATTTGTAAAAATTCCAGTTACAGTGAGTCTACAAGCGAACGCCAACCTATCCAGTGTCATGAAAGCAACTACAGGCAATTTCTTCCAGTAGACTTCAGTTTAGTCTTGAAGCCATCCAATGTTATTTGAGAATGCATTTCTCTGGGTAGCCTTGCTGCTGGTCTGAGTTTAGTGAAGTCTCTTCCCCCATGTGATACACCCAACACATGGTTTCATAAAAGTAATGCTATCATCCTAACTTCCTCTTAATGTGTATAATGGTTCTGTTATTCGTAAGGCTGATTTTAGTGCTGGGCATTAACCAGGGATAGTAAGTTTAGACATTTTAGAGCTGACTAGCATAGCATCTTGGCTGGTTACAAGTAGCCAATTAAATCTCTTTAAGAAATCACAATGGTTGGTATGCTTTTTGGATAGAAGCACAAATGATGGATTTTGCTTTCCAGTACCTGCTGTTTTTGTGTGTTTGTACAAAAATGAAGTGCTTATAAAAGTAGGCCATAATTCACTTTTGAGAATGAGGACATTTCTAGCTACAGACTGCTTTGTAGCAAAGTTTCAGTTATGAAAGAGGTTTGCTGACTGTAGCCTATGTATGCCTTGAGAATGTTAACACACTGTCAAAGAGGATTCCTAGGTATTTCTTTATTGCAACATTACAGGCTGGATTATTTGAGTTATCCATTACCACCACGAAAGGGAGATTGGCCAGGTTTTGAGCATTAGCAAATAATCAAACTTTAGATTTTGGGGAGATTAATTATTAATCTATTGTTAGTTATCCAGTTACAGAGATTAGTGAAATCACTCTGTAATGTGTGTTGAAGTCCAGAAAGTATTTTATTCACAGATAAAACTAGTAGATTGTCTGAATACATATTCAAGTTGATATAGGGTAGGTCATAAGGTAACTCATTTTGTAAATAATGAGAACAAAAAAGGGGTAGGAACTGATCCCCTGAGGTACTCCAGTGCTGAGTGCACCCATATCAGGCATAATATTGTTGTTGTTGTATACCTAAAAAGTTCTGTATTCCAGAAAACTTTTAAACCATTGGATGTTACTTTGTATGAAATGCAGTTTGTGTAGTTTGTTGAACAGAAGGATATGATTTAGAGCAGAGTTGTAGCTGACTTTTATAGTGCCTAAGGCTGTCCTCCAAAGTGGCACCACACCACACCAGCTCTGGATTTGAAGAGCAAAAAAAAAAAGGTCTAAAAGGTCTGTTCTGATAGACTAAAGTCTAAATCAAAGCACATGCCCCCAGCACACCCCCATCACCACAGCTCTTCATTGGAAGAGAAAATAAAAAGGGTCTGTTCCACTCTTATGAATGGTTCTCCAAACGAGCCAGATACACAGTATGCGGTGCACCAGCTCTTCAGTGGAAGAACCAAAAAAGTAAAAAAAAACATTTTTTACATTTTAAACTGTAGCAAGCTGACTGCTAGATCTGTAGCAGTCATCTTATAACAGCTACAGCTTACCCTACACAAAGTGCTAATGCACTGAAGTCACTTCCTTTACTGGCATTTGGAAGTGCCAGTATAAAAAGAAGAATGCAGGAACTGCACTTCAGGATTGTGCCCTCTAACACCATGTGACCTGGGCAGCTGTCCCCTTTATTCATCCCTTACTATGCTACTGATTTACAGCTTCAAATTCCCTTGTCAAGTTTACAAAGAGACCAGCAGCAAGTAGGTCATTGTCCTTATTGCAGTAGATTGAGTCTGTGGCAGTATGGAGTGCTATCACAATGCTGAAGGCCTTATGGAAGCTGCTTGTCATAAACAAACAAGGAAGGAAGGCATAGCTATTTATATGGTCAAAATCTGCTGGTATAAGAGTTTTTCAAATGTTTTTGTTACTAGGCACATGTTAGAAATTGACCTATGGCTTTTGTAATCTTTTAATGCATCTACTTTTGATAATGGGGTTATGACTGAATGCTTAAATAATGATGGGACTGAGGATGTAGTCATGGATAGGTTGTAAATATGAGTATGACATTTGGCAAAAGAAGATCCTACACTTTTAGGAAGGCAAAGTGCAGTTTGTTAAATGCTGCTCCTGAAATGGTGTTTAGTCTGAAAAGTTTTGCTTGAGTTTCTTTGACTGTAAGCTGTTTAAAGTAGAATGTAGGGCAGATAGAGCTGTGATGGTGTGTTTGTGTATGTGTGCACGTGTGCTCGTGTGTGTGTGTGTGTGGGGGGGGGTTGTCAACATTAAATATTTGCTAGAGAAATATTTAGGAAGGAAATGATAGATAAGGAATAGTTTCTAGTAGGAAGTTTCTATAGGAAAATGTAAATGCAACTTTTTTGTCCCCGGAGACGGGGTTAAAGGTCATGTCCTTTGGATCTGTGATATGCCCATTCAGCTGTTTTATTATTTTCTTGACGTATTTAGGAGAGGATAAGCTAGCTTACTGTCTTATTTATTGACATTTGTTTACTGGGAATGTCTGACTGGGTCAAATGTATTAATTTTCAGGGAGTCCTGTGGAGAAAAGCTCCAATAACAGACATTTTCATGAGATAATGCATTAATTGCAGTATAATTGTTATTTACATTATACAAAAAAAATAAGAAATAGCATACATAAATTAGTAGGATGAATGGCAATGTTATATAGAGCATATACTTTTTATAAAACTGCTGTGTGATAGCATACTGTTTATTAAATAATAAATTATGAGTTAGATATACAGTGTAAAATAAAATATGTGCTAAATGTAGTGTGTAAAATGGGTATTTGTTAATAGTATAGTAGAAAATAAAAAGGTGAGATGGCTGAGAATAGGAAAGATAAGCCATAGAACTGGAAAGTGAGAGAGAAGAGAAAGTGAAGAATTTAAGACATTAGTTACTAGGAAAATGTTTGTCAACGTTGGATAGGAATAACGGGATATAATATATGGTATAACAGCTTAAAACAGGAGCATAACCATATTTAGGTGAAGTATTTCTTTAATATTTTTCTTTAAAAACTGAACAGTTAGGATTGGTTCTGTTTTATAGGTAATGTGTTCCATGTTTTAACCACTGAGTGGGAGTAGATGCTTTGTCCTGCTGTTTTGTTAGTTTTATGGATTAAGAGAAATTCCTTGTGTTTCACCCTTGAGGGCCTATTAGGTAGGCAGCTATAGAAAATACAACTGAGGGCTGGGCAGGCAGGAGGTTTTTGCATAATTCTGTGTACAATTAAGATGGTGTGGAAATTCCAAGCCAGTTGAGTGACTGTATAAATGTGTGCGTAACAAATAGGTGATGACTAAGGTAAATTTGGTGAATGTGTGTAAAAATGTTCATGCCTTTACAGACTCCTTAATATCTGCTGTTTTTTTCATTTTGTTCTGTATATCTAGATCAACTTTAAAACAGTCATCTATTGTTACACCGACAGTTTGATGTGGGAAACTACTTTGATAGTGGTATTATTATGGGTGAAAGATCTTAGAATTGTTTTTGTAACGTGTGTGTTTTAAGGGTTAATAGGCATTTAGTTTTCTTAAGCATGAGTAACAGTTGGGAATTACTGAGCCAAGATTTAATAGAGGAGAAAGATTTTTGAGGTATGTATTGAAAGTCTGATAAACTATTAGTAGAGTCATTTGCATACTGAATTAGGGACCCTTTGCAATATGAAGTATTAAGTCCATTGATGAAAACATTAACCAAGGACAGAGTCTTGAAGAACACCTGTGGTATTGAGTAGGTAAGATGACAGCGAGCCTTGCCATTTTACAGAGTGTTGTCTGGTAGATAAGTAGTAAACCATTAACTAGAGGAGGAAGAGAGACCTACGCTAGAGAGGTGATTTGTAAGTTTTGAGTAGGAAACTACCTCTAATGTAACAGAAATAGTACTGAGACATGTTTGCTAGAGTCGCTTGCATTATTGACAGTTTCCATAAAGGAAATAAAATGGCAGTTGTTGTACTGTGGGCTGGCCACAAGTTATGTTGAGTTGGGTTTTGATATTGGGTTTGTAGAAGATATGTGAGGAATTGCTTATGGACATTATAGAAGCTTGTCTTTTTCTTATGTAGATTATTTTAGTAGAATTGTTTGCAGTTCTGGCTTTTTCCTAACTTCAAACAAAGTTAATTGTAAAGTTCCACTGTGTAGGTTTTGTTTCACTGGTCTCACGACCCTGTCTTTTTGTTTCATAAGGCTTATGATGTCAATTTTTTAACCAAGAATAGGACTAACCTTTAAGTCTGTGTCATGTATGTGGAAATAAGGCTTCCTGCATTTAAGACAGTGTTTCAATGAAGTCACTTAGGGCAACGTTAGCATTTGTTTTATTAAAGATAAATGGCCAATCAACATTTTGTGAGTTCTGTTTAGATTCTGATATTAGCCTGCCTGTGATAATTCAATTAGGCTTTTCATGTGTTCTGAAGAACCAATAGTAGACAACAGGACATAAGTCAATCATAAGAATTACTAAAAATAATTAATAAGTATGGAATCATTTCCAGATTGGAGGATGGGTTAAGCTGGTTATCTTACTATTTGTACAAGATGTAGATGATACAAGGTATTTTTATAACTGATTTATTTTCCTGATGCATTTATGCTGAAGTCTCCTAGAGTTGCTGTATTTCTAGGTTTTTTGGAGGAAATACTGGTCGTGATTCCAAAAGATTGCTCTCAGTGTAAATGACCACTTACACTGAGGGCAGATCTTTTGGAATCTGACTCCTGGTGTAAGCCTGTTTATAGATAAGCCTTACACTGAGAGCAAAATGTTTGAAATCAGGGCAGCCTTACTCTGACAGCAACTCTTTTGGAATCTAACCCATTATATTAAGCAGATTTTTCAGGCTTAAGATGGAAGAGATTGGTGACATGTACATACTGGATATGCACATTTGAGCATGGTCTCCTAATGTTGAAGGGGGACAGAAATCCATTTAGGAGATTTATCATCTGTAGGATTTGCATTTGTTGTCTTAACTATAGAAGTGAAAGTGTTATATTTATTTAGAGGAAGCTTATCTCCACTGGTCCTAGATGTTGGTTTTATGCCACAATATATACTATAATTAGAGCAAATGAAATCTGATGGTCAAAGGTCATCTTATAATGTATTATGCAAGTATTAGACGTCAATTAAAAAGAGAAAAAGAAGTAGCAAGTACAAGCCACACAACACAATATGTAAAATATATACAGGCAAACTACAATACAAAACATTGTACTTTACTGTATATTCATAAGTGAAGTATGAAAAACAAAATGTTTTTAATATGTAAATATCAGACAATGGGAGTAGACAGTGAGATAGAAGCAGATTATTCTTATGTAATGCAGGGAAGGCAGTTACCAGCAATGAACAGCTAACACAGTGCAACAAATAATAAAAAATCTGATGAATTATTAGTGTAGCATAACATGACAGGAAAACAACTCAGATGTATCAATGCTCCAATAAGCAGCCTGCTAATCATATTGTTGAAGCAAATAAGCATAGAGAAAGCCCACTACTCGAGCGCTGTTAGAATTATAGAAGGATAATTATAGTTCTCATTCGGGACTTGGACCCAAGGCATCCAGCATATTGTACTGTTGTCACTAACATTGGTCCAGTGAGAGCTTCTAGACAAGTAAGTGTTGAATTTCCCATTGAATAATGCACCTTTAATAATTTTGTTTTATTTGCCCAGATTTTGGTGGTTTGTTATTATGTTTACAGACATGAATCCTGCAGGTACAGTTTACAACACTGACAGGCACAACTGTGGTGATGTGAATTCATGCACAGTACATAATGCATATGATAGATAGCTGGCACATAAGCAGTGTGTATAACAATGCAAAGGCAATGTTTTACAGAATGTCCAATGCACACATTTCACTATGAAAACAGACTGACGCGTAATGAAGTACATTTGTTGATATTAACTACTTGGATGGGTCAGCAGCATTTAGGTAGATCCTTTAAGACATGGCACACTTGCCTCCAGTATTGAGTACTGCACTGCCTATCTAACCCCTATTTCTGTAGCATTAGAATCACAGGAGCAGATAAAATATGGAATGAAAGATCTGTTCACAGACAGTCATAAACAGCCAACCAGACCCACCTAGTAATCTGCTGACATCATCAGCCACTCTTTAGATCTCATTTTCTTAAGTAACAAGTATGGCAAACCTTCCTATAACACAATTTAGGACTGAGATACAAATTCTGAGAGTACCACAAAAAATGGGGGTATACATGGGGCTTGATATGCCTACCTCCCAAGCTCAGTAAGTGACATTATGACATTACTCGGTATGCAAGCTGAAGGCTTTCTGTCTTTTTACTTAGCAGGCAGTCATAGGTAGATACAATGGCTCTACAGATGTCATACATGGGGCCATTGTACTGTAAACACAAGTTACTATGGTGTCTCCCTAGGTGCATTGACAAGTGATGTGTGCACTGCTCTCTGAATACTTTATGCTTGTTTCAGTGATCGTGACACTAGTTAGGTTTAATCAATACTAGTTCCCACTGCATTTTCTGTTCAACAGGCTGTTGTCAATGTATGGTCATCTGCTCCTGCATCCACAATGTCTGTCCTTAGCCTATAGCTTTATTGGAATAAAAGGGATAAAGCACTCCTCATACAAAAAAAAAAACAAAAAAAGATTTTTATCATCCATATATTCTTTTTTTCTTTTTTCATCTTTGTTATATAGTTCTTGCCAGTATACATAGTGGAAAAGATAAAAGAAATGACCTGCCTGATGAGAAATTTACAAAGCTTATAACCTACACAAGCTACGCTATGCTGCACCTTAGTCATAGCAGCTACACATGACTTAGTATCATTTTGGTCTATGGATAACAGTCTTGAGCAGGTTCAGTGAACTTAACAAATGATAGATTCAAGTCTTCCACATATTACACTACATAGACGTCCACCATATCTTTGTGAAATGCCACAACATGGACGCGCTGTGCCTTCTGTATAACATGTACCATTTTGCCAATTTTTCTTTGTCATTCAGTTGAGCTCCACAGTTAGTCTCCATCTGTGATATGTACTGTCCTGTCACCAGTATTCCTTGAAACTGCACATTGGGCAGTGTCTCACAAGACAGGTACACCGTGCAGCTTCATTTGTAATTACATGATCATACTGCCTGAGACAAAATCGCTGGTGCTGCACAGTACAAGAGCCTGCAGGAGCACCCATATGAGTATAAGAGACATGTTAGGGAACATCAGATGACAGTCATCAAGCAGGGTTTTAGTAGGCTGGCAGCATCCCCTATAAAATATAAATAAGCAATTGATTGAGAATTGTGGGTTCTCCATTGTCCTGATCCTACAGCACACTTTCCTTAATATCCTGACTGGATTGTAAGATATTCAGACTGACAAACTACATATCCAAAAATGACTGCTCATCTGCTGTATGTGAGCAGCTTAGGCATGTCTAGGCTGCTTGCAGTACACCCTGCTGCTGATGATGATGTCATCTTGCATTTCATTCTACTTGCAAGTTGAGATATGGGAGTCCTTTTACAGTTGTCTTCCCTTAATCAACCAGGCATGTCATTATCAATTTTGGTGCAAGCTGTTGCATTGTGAACCACCAGCAGACCTACTAGCCTGTGGTGGAATGCCTACAGGGCTCAGTGGACACAATGCATTCTTCCTCAAGTTTCAGCATATTGATGAGGACTGAATCCAGCATAGCTAGAATGTCAAGCACAGCATCAACCTTGGTGGTAAGCCAGACAGGTGAGCCCCTGGGTCTACTTGAGTTGACCGAGACGCCACTTCGCCGACACGCAGAAGACCGAGACCAAACGGCCGAAAACTAAGGTGATCGACAAGGTGAAATCCCGACAGCCGAAAGACCGACATGGGGAACATGTGAGCGCGACTCGGTAAGTGTGCGATAGTGAGGGATTTAGGGTTAGGGAGCGGACAGGTAAGTGTGCGATAGTGAGGGATTTAGGGTTAGGGTGCGGGAAAGGTGAGTGTGCGGTAGTGTCGGACTTAGGGTTCGGGTAAGGTAAGTGTGTGATAGTGACGGAATGTAGTTTAGGGGCGGGTTAAGTGAGTTAGAGTTAGGGTGTGGGTAGGGTGAGTGTGCGATAGTGACGGGCTTTATGTTTTAGGGTGGGTTAAGTGAGTTAGGGTTAGGGTACAGGTAGGGTAAGTGTGCGATAGTGATGGACTTTAGGTTTAGGGGTGGGTTAAGTGAGTTAGGGTTAGGGTGCGGGTAGGGTAAGTGTGCGGTAGTGTCGGACCTTAGGGTTAGGGTTTGGGTTAAGGTTAGTGGATATGTACTTGTGTGTAATGTGTAGTTTACGTTTTGTGTGTCGGTGTAATGGTGTTCGGTTTTGTGAGTTGTCGGTATTGTGTGTTTTCAGTTGTTTGGTCTCTGTGTTTTGCGTGTCGGCGAACTGGCGTTTCGGTCAACTAAAGTAGACCCAAGCCCCTAGTCATGTTCATGTTTGTGAGGTACATGTATTACATGTCACGTATGGTGTGCAGTATCACAGTGGAGTTCTGTGGGTTCTGTCAAGTAGAGAATTGCCATTATCATTATGGACTGGCTGGGTGTCCAGCACCTGCACTCCCACATTCCCTTCTATCTACAATGAATAGAGAATGCATCCATTGCAGTACTCCAGCCAACCTTTTATTCATTTGCCTGTGTATACCAAATAGGATTCATAAGCTTTGGGGGAGTTTCAAGGCAAATAAGATGATCATTGTCTTACCAATCCCCATCTTGAAGCTGTACCTCATTTTACCAAAAAGTGCTATGTCAGTTAGTCCCAGGGTAAATCTGATGGTGCTCATCCAGCCATTCAGGTTCTGGTTGAAGATGATATGGAATTATACCGCTTAACCTGCCGGAGCAACTTATTCCAGAGATGGGAAGGCACTGCATAATGAATCTGTCTCTTCAACATGTTGTAGTTAACTGCTGCTGAAGATTTAAGTCACTGGTGCCGGTGCTTGTTAAGCTATTAGATTTGTGGAGATATAGGAGTCCAAGCACAGCAGAGTTTCTTTAGGTAAGGTAAACAAGTCACAGATCACCCCTCAACATTCTATAAGACAATAAGTATAGGGACAGAGCTTATATCCCGTCTTGGTAGTTCAGTATCCTTAAGCCTGAAATCTTCTTATTTAGAAACCTGTGGTGCAGGAGAAACTTAAAATCAGGAAATTTGTTGTTGAGACTTCTGGCATTAAGAATAGCCATCTTAATGTAGCCCGAACTGGGGTGTGATGAATTTGCTATGATGGATTGTCCTTTAATTGGACTCTGCCTAAAAAGGCACTATGAGATTAGAAAGAGCTTTAGCTAATAATGCACAAACATTGGAGTGAGATATGCAGGTCATCCCTTGCAAAAAGTTTTGCATTATCAATAATCTCATGCCTTGCTGACATATATAGGATCCACCTAGAATAACACCAACTGCTCAGACAATTGTTGAAGTAAATTATCTTTTCTTTGCACCTAAGCATCATTCTTGTGAAAGGAAAGATTCCATTCACAACTGGATTCTTACCTGCATTTGTCACATGCATTGAATGGTATGACAAAATGTTTCGCTAGACAACTGTCAATGGAACCCTCACAAGCTTCTCTATTGCACTAAAGGCAACTTAGTTGTGCACTGAGCAGCACTGCCACATCTGTCATCCACAACTCAAGTGTGAAAAATGGTCAGTCTAGCCCACTCCTTTCTCTAATAGTTTGATAGTCCCTTGCACAAAACTTGTCATTCTAGCCCACTCCTTTCCCCAATAACTCATATTGTAAAAACCTGATATAATGGACAGACAATTTCTCATCATTTCTCTGGCCAGCTGGCTTGACATGGGAATACTGAGGCAATGTAGTAATTGCCTCATATATACTGACAACCGTTTACTCCTACAGCAAAAAAATACCATATGTGAGAGATGTTAGTACACTATGAAACTGGAATCACTTCTCTCATGTAACAACAAACCAAAATATTAACAGGTTTTCAGTACACACTCTTCACCTCTCACACAAACTAAAGACATGATACATAGACCCAGATATGCAGAGTTACTCACTAGAAGTAAACCAAAATTTCAGAGACCTCCCAAATGTAAACAAAGTGTACTGTTATGCAAATAGAAACCACTACACATAATAACACAAACCAATGTGTCTCAACAAATAAACTCCTAAGACAAAACACCTCTAAACCAAATGTCCTGGTCATAGGCATCTCCATAGTGAGACACACAGATGTTTCCTTCACCAGGCTGGGCAAGGAGAAGGTTACTGTCAGTTGTCTGTCAGGTGCCAGGATCCATCACATCACATATGCCCTCAAGTCATTCAACAAGTACTGTTACGATTCTGCCATAATTCATGTTGGGGTGAATGACTTGAGATGTACCTCTCTGGATATATGAAGACAGACATGACTGAATTCTTAGACTATGTGTCCCAAGCAGGTAGAACCCTAGCCTGAAGCAGCATTCTACCTTCTCTTAGGATGATGCCACAGTATAAAAAAAATGATCAACTTCAACAATTAGCTTACCTTCTGGTATCAGTCCAGGGGGATCCACTATCTCTCAGCCTGGGATGACATGGTTGACAGGCAACACTGCTTTACAGAAATGGTTTGCACCTGTGTCCTTTTAGGCTTTCTGATATTGGCAAAGGCACTTGTCTCCCCATAGTGTCTTTTTTAGGCAATGTCAAAACAACAATATTTCTGACATAACAAAATCCACCTGAGACAAACTCAAGGTTCTGCTGCTTAATGCCAGAAGTCTAAATATGAAGCTGCACTCCCTGGAAGCACTGTTCACCTTAGAAGATGCTGACATCTGTGCAGTCACTGAGACATGGTTTAAGGCTGTGGAGACCACCACACATTCAGACCCCAAAATGAGTGTGAAAGAACTAAAGGTGGAGGGGTATCCGTCTTCATTAAAGCCAAGTACACCTCAAGACTGGTCAAACAATATGACTCTTTCAAACTACTCCATTTCCAATTACCCCTAGGCAAACTACCCTACCACATCACTGCTAGCTATAGTTCCCCCACCATGAAATGGAATCAGTCTCCATACAGTCCAACACCTTACCATGGATGTTTTCAACTGTCTTTCCGTCAACTAGATGACTTACATGAGCACAAACATCATTATCCAGAGGTTCCTGGACTTTGTTAATTCAAATACTCTTGAACAAATAGTCTGCAGCCCCAAAGGGGGTCAAATGTCTTAAACATAGTATTCACCAACATGGGGAGTCACTGCACTCCCCCTAGTGTGGTGCCTTCCCTGCTAAGGTCATACCATAAAACTGTCTCGTACAAAGTAACTATTGGACCTGATACCCCCGCAGCAGCAATAAAACCAAAGAACTTTTCCAAAGTTAACTTCAGACTACTAAGTGATGGTATAACAAGTTTTATACCCCTCACACTCACAGACAACAATGACTCCTATGCAGAGGTGCACTCAGTTGCCCTGTATAAACCCTTAAGCAACTGTACAGATTTGGCTGTACCTGACTGGATCAAAACGAAGTCCTCCCAGAAATAACAAGCCAGCCTGGTGGAACTCAAGTATAAACAGTTTATATAACAAGAGAAAGAAACTGATGTCTAAGAATAAGAGGAAACTGACTCAGCAGAGGAATAATTCCTTTCTCAGCTTGAACAAGCAAATCAGAAATCTCATGAAATTATCTAAAGCTAAGTATGAAGCTAAAACCCTGTCCCTAGCTAAGGATAAACGTAAGGCATTCTTTAATTATGTCTGAAACCTAAAAGGGTTTCCAGCTTTGTGCAGAGCTGGTAATAGATTGTACCACTCATACTGCACCAGAGAAAATTGCCAGCCTGCTAGGTGACAGATTTTGTGCAAACTTCACCCCCCCTGGCCCAATCGGCCATACCTTAAAGCATATTTGACACCAGTCCTCTGCCTAATATCTCTATACAGAAGGTCTTATCTCCATTCTTCAAGGCCAAAAACATGGCCTCATTGGGACCAGATAATATCCCGGGATGCTTAATAAGCAATCTAAAACAGGACCTACTTAGCTCTTTCTTTAGCCATAGCCTGAGAACTGGCTTTGTTCCAGAAGAGTGGAGAACAGCAACAGTAATCCCCTTGCACAAAAAGGGGCCATCAACAGACCTTGTTAAATATAGACCCATAAGCCTAACCAGTCTTATCTGCAAGGCCATGGAAAGAATCATCATCGACCTTATCAACAAAGGCATAGGCAACATTTGAACTCTAGACCCATCTCAGTTTGGCTTCATTTAGGGTAGATCATAGGTTCATAGGTTCATAAGTGTGTACTTGGCTAATGGCCCTGGGGCCTTTACAAGCTTAGCCATAGGATTACCTAGCCTGTTAACCTCCAATAAATCTATGAACTTATGATACATCTCTTCATATGTATCTCAGGTTTTTGTGCCTCAGGATAGTCACTCCCACATGAACCACCACTATGTTATATTTTTATTTGCACTGAGAAAGGATATTTTGAAACCATGCATTGTCTGAGATTATGGCACCAAAAACGTAACTGACTGTAACCCTATCACTGTGTAGCCTTGTGAGTGGAGAACCTGTATGCCTAACAGTTCAGTCACTTATCACCAAGACATTTTTGCTAGCAAATTATTTAGTGCAGGACTGGGATTAATCATACTCTTGAAGGTGTGCATGGAAGAGAAGTGTTACAAGAATTTTCACCAAGACTACTCTTACTATTTTACAAGACTTTAGTAGTGATTTTTGAAGGCCTCTTTGTATAAAATTTTAATGTGATTTTGTTGACAATGTGGTTGAGGTGAGGGTTTGAATATATGATGGTCAATGTGCGTGGTTTTAGCTGAGAGGGATGCCCCAAATTGTGTTAAATATATGCACATCTCTCAGGCAGTTATATATGTTAAGTAAAATTTCATTATCAGCAAATTTTAGGCAGGCCCTACATTGCCTGAGGACACCACGTGCTAAGAGGTTGTCAGCTGAAAGATAATAAAATGTCTAACCTTCCATAATTTTAAGTGCTGCAATTATAACACGGAAAAGTACACAGAAAAGGTAAATGGAGCAAAGTAGCTTAATTTCATTTAAAATTTTGGAGAAGTACATAGGTTAAACTATCTGTAGGTACAAAGTAGATTCATTCTAGTTTGTGGAGTACTGCATAAGTTAGCCTATTTGCAAGACTAGGTGGTTTTGTGGTAGAAGTACACTGGAATGTGTATTTATATTTTGTAAGTGAAGTTAAGAGAGCAATTAGGGACTTGAGAGTTACAGACTACAGATAATCAGTTTCATAACAGCATCTACCCAGGTTCCATTGCTGCTCTAGGCAAATGACTAGAACTTATTGGTGGAGAGAGCAGTGCCACCACTCTACAAAAAGAGCTGTGTGGCTAGTTTTATTTAGTAACTGAGCAATAAGTCAAGCCTAACATGGAGGAAACTCATACATGGATGCAGACTCAAAAACTTAGAAATGTTTCTAAGAATAGTACAGATACTAAATCATCATCATCATCATCTTTCGGCTTTTCCCGTTAGGGGTCACCACAGCGGATCATCTCTTTCCATTTCTTCCTATCCTCTGCATCTTGCTCTGTCACACCAACCGCCTGCATGTCCTCTCTCTCACCACGTCCATAAACCTTATCTTAGGCCTTCCGCTTTTCCTCTTACCTGGCAGCTCCATCCTTAGCATCTTTTTCCCAATATACCCATCATCCCTCCTCAGCACATGTCCAAACCAACGCAATCTCGTCTAACAAACACTCAAATCAAATTACCTGTGTATACACATAACATGTTGCAACACAGCTGTATGCACTACAGGAAAGCCAAATTTAAAACAAGTACCAGTGATTTAAAAAAAGCTCTCAGAACTCAACAGCCAATAGCAATTGCACTTATAAACTGCTTCCAAGAAATCTAAAGTCTTGAATTAGCCTCTCTCTCTCTCTACTTTCACCAGAGGAGAAAAGGGATTTAATTCTAACAATGAAACCATTTAAACAGCCAAAAAATGCAATACAGCTATTTATCGGGTATATTTTTTTCAAAATTAAAACTTAAAAGAGCTTAAAACATTTATTCCAGTTATTATGATAAAAACAAATAGCTTAAACTGACAAAGTAACCCAAACTGAAAACCAAAAGAATATGCATCAGATAAGAACTTCTAAAAATAACAAGACAGATAAAAAGCAAATAAAATCACTAGAAGCACTTATCTAGTTGTAAGGCCTGGAAATCAGCAGCTGATGGATTTAAAACAAGTGCTAAGGTTTTGGTATCCCACTGCTTTCAATTGGATTAAAGGTTTTATGTTTTTACAGTATTTAAGAAATACATGCAGCTTGATGGCACCCTGAGTTGCTTTGCCTTTTCTCCATTTTTCATATTTTTCATTAGCAAATTGTCTTCTTATAGTCAGCTACACCACACATTATGATTGCAAATGTGTATACATTTGCTTTATAATGCTCTTTGCGCAATCACACTGATATTGCCTGTTATGTTCTTTGATTTGTATTCATCAATGCAGTTCTTCTTTTACTCTTCATGATCATCTTTCTGAGTACATATTTTCTTTAATATTTGTAAATCAGACAGTTTACATTTGAATGGTTACATCATGTCAGATAAAATTAGCAATCACATTTTCTGTGTTGTGTATTCCATTTTAGAGATCTTGAAAGTTGTTTGATTTTTTTATATTTGCAATTTTTATTGTAATACAAATTTGAAATGACTTCTGATAACTGTGTAAAAAACAACACCGTCACTTGAACTTATTTATTACCATTTATGGTTCATGAAAAAAATACTTTTGTGATTTTACTGCTTTAATATGGCCTACAAAAGTTAATGATGCATAATTAATAATAACATATAAGAGACAATGATGAAATTCTCCTATTGCTTTTTTTGGAGGAAAATGGATAATGCCCATTCCCAGCCAAGAGTAATATTTTACCTTACCTGGATTCTTTTTTTTTTCATCTTCCTTATAGATTGACTAAAGTTGAACATAATGGACCAGATGAAATATTGGCTGTTCAGCCCTTATGTCAAGAGAAACTAGTGGCATCAAATGGGTAAGCAACAGATCGTAACTGTCTGCCCACATAACCTATACACATGTTGTTTCTCCTCCACCATTACTGCTTGATTTCATCTCCTTTGTCTGGCTGCTACGATAGAATAAAACTGAAAAGTTTTCAAATCCCTCCAAACAAGGGGACATTTTTGTTTTCTGTCTGCAGTACTGTATGGCCACTTACCAGACTCTGTCCTTTGTGCTCATGTTAGAGATCAGGAAGGAGCTAACTTTTCCCAGGCAAAATGCACTTCACCAATTGGCACCCATCTACAGACTCTTTATTATTAGACTGCTCTCTTCATTATGCCCTTGCCTGGCCCAGCTGGTTGATGTTATGTTTGTTATTTTGCCCAGCTGTCAAGTCTAATTTTTTTCTTGAAGCTGGGGCTTATTCATCTTATCTCGATTTATTTTTTCAGTCTCGCTGTTTTCCCCATCTTTCTCTTCTCCTTGTCAATAGTTTCCTAGAATAACTGTGGCCACTACTCCATCTACAGACCCCCGAATCACCAAACACATAAAAAAGTGAAGGGCAGAATTTTTATTTTTATTTACTTATTTTTTTGATTGCCTGCATTTTGACCCTATGCCTGCCAATTCTCAAGCCTCCTCACAAATGGACTTCACTCCATTTGTTCCCTAGTGATGGAAATCACCTTTAGATCTGCTATGGTTACAGCCATCTGGTGGGCATCATTTGTGCAGCAATAAGGGTCTTATGTCTGCTGGCCAGCATCCTGTCAGTAAGGGCAATTAACTTATTTATGCCTAACTCCTCCCATGGGAGGAAGCTCATATGACTGATATCACCATGGCAGTCCAGAACTCCCTCTCTGCAAGTGCACTTGCTCATTGATGGCTACCACCCATCAACAACTTGATGGACTACATGCATGTCCCAGAACACAGAGCACCCATCCCTTCATCCAAACGATTGCTGCAGTCTGCAACCATCTCTGCTTCTCCTTCACAGGATCACAGGATGGGCATTACATCCTCCCAACCTGCTCCAATAAGCACCCAAACTGCTAAATGAACTTGGGTCACCAAGACCATAACCAGGCCTTTATTCCTTTACACCATTAGGATGACTCTGTTAGGTAGAAGTTTGAAGCATTATTGATTGTTACCCTAAAGTTTACTCATAGATATGTGTCTCAGAGAATTCCATTTAATCTGAGGTATGGCAGTCTCTGAGTTTTATATATATATATATATATATATATATATATATATATATATATATATATATATATATATATATTAAGTAGCAAATATTTAAGGAGTACAGACCCCACTTCATGGTGCAGATATGGTATACAAGATTGCAATTTAGTGAGCCTCAAGTGCTAATCAGCAATATGCTGTATGGAGCTATACATGTGTTGCAGTTAGATCGGTGGATTAAAGGTATGCACTGTTAATGAGCTACTTTCTGTGGTACAGGGTTTGATTTCCTCATCATTTCCTACTGTGTGACCCTGAGCAAGTAATTTAACCACACAGTATTTTTGAGGTCATTGGAAATTTTGTCTATTGATATTTATTTATTGACATTTGTTTACCAGGAAAGTCCATTGAGCTGAAAGAATCCATTTTCAGTTGAGTCCCAGGGAGAAAAGCTCCACAAGGCAGTTAGTATAATAGTATATAACATTCAAAATGGATAGTACACACAAGCACTGTTAGTGAAATGGAACGATATTAAGCAAGCAATAGAGTAGAAAGGACATACATATACAAAATGTACAGGTAACAGAGTTTAAGGGCATCTAGGCTCCTTCATGGTGTCCTGGATCACATACCTAGTAACTACCTATGAACATAAGCTATTACTGAAAATCATTATTTCTGAGTTTGGTTTTCCCTCATCTTTTTCTCATCCCACTGACAGTACAGCATGGCAGATGGCCTTCTAAAGTAGATTTACCTACTAGTCTGTCTGTACTCAGGTAACAGTAATGATAAGGAACTGATAAGATGTAGCATGTTTCCATTTACTGTATCTGTATAATTTCATCTTGAACTGCAACCACCAGTACTGATCCCAGTGTACGTATGTCTTTTGAAACTTGACTTTTCAGTTGTTTGCCAAATTTCTTCTTCCCATAAATAAGATTGAACCAGTCAATCTTCATTTTGCATTATGACAAAATAAATTTCTGTATAGCTTATAAAATGGCATACCGTTTCAGCTACATTTGCCAATTCAGCATTTTTTTTAATTCAATTATTTCACATCCCCTAAGATGAAAGTTTAGCAAAATGTGTAAATTGAGACTCATAGCAATTCACACTCACTAAAGCTATATGGTCATTACCTTTCTAGTCTAGCTTATTATATCAATGTTACTATACATTTGCACTAAAATGCAAAATTATACTTAACATGAAAATGTTTTCTAGTAGTGATCGGGAGAGTGTAGTTTGTAGGGGGCATGTGTGTAGCGGAGTATGGCACCTGAGATGATACTTTTCTACATTATTATTTTAGAATTCTATTTCAGAAATGAGGCTTCAGGAATTAATAAATAACAGAAAGGCAATACAGGTAAAGTAGTGTTATTGGCTTGATTCCTGTTTATTAGTATCTAACTCAAGAACAGGATTTACTGTGTGGAAAATATGCAAGTGAAATATGCAGGAAATGCTTAGCTGTCAACACATTTGCTTTCATGTACTTCTAGTCCATTCTAAAAATTCCCATAAAAGGTATTAGCACCAAAGTATGTTCACCTTTGATTATGTATATCACATATATTAAAAGTGCAGACTGCATCGATGTGCAACTTCCTCAATTATAGCTTCTTTTAGACAAAATGGGATGCTCTGACAGTCAAACAATAACATATGCTGTCAAAGTGACATAAAATAAAATCACTTGGTCTTCTACTATTTTTTCACAAAATCAGTTACAGAATATTTATAGACTGGAGCTGACATTGATCTGTGCAACCCAAATATTCTAGAATCAGAAAGAACATTTCATGTCATTTGTCTTAACAAATGGCACAATAAATGTTTTAGCTGAAGCATGAGTAAACATTTAAAATAGTTGTTTTTCTATAATTCTTTGATAGATTTTTCAAAATGATGGCCAAAGATGGTAAGTTATGTAGATGCCTCCTTAAATAAGTAGGGTCAGAAAAGATGTGCCCTCTAAATGCTATAGCATGTGAGTACAGAAATAATAGAGCTTGCTACTTACAGTAGCTTAGGACTTACTTTGCATATTAGTTTTGCTTAATTAAATAAGCACTAAACCCATTCTTCTCAGCTCCTTTGTTCAACAAGAATTCTGAACAAAGCAAAAAAATAACGGAATGGAGGAGGGCAAAGACCCCAAATCAGGAACAATTTTAAATATTACTCTAACTAAAACAAAGTTAATATAATGGCAGGCTTTGTATCAAAATAAAAACAAGCTTCCAACAAAATAAAAACAAGCTTCTGGTCATTTTATTATTTTATTGATTTAGGCTTTGGATCAACATGTATTTTCTGTAAAATAACAAGAATGAACCTCTAATGTCTGGCATTATTCATACAATGTAATCCTATAAGACATCAGAAAATCCAAAAATTGTACATGGCAGATGGCAATTAAATGACACAAAATCAGGGACAGTGTGCAAAATTCATTTTTCTCTAAGGATATATTCATTCAATTGCCTGTGTTCTTGCCTATGGTTATGTTGTTGAGTGTCATACTGTAGGTGATTGCTTATAGCTGTTTTTTTTTTTCCTAGCTTTCATCTGGACTTTTAGTAACTTGCTACAAGATATATTTTAATACCAGGTGTTTTGTAAGATAAGTTTCTTACTTAGACATACCCAAAGGGTTAGATACTGGGCTGTCTTACCATGGACATATTCTTTAGGCTTCTGTTTCCATCAGACACTAAGAAGTTTACATATATGCTTGAACTGATACAGCAATGACATTTCAACTATCTGACTGTGCATCATCTGTTTTCTTCAGCTAGATGTCCTTTTTCATCTAATTCCTGCATTAACAGACAGGAGCCCAAGATAATTTTACTGTCTTTGCTTTGTTCTAATTACCCATACAGGTTGTTGCAATCTACTATAGTTGAAGTCAGAGGAATAAGGTTTATGATTATGTCCAAAAAGTGACAGACTAGGAGGCTACTGGATTGTTTGTTATCCAAACTTTTCTGTCTGTGTTAAATTTTGGCAGGCGTTTTCTTTCCCCTAAAGCCTGCTTGAACTTTCTTAGTGCTTATAAATACATTTAAAAATATTAATTAACATACTTCAGAGTGCTGTAATAATGTCTCATACCTGGCAATATACTGTTATTTATACCCTATATTTTGTTTAGTCATTTTTTTATTAATCTTGTTATCCAGGGAGATCTGAGGTGGTATTTATTCTACAAGGTAAAATTTAGCCAGGGTATCAGGAAACTTCCCTTACTCAAACGAGCAGGGAAAGTATTGCACAATTGCATGTCCTGCTTCCGGTCTGGGTACGGTAGTGGCCCAGAAAAGCAGTAGGAATCATGTAGGAGGTGCAAGAAAGCAGCAATAATTCAGCAGAGTTGTTTCTGTTTTTGCAAAATAATGATGTAGTGATTTATAAGGGCAAAATGGTGAATGAGGAGACTGTATATAGTACAAATGCCAAAGAGGTGTGTATGAAGGAGAGTGAACATTTAGACAATTAGAATGGAGATGTGATGGTACTTGCAGAAATGAAGGTGGTCAAACTTTCACAAGACACAGAAGTGCTGTTTCAGCAAGTTATTTGAAAGTGGAACTGAGAGTCAGACTGGATGTGTTATAACAACCCTCCAGTTGGAAGGCTTGAAAAAGGTTTTATTACAATATTTATCGTTGTAGAGTGAACCAGAAAGTGAGAAAGCAACATCATGAGGAGACATCATGGACAGACTCTAGGAAGAATGAGCAAAAGCAATAGGAAAACAGAAGTTGTATGCAGATAAAGTGTAAGCAGGAGAGAAGAAAGAAGTAAAGAAAATGGAAACAAGAAAAAAAATATCTAGTCAGAATAAGGAGCAAAGAAGAGAAAGAACCATATAAGTATGTTATTTGGGACAACGTAATAACACCATTGGGTGCTTCCCCACAAGAGGTAAGAACTTTTATACATATTAATAAAGACTCTTTCTGTGACATTAAACAGGACAGTACATAGAAACATTTTTAGGACAATATGAATTAAAGAAAAACAACCAATGGAATTCATATGTTTTTCAATTATTCAGTAGAGAAATGAAAAAAGTATTCAATCAATTTAGAACTGAAGAGGAGAAAGAGACATTAAAAAATATAGACTGTGTGCTAAGATGTGACAGACATTATTAAAATTGATGATAGTAGAGGTTTATAGACTGAGGGATGGGAATGCAATGTGGTATTAAAGATGGTAAATTAAATGATTGTGCACATTCCAAGTACGATAATTGTGGATGGTAATAGGGTTACATTAAAATATTGAGGGCAACAAGAAACATGTTTTTTTGTGGAAAGTGTAATCATTTCATTAATAACTGTGAGAAAAGAAAATGTTACATTTGTGGTAAAGTGGGTCATGATGCAAAAAATGTGAACTGAAATATTTTATATGTGAGAAGACTTGGCAAATATGGATGGATAGTAAAGAAATGATAGAACTAAGAAAAGAAAAAGCAAATGAGGAAGAAGATATTGAGCAAGAAATAGAACAAGAAGAAAATATGGTACAAGAGCAAGAAAAAAGTAGGATAAGCAAACAATAATAAATATTGAGAAAAAAGGGAAAATTAAGTTAAAGAAAAAGAAGAAATAATGAGGAATGAAGGAATATCAGAAATTAATAAAGAAGAAGAGACAAATTGGAGAGTAGTGAAATGAAGAAATAAATCCATTGGAAAAAGGGTGAAAGATAGGAAAAAAATAAAGGTGTAGGAATAAAAGAGAACAAGAAAGGAAAAGGTTATATAAGAAAAGGCATTAGAGGCAGTGATATAGGAAGAAAAAATAGAGAAAAAGCTGAGAATTTTATCAATTAATGTGAGTAGTTTAAAAAATGTAAAATGAAGAATAGGAGTATTAGAATGGTGTGCAACACTGGATCTGGATTTGGTCATTTTAGAGGGCATAAAAATATTAATAGAAATAGAGAAACTACAAACAGAAGGTTTATGGGGGAATAAAATGTTTTGCAAAATAGGAGCAGAAGCACATTAAGGTATAGGAATACTTTGCAAGCAATCAGTAAAAATCTTATACTTGATTATCATGGTTAGAATAACAATAGTAGTATGAGGTGGAAAGAACAAGTCTATAGAGTTATAGCAATGTATGAATATGTTATAAAGAAAGGAAGACAGGGTATGTTTAAAAAGATACTACATTCGTTTAAATATCAGCATAATACTAGTTGGTGATTTAAATTGTGATTAATAAAAAGGAGTGAGGATATAAAAGTAATGTACAAAATCATTAAAAGCAGTAAGTAAAACATTTGGAATAATAAACAATGGGTGTATAAAAGAAAAAAATTAAGGACAAAAATAGACTATTTTATTATTTCTGAAAGTTTAGGAATGTACTAGAAGAAATTAAGTGTACAGTTTTTTCAGACAATTTGGCTATTTGGATAGAAGTTTAAGAAATAAATGGTTATATAAAAATAGGTAAAGGAATTAAGAGAAGAAATGGAAAACAGATAAAAAAGAAAACCCCAGGATTCAATAAAGTCAATGTAGGCTCCATGTAGAGCCTACATAGAATGTATCCATATACATGGCCACGATTCGCCCTCAGCAGTGCACTATGCATATTTACTGTGTGGCATGCCTAAGGAAGGTCAGAACAATATGGATACTGAATCCGTGTAAGAATGACGACACACCCACATACCTTTCAGCCTGTTAAACTTGACCAGGAGGTGTACAAGACATTTTATTTCACTAAGTTAGATTAATTTAATTTTTTTTTTTACATTTATGTGCTTGTTTGAGTGATGCACCCATTATTTAGCCATGTTTAGCTTTGCACAGCCATACATCAGACATGTGCTAGACATCTAAAAATAGAAATCGGATGCATTCAATTTGTATTTTTTTTATGTGTTTGCTCGATGCACAACATTATTTAACTATGCTCAGTGCTGGGTACTTATGCATTAGACATATGCTAGATAGCTAAAAATAGAAATTGGATGCATTTAATTGGCAGAGTTCTGTGGTACTTAATAATGCACAAACCTTTGCAGTATATCTGAAGATATATAAGCTCCCTTCTCTATCCTCATGGCTAGATAGTTTGAGTCATGACCTACAGTATAGTAGGTCCTGGGCAGTAATACCTTTACATATACTAGTGTGAAACTGTGTCAGGTGACTGAAACATTGGTTGCCTTTAAATTAAGTGATTTTTACATTTAGAAAAGGTGCAGAATACTAAGCATCACTTAAACATGGGTTGTGCAAGTTTGTGTGATGCTAAGCAATACGACATGTTTTGGAAAGTTACAGAATGATGTGCAATGGCATTAATGTAGTCTATTTACAGGGCAGTAGGCAGGAATCTCACATTATTCCCTGGAGCCTGACCCTGACTGTGGGTATGGCTGCTGCTGTGCGGGAAGGTGTGCACTTTAGGGCACAATGGTTGAGTGTGCTATAGTCCATGGTTTCTATTGGACTCCTGGTAGACCACTGGCAACCCCTGCTGCTGCAGGGAGACCATCAGGGCTCAGAGTGTAAGTCTGAGATCTGGGATAGTTTGGCCAGGGTCCTGACCAGTGCAACTGGTATCCCCCACTCTGGAGAGCAGTGTCATCACCACTATTATGACATGTGTCAAAGGAAGAGGGGGAACCTTGGATACCTGGATCCAAGAAGCACAGGATGGGCACACCCCACAGATATGTAAGTATGTTTTCTAGTGATTTATAAATATGCAGGCTGAATCTGTGCAAAACTGGTATGGATAATGGTTTCCTTCTCTTGCCACAGCTGCAGAAGGCTTGCAATGTCCAGTCCCATGCAAGGTGTTGGCCATGATGAGGCAAGCATGTGGTATGTACGAAAATCAATAAAATAATAAGTTAATGCATAACTTAATAATAAAATAAAATAAATACAGATATTGCAGTCTTAACAGTTATTTATGAAATACCTAGGATGTCATAAATGTTTATTAATGTGTCAGTGCATATCTGAACTGTTAAAGCAAGTTAAAGCAAGTAAGCATGTAGTACTGTGTAGCATAGTTTCCAACCATTAGTTAATGTTGTGGTTTACCCAGATTAAGGGTCAATGTTGCAATCTGCCCATTGTCTGAAATATGCTGTAGATTGCACTCAATAAATGAATAGGGTAAACATGTAAGTTAACAGAAGGCCTAAACAGCTATCCATGAGTGTAAATGCAAGATTTGAAACAGCATGAATCAATAAAGTGTAAAAGGAGACAGTGCTCTGATAATTTATTGTTTCAAATAAAATGTTTAGCATTACTGTAGTCACTGTTTGTGAGTTCTAATCCCACACCAGCCAACTGAGAAATTTTTCAGTATTAAATACTGTATTGGCATGTCATAAATGAAACATAAACATGCTTGCATGTGAAGTGTACACCCATAGATCTGTGCCATGACTGTCCAGCTAAGTGTAATCAGTGTACATGAACATACCTCTCAGCTGTCTCAATTTTTGTAGAATGTACTGAATATTGCCCCATATGTCTGGTCTGCTTGGTATATGATCTGGTTTTACTGGCCAGCTTCTGCCACATCGCTGGGGCTCAATGTCAGACAAAAAATGTCAGTTGTAACTTAATGGATTTCCAAAGCTTGAAAACGCATTTACAACTCCAAAATATATGTACTAGGTCTGCAATCTGGTCTTTACAGTGTGGACAGTATGGCAAAAACTGGGGTACCAAGCATCAACACTAACCTGGGAATTTACTCTTTTACACATCCTCCCAGCCAACATCTCAGGAAAACAAGCTAAGCCACTTATAATGATTTTCTTATTAATGAAGCTATATATAGCTTGCAGATGGTTAGATCCTGTAAATATCTCTTGGGAGGAATTCAAGAAATCTGCTATTAAACATCTATTAGCACATAAAATAGTATTGGACAAAAGAAACAAAAATATGAAAGCCTGAGCAATCTGGAAACAGTCCTATAACATCTTATTAGCATAAAGCATCAGGTACACCATATCTTAAGTGAACTGGAAGTATTCCCACGAGTACACAGCTTAACTATGGACGTAGAATCATTTTTGTATGTGCTGTTTTTAGAATAACAAAATTAATTGGGAAAGCATCTTTGTATATATTGCAATTAGGTATGTTGTATGACCTACATGTTTCTACTTTATCCTCAATGTATAACATGCAAATATGGTCATTTTGTAAATAAGGAATGGTTATGGTTTTTGCAAATGTAAAACGAAAATAAAAATTATTGAAAAAAAAAGAGAAAAAATTGTCAGTACTTTGATTTGCAGATATATGACATCACTTGAAATGCAATTTAAAGGCAAATCTGTTCTCAAAACACCCTCTTACTATTGTATGAGCACACTATATAAGAATGTTCCCTATCGCTCTGCCTGTGTACCACTATTATGTATGGCTTGGCCCATAATGTCCCATGCTAAGAGGTTGAGAGGCATGTATGTGGAACATCATATATACAATATAAGCAACATTAAATGATTTCTGGATGCATTATGATCTGTACTCTAGTGTGTGTGTAATGAACAGGGTAGTATTTCAAATAATGAACAGATGGCATAGCAGTCAGTGGTCTCACAAGTAAACTGTAACATATCTAGAAGCATGCAGTTGTAGTCTGTTTAGTTATATTATCTGCGAAGCTACTAATGTTCTTTTTTTCTCTCACCCCACTCATTCTCTTCCTTTATTTATTTAATCAAATATATTTATTATTATCATTTTATATTATCATATTATTTGTTATTACCCCTTATGTTGGCCTTATGTATAATTTATTATTGCTTTGCTGTTAAAAAACTTTCATTTCCATTATTTATTGCTGCGTTCATTATATTATTTTCAATTTGTTTCCATTACTCGTTACTATTTTATCTTATGTTATTAATTACATTTTTTGGATTATATTTATTTTTCCATTAGGTTTATATTTTATTTACCATAGTACGAGAAGGTAGTCCAGTTCCTGGTGATCCACCTACCTTAGCTCCCCCAGCCAAGGCACCAAGGCCCAGCCCATCTGGGCTGCAGCATGGTGGCACCCCCTCTTCTACCCCTGCAATACCTGCTCCATCATGTAGTTCCACCCCACAGGCTGGGGCTGTGGTCCCCTCTGGGATTGGAGGTGGAGGGGATGCTTTTGTCACAAAAGAGCAACTGCCAGGCATGGTACATAGGCTTGTGCTCCAAATCGCTGGTGCATACCTATACCAGATGGAGAGCATGCTGTACATTCTGGTGGGGCAGTCTGTCTCCAGGCACCGGTGTTGACCACTGGGCAATCTGTCCCTAGGTACCGATGTTGACCACTGCCTCCACAGGAGCAGTGAAGGTGCAGTGCTGACAGTCCCATGGTTGAGGAGTTGAGTTACACTGCTACCATGTCTGACGTCCATGGGACTGAGATCCCACAACACCCTGCCCAAAGTGTTCACCCCCTCTTGTGTCCCACACCATCCCTGTCTGCTGTCTTGTCTGTCTGAAAATGCTTCCTCACCTTCCCAACTTACCTTCCCCACACATACCTATATCCCTTCCCCAGCATTCCACTCTCACCTTAAAAACAGGGGGGGTACCTATCCTACAAAAAGAATATTGTCCCATCCCTAGCTCTCCATTTCAAACACATGTTCATGGGACACACATAATTTGGTCCGATTGGCTTGACAATGCACTTATGTTGTCATCACCCCTCCCCCTGGGGTGACAGTCCAAATTCAGCTAAAAATGTTTTCAAGTGCACAGTTGTTGCTATTGAAGAATTGGATAACTATACTTCTTTCCTACACCCTACTGCACATACTTACCTGCCTTTCACTATGTTTTCCCCCTGCTTCCACCTCATTTCACCACTGTCCTATCTCCCCAATTTTCTTTTCTTTAAAGAATTATTGTGCGATGCTGCACATCATGCAGCATCGTTCAGCTATGCTAAATGGTGGTATTTTACTACATATATTTGAATGCATAATAATCACATTCAAGAAGTACACCTGCTCCCTATTTTGAAGCCAGTACCATTTTACTTGAACAACAGTACATCAACCCATCAAGCCATACAGCCAGTTAATTAGCATAGGTGTTTTAAGCAAAACAATAGTAATTGTCATTTTCTTGTTATTAAGCCTCATTATGCAATGCTGCATATTGCGCCACATTGCACAGCCATCTGCTAAAATATTAATGAAAAAATAGAAATTTAACTGGGACTCTGGTAGAGAAATATATTGCTATAAAGCCACACATAATAATAGATGTACGTGAGGTATGTAACAGCAGGTAACTGTGTAATTATATGTACAACATGTAAAAACACACCTACTATAATGGTGACTCTGCAGCTCAATCTGTTAAATGCTGTGAAAACATTAATTTTTGGTCCACATGATCCTGGGTTAAAATACAGCAGTGTCTAGCATTTAAGATACATATATGTGTACATCACCATTATAAACTGTGATATGTATGACTGTCTCATCACCTGTTTATCCACCAAAAGCAGTACAGATGGAATGTCTGCTTCTAAACAATGAAAATGAGAGGCCTACAGATAGGACCACATTTTAACTATTCCTATTACACCCCTAGAAATTGCATGTAATGTCAGGTTATGCATTAGCATGAATCCCCAGAAGATTTTGAAGTATGCAATTCAGATGTAGTAGAGTAATATCAGACTGCAGCCCACAATGATATGCTAGTGATATTACAGTCTACCACAGCTGCACAAGTAACATACATATATGGAGGTCATGCTAGAAGCAAGGGTTGCCAGCACAGACACTCCAGATGACTACAATGACATAACACATGACATTGCAGTTGTCTACCAGGCAAGATTGCTCTTCCATGTGGATCTTCTTTTAGTCCTATGAGGTATGGCCGAGGCACTTCAGTTAAACAGGTGTTTGTATAAAGCACTGATGTAGAACTCGGCATAATTGCCAGTTCCATCTGAGGGGGATGCAGTACACCTGTTTATACCATCCCATAGCAGGTAATAATGTGCTTTGGAAAAGTGTTTTAGTTTCCTTGCTATTGGGGAGATGGTGTAATAGTTACTTCGAATGAGACTGATTTGTGGTCAGATATCACTAGGGAAGACCTCACAGTGGGCATGCTAGAGTGGCCCCCGTATTGGTAGGCACCAGATCCAGGATGTTAATGCCCCTTGTGGGGTGCCAACTAGCAGTTCCAGCGCATTGGAAAGTGGGCTACAGCACGAGTAATTTACCCGATCAATAGGTGGCTAGTTAAAGTCACCTAAAGAAAAGGTCTTCGCATATATCTTGATAAACTCAAGTAGATCCAAATAGGCAGAGTGGGTGTCCTGATTCACAGATGGGGTCCTGTATCTGACAATGACTTGAATTGATGCCTTAACAACAATTAATTGCACCTGAAGTATCTCGAGGGAATCCTACTGTGTAACCAATCTGGGGGTGTATTTATCTGTAATGAATATCGATGCACTGCTTCCTTTAGTTTTTCATGCCTTCAGTTTGAGGTATGAACATATGGAAGGAGGTGTTACCCAGTATGACTTGGGTGCTGTCCACAGCTTTGAACCAGATCTCTGCGACTGCACAAATGTTTGCATCTTCCAAGGCGAGGACAGCTTTCAGTGAGTGAAGTTTCATGTTGAGACTCCTAGCATTTAGCAGCATAACCTTGAGGTTGTTTTTAGATGTGGTTTATAAATTGGTTATTTTATCCTTGGGACACTGCTTAAAAAGGGTACTATGGGAAGTGGCAAGAGCCTTGGCCAGTAGCCAAAATCCCACGGGTGACAGATGAAGACCATTTCTGGCAAAGCATCGAGGTCTGTTGATCATGTCATGCCAGGCTAACAAATACTGTGCCCCCTTAGAATGACACCAGAAACTAAGGTAATTATGGAGGTTAATAATTTTCTGTTTGTACTGAGACATCATCCTAGGTGAAGGTGAAATGCTGCTTAAGGCTAGGGACATGCCTGCCTGAGACACACAGTCCAAGAGTTCAGTTATGTCTATCTGCATATAGTCCAGAGAGATACATTTCAAGTAATTCACGCCAACATGGGCTATGTCAGAGACATAACAGTACGTGCTGTTGAGAGACTTCAGTGCATATATGATATGGCGTATCCTGGCACCTGACAGACAGATGACTGTGACCTTTTCCTTATCCAGTCTGGTGAGAAGGACATTACTGTGTCTCACGATGGAATCACTTATGTCTAATATGTTTGATTTTGTGTTTTGCATTAGGAGTTTGACCGGGGAGACACTGGTGTGTGAGCTATTATGTGTAATGCATTGTGCAAATGAAGTGTTAGGTGTAGTGTGCTAGCATTTGTGTTTTGGAGGTCTCTGGTGTTTAGGTATTTTTCTGGTAATGACCTCTGCATATGATATGGGTTTGGGTGGAGTAGGAGGTGAGGTCTGCATGTTAGCAACCAGCTCATTGTCATATGTACTGACTGGTGTGTGAGAGAGCATGGATTCTAGGCTTTTAATATAGTTGCATCTCTCTGTGTTTGTGTGGAGCAGGAGTAGAGGGATGGGGAGGCTGTCAACATCTATTTAACAGACACTGCTAATGCTATTAGCAATAGATTATTCCTTGTGCATATGTCACAACAGGCCATGGTTAGGCAGTGGCCTATCAGATTCTTACATGTAAGATGTTATTACCTTTATACTGTCATTCTAAAGTAAAACAGAAACTGATAGTGTAGGATAACATGGTGGATTGTGTATGCTGCTTCGCCAGGCATATAGCACTTTCCTGAACTCTAATCCTGTTATTAGGCAGGGTCACAATAGCATACTTAGAAATGTGACAATGCACAACTCCAGCAAAGTAAGGGTCATGATACTACATCATTGAGGTTCACAGCCTCAGACACATTCTCTGTAGGCACTCTTTGCAGTGAAGATGTGGATGTCTGTGTATGCACAGAAAACTTGTTCAACTTTGCAGTAAATACTTTGGCCTTGCAGTCTCAAAACACTTTACTGTACTCAGTTTGTATTTGTCAAAGGGAGAGCATGCCTGTTAAACCTAGTGGACTTCTTCAAGTCAGTCATAATGTCTGTGTATGAGGGATAATCTGTGCATACAGCCTACCTGGACTTAGCCAAGGAGTTTGACACTATCCCCCACTCAGACATCATTGAAAAACTCAACCAACTACGCATCAACCATTATATCATTAGATGGGCCACTAACTGTCTCATTGATATAACTCATATAGTCAAAATAGAGGAATCAACCTCCAACAGCAGACCTGTAACCAGTAGTGTTCCAAAGGGTTCAGTCCTGGGACATGTACTGTTTATAATCTATTTCTCTGAAGTAGAAGCAAAAATTAAAGGTCTGTGGATGACAAAGTTTGCTGATGACTGCGAACTGTGAGCATAGAATCTCCAAATGATATCAACATCCTAGAAGAGGGTCCTACACAAACAAATGACTGCTACCAAAGTCATGCTCTTAAACTCAATGCAAAAAAGTATTATCTTTCCTTTCAGTAAAAGTGAAGTTCCTGCTAATTACCACATCAGTAGCAACACATTCAGTACACACTCAGTGGTGAGAGATCTTTGCCACAGGTTGACAGTTACCTTAGCTTTGATCACCATGTCTCCACAATGGTAAGATGGCCATTCTATATTTCTCCTCTCATATGTTAGGGCATTGCCTCCAGAAAATAAGAAATTATAACCTCTCTGTACTCTTCCCTCATCGGGCCAATACTAAAGTGCAACACTCCTTTTGGTATGTACCTTCCAAAGCACTTGCAGCAATTGGAGAGATCACAAAGGTTCCTCACAAGGGAAATTCAAGGTCTTTAGCATCTGTCCTGTGGGTATCATCTGAAATCATTGTTACTTTATACTGTCTCATACAGACCACTCAGAGGTGATCTCTGCCTTGCATACAAAGCAATCTTTGACCCTGTTTTATTGGAAATGCTGTAACTCAAATGGTACATGGCTACTCACTCTAAATGCCTTAACCTGGTATGTGACATTAATAACACCTGCTGGAGGGACAGATTTGTCTCCCAGAGGTTACCACACCTTTGGAACAGACTCCTACTTCATGTCAAACAGAGCACCTCATTGGCCATCTTCAAACACAATGTGGATGACTGAATAGGTAACTATAAATTCATCTCAGGAGTTCCATCTGTGCCCTTCATGCACAGGTGCAATAGGTGCTGATTGTTGAAATAAGGGTAAGGACTTGGCTAGGCTTGTAAGGGTCCAAGGGCCATTAGCTGAGTGACTTCATATGATCCTATGATCACATAGGCTGATTTAAAATGCTCAGACAAATATCCACACACACCAAGTTGGCTACAGTGAGAATAGTACCACTACCTATCTATATTTCAGAACACTGCACAGCACAACACACATCACATTACTTGCACTCTGAATGGAACCCCTATCTATTTGTTTACCGGCTACAAAACACACACCTTTTCAGATTTGCCACTACTCAAGTCTGACATTAACTTGGCATTAGGTAAAGTTATAGTAGATGACATCAGCAGGCCTTGTGGAGGAGAAGAGTTTGGAGGCCTGCATCACCTACAAGGCCTAAAACAATGCAAACCCATGCCAGTTTGAAAGTCAGTGTGGGATTGACACTTGCTCTTTGGGGAGATACATACACCAACATGCACACACATGCACACATGCACACAAGAGCATGCACACACACACACACACACACACACACACACACACACACACACACACACACACACACACACACACACACACCTCAAGTGGGCTGGATTGAGATTAGAACCCCTACCTATAACACACATGCCACAGCTCAAGTCTGCTTTAAAAATTACTGCAGGTGAATTAATGGTAGAAGACATAACCCCTGTGTTGAAACCTTTGGAACAGACTCCTACTTCATGTCAAACAGAGCACCTCATTGACCATCTTCAAACACAATGTGGATGATTGAATAGGTAACGATAAATTCACCTCAGGAGTTCCATCTGTGTCCCTCATGGACAGGGGCAACAGGTGCTAATTGCGGAAATAAGGGTAAGGACTTGGCTAGGCTTGTAAGGGTCCAAGGGCCATTAGCTGAGTGACTTCATATGATCCTATGATCACATAGGCTGATTTAAAATGCTCAGACTAATATCCACACACACCAAGTTGGCTACAGTGAGAATAGTACCACTACCTATCTACATTTCAGAACACTGCACAGCACAACACACACCACATTACCTGCACTCTGAATGGAACCCCAACCTATTTAAGTTTAACAACTACAAAACACACAACTTATCAGATGTGCCACTACTCAAGTCTAACTTGGCTTTAGGTAAAGTTATAGTAGATGACATCAGCAGGCCTTGTGGAGGACAAGAGTTTGGAGGCCTGCATCACCTACAAGGCCTAAAACAGTGCAAACCCATGCCAGTTTGAAAGTCAGTGTGGAATTGACACTTGCTCTTTGGGGAGATACACACACACACACACACACACACACACACACACACACACACACACACACACACACACACACACAAACACACATTGAGGACTATGGCTCACCAAGTTCGCAGATGACTGCAAACTGGGCGCCATAATCGACTCTCCAGTTGACACAAACATCCTTCAAAAAGGTCTCACAGAGATGGATAACTGGTGCCAGAGCCATGGTCTAAAGCTAAATGCCAAAAAGTGTATAGTCATACCCTTTGGCAAAAACAATGTGCCCACAACTACCACATAGGCGGTAAACCATTAAGTACAGAGAAAATAATTAGGGATCTGGGGACTCAAGTTGATAGCAATCTCTCCTTTGACAGCCACATTGCCAAAGTGGTAAGAAAGACCTTCTATATGGCCCACCTCATTATGAAAGGATTCACATCTAGATCAAGAGAGGTAATCGTGCCCCTTTATTCATCCCTCATCAGGCCCATCATAGTATACAGTGCCCCTTTTGGGATGTACCTTACCCGACACCTGCAGCAATTAGAAAGACCCCAAAAGTACCTCACCAAGAGGATTAAGGGACTCAAACAGATGCCATATGCTGCTCAGTTAAAAAAACTCCAGCTCTACTCAGTTGCATACCGCCTACTTCGAGGCGATCTGTGCCTGACATATAAAGCTATGTCCAATCCAGAATTAATGGACATGCTCCAACTCAGTAAATCTAAATCCCTTAGAGCCACATGCTTGAGGGACTTGAACCTCAGCACAGAAATAAATAGGACTTTCTGGAGGGACAGATTCATAACCCAGAGGCTCCCTTCACTCTGGAATAGAATTCCAATTCATGTTAGGCAGAGCACCTCATTGAATCTCTTCAAGAAGAATCTTGATGAGTGGATGGGGGATCATAGGTTTGTTCCAGGGATTACTTCCATGTCACTATTAGACAGAGGCACAGTAAACTAAACTGTAAAAAGGACACAGTATACTCAAATCAAGGGGTGGCGTAAGCCAAACAAAATCGGGCTAGGCTTATAATTGCCCCAGGGCAGATAGCCTAGTATGAACATATGAACCTATGAACCTATGAACACACTGAGTGGGCAGGAGTGAGATTAGAAGCCCTACCTATCTAGTCTTATGCACTGCAGATCACAATAATTAACACATGTGCCACAGCTCAAGTCTGACATTAACATGGCTTTAGGTAATCTTATGGTAGATGACATCAGCAGGTCTTGTGGAGGACAACAGTTTTGGGGGCCTACATCAACTGCAAGGCCCAAAAAGTGCAAACCCATGTCAGTTTGAAAGTCAGTATGGGATTCACACTTCCTCTTTGGGGAGATACACACACACACACACACACACACACACACACACACACACACACACACACACACACACACACACACCAAGTGGGCTGGATTGAGATTAGAACCCCTACCTATAACACACATGCCACAGCTCAAGTCTGCTTTAAAAATTACTGCAGGTGAATTAATGGTAGAAGACATAAACAACCCCTGTGTTGTAAAGCTTGGAGGCCTGCAGAGTCACATTGTGTCTTGCTGTCATCTGCATCTAGTAGTCTAGCAGTCAGATCACTGTTTTGTAGCCTAGCTATATAACAACAGTACCCGTTTTGGGCATATGTGTCTGTTTGCATTAGTATGGGCATGCCTGTGGCCAAAATCAGTTTCCCTGTCAATGAGTGAGCACACAACATTATACATTACAGAACTTGTTCAGCTGTTGATGTATGTGTGGTGAAATCCAACAAACACAGGGGGCTGTAGTGAATGTGGGTGTTATTGCTGGCATAGATACAAACATATGGCTTCACAATACATGTACATATTCATATAGTGTGCCATACATTTTCTAGGTTTCCACATGCTGTCTTAGGGAGATGTGGTATGACTATACACTGTCCAGATATTTGCAGCAAGTACACAGGTTTGACTCATATTTATGTGTGTATTCACACTAAATTTTGGTTTGCTGTCAAATGTGGCATCATTTACATGTGAAGTGAGAGATGACTGCCATAAACCTGAACTTCAGATGTCCCAATAGTTCTCCAAATGCAACAGATGTTATTTTATGCACTTCCATATTTTATAAGTACATTAACTAATGCTGAGCCCTTACTTTTGGTCCTTTGTCCAACATTATATATGTGGTAGTGCACCTTTACTCTCCATGATCTGGGTATGTAGGGCAATACAGACACACACACACACACACACACACACACACACACACACACACACACACACACACACACACACATATATATGTCTGTGTGTGTGTGTGTGTGTGTGTGTGTGTGTGTGTGTGTGTGTATATGTATATATGGGTCCATATGACTACATCGACAAGTCATAACATCGACATTCAGTACACCGACACGAAATCACCGACAGATTAAATAACCGAAATCCCACTTCACCGACATTCACAAGTTCGACAACAAAGCAGTCAGGTAGGTGAAGTGTGCGTTAGTGTCGGAACTTGGGCTAGGGGTGGGTAAGTGAGTTAGGGTTAGGGTGCAGGTAGGTGAAGTGTGCGTTAGTGTCGGAGCTTGGGCTAGGGGTGGGTAAGTGAGTTAGGGTTAGGGTGCAGGTAGGTGAAGTGTGCGTTAGTGTCGGAGCTTGGGCTAGGGGTGGGTAAGTGAGTTAGGGTTAGGGTGCAGGTAGGTGACGTGTGCGTTAGTGTCGGAGCTTGGGCTAGGGGTGGGTAGATGGGTTAGGGTGCAGGTAGGTGAAGTGCGCGACAGTGTCGGACCTTAGGGTTAGGGTTTGGGTCAGGGCTAGTGTGTATGCTATGTAGTGTAGTGTGTTGAAGTAGACCCGGTTTAGTACGTGTAGGAGTTTTGTGCAGTGGTTAGGGGCATTTACTTAGTGACTGCTTCGTTGTCGAACTTGTGAATGTCGGTGAAGTGGGATTTCGGTTATTTAATCGGTCGGTGATTTCGTGTCGGTGTACTGACTGTCGATGTTATGACTTGTCGATGTAGTCATATGGATCCGTATGTATATATGTATATATATATATATATATATATATATATATATATATATATGTGATATATACATATATATGTGTGTGTGTGTGTGTGTGTCTATGTATATGATATGAAATGATTTTTATGGAAAAAAATGATCCACTTATGCTATATGTATGTGTATCTATATATATTAGGAGAGACAAAGATGTATATGTATAAATAGGCAGCAGAAATTCAGGTGGCTAAAATAAACACATTCAAATATAAAAAGCCATCCTGGGATAATGCAGAAAGAACACAGGCAAAATAAAGAATAAAAAGTCTCCAATGTTCATCCAGCTACACCACCACTTTATTAAATTAAGTACTTTTGTCCCAGTAAAAACAGAAAATGAGACTTCATCAGAACAAATACATAAAATAAATACCATCCTTATATAAGGGCTGTAATCAAGTAATTAATCAAACACCCTCAAATAAGGTACCAACACTGATTTCTTAAACAAACATGTATAAAAATGTATATGTGTATACATAAAAAACATTTGTATAAACTTGTAATTTCCTCAATGTCAATTAAAAACCTATTGTAAATTACCAGCTCTTTTCTTCAAAATTGGAGCAATAGACAGATTATCATTGAACCCTGAGGGGGCTTGTGGCATTTAACCTAAATTGCCACTGTAATTCTCTAATTTCTAGATCTAGTTCCCACCACCCTCCCCCCCTGATTTAACCTGTACTATATCCAATATACTGAATTTATATTTACTAAATCTTGCACATTCCACACTATGTCTATAAAGAGCATTGTTAGAATTAGCTTTAGAAATAGAGTATGTGTTCATATATTCTCTTTTTGAATTGTCTCTCTGTTTTTCCTACATAAAAACACCACAAGCATCACAAATCTCAATGTATATCATACCTTTGGTATTGCAGTTTCCCTTTTTTAAAATGAACCTGAAGGGTACACTTTGCAAATTCACAGATTGTTCTTCTAAAATGTATGGACACTGTTTACAACCTCTGCACCTTGTCGCACCTTTTAATGAAATCTGGGGATTCAACACCATGTGTTGAAATAACCATTTTAAGTTCTTCCCAACTTTATAAACAAACAGAGGAGACAAACAAAGGAGCTTGTCCTAAAGTTTCTCTTATATCCAGTTTCCCTTTAAGAATTGCCTGGTTCTTACTAATAATATTCTTAATTTCACTGGCACCAGAGCCAAATGGTACAACCATACTCTGATTGAAAATGTTCGTCTCCCTGAAGCTATTTTATGTACTGTTAGGGGGACAATTGTCCCCCAAGAGTGGTTTGTATATAGCTCCCCATCCTGTAGTAACTTCATCTGTAATTTTAGTTAAATAGGAAAAGGGATAGCCTCTCTCCAGGAACATGTTAAAAATATTGATAGCTTCTCCCCTAAGATTTTCTAAACTTGAGCACATTCTTGCTGCTCGAACTAGTTGTCTCTTAAATATATTCTGTTTGTTGTAATGCAGATGGTTACTCCGATAGTCCAAGTAACTGTTAGAGAATGTGTCTTTCCTAAAAATCCAAATCTACAGTTCACTCTATCTTTGTAAATAGTTACATCCAAGTAATTGATACTTGTATCTGACTCAGTACCTGTGAATTTAAAATAAGAACTAGACCCATTCAAATAGTCGATAAACCTTTCAGAATATTTTGAGGAAGACTTCCGCAAAATAAAAATGTCATCCAGGTGTCTAAAATAAACAATCCAGTATTTTGTAAACTCTGAATTAAACACAAATTTAGATTCCCAGGCATATAAGACTAAATTGGCATAAATGGGTATGCAACTCATACCCATTGCCACTCCTTTAGTCTGTTTAAAAAATTCTCCTTCGAATGTGAAATAGTTATTCGTCAAAATAAATTCCATTATATTCATCGCAAAATTAACCATTGTATCACTTATTGATGTCAATTTACGAAGGGCTTCAAAACATAAATTCAGTCCTTCATAATGGGGAATAGATGTAAAAAGATCCACAATATCTATTGTAGAAAAACTACAGTTCTCAGTATAAAAGTTATTATCAATTTTAGTTAGAAAATCCCAAGAGTCCTTTAGCAAGTAGTCAATGGATTTAACAAAATCTTTTAAAAGTCTGTCTAAAAATGTACTAAGTGTGTACGTTGGGCTATTGTGTGCTGCAATAATAACTCTAAAGGGAGGGTGGTAAATATCTTTGTGAACTTTTGGAACCACAAAAGCCGCAGAAATTACTGAATTATCTCATTTAAAAAATTCAAAACGTTTTTTGTTAATGGCCCCCTGACATAAAGAGTCTTCCAAAAATTATTGAATCTTCCTACGCATTACAAAAATTTCATTTCTTGAAATCACTTGATAATTGTCAGTGTTGTAAAATATCTCCAATAACTGGTTAATATAGTTTATCTTGTCAAATAAACTACCCCTCCACCTTTATCTGGTTTCAATATTCTGATATTTTGGTTACCTCTAAGGTCCTACATTAAATCAAATTCTTCCTTACTCAAATTGTACATTTTTTTCCTTTTGTTATTAAGTGTAGAATGTATCACTTATGTACAGGCCTTTTCAAAGGCTGAAAGCAAAGGGTGAAGAGTGAAATTAAAGACACTCTTTTCACTAAAGAAGTATTTGTTTCTACATTTGCCTGTGCCCCCTGACTTCTAAAAAATATTTGTAAACTAAGTTTCCTTTTAAAAAGACAAAACTCAGTAAGGACATCAACCACTCTGAACTTGAAGGATGGTATGAATTTAAGCCCTTTTTTAAAAAAAGAGCAAAATACATGTCACTAACGTTAATGTCTGTGTAATTAAAAATATTAAAACCATGCAGTGTATTTAATATCCCCCCATACATTGTCTTAATCTCAGTAGAGGTGAAGTAACTTAGCATCATGCAGCATAGCTTATGCAAAACTATATATTATTAATTGAATATATCCAGTTTCTATTCATAGTTGGCTATGTAATGACTGTGACATGGGTGGTCTGCTTGTGAAAACATGCTAAGCTATGCCCAAACCATTTGCAGCAAGCACCTCACTGCTCAAACACGAGCACTGAGCATGAAATTTCCTGAAAGTTACATGACACACCCCACTGATGTCATCCACATCCAGTGGGAAATTAACAACCATGTAGGAGCATACACAAAGTGTATATGCGGACACGGTTGCTCCTTTCAGCGATTCACCAAATCCGGGCCATTTACCTATCATTTGCATAATATTCATGGTGACAGCCTGGAAACTACACAGTTCAAAACCAAGTAAGCTGGGTAACAGCACAAATGCACCATTGTACAGACCCGACACAAGGTCTTTCAGTACATTTCTCTGATGTACATTATAAGTGTTATTTTACAATTTTTTTTTATTTTTATGTTAAGCATGTTTGCACAATGCGGCACATAACACAAATGTGGAAATTATTAAAAAAAATAATTTCACATAATCCTTACCATTTTCAGACATCAACAATGTATGTTTTGCACATTAATGCATAAAATCATGTTCATATTTGTGGACTTTTACATCCCCTTCTTTCAGTGTAGACTCCTGTATTTCCATGTACACTACTGACATAGAGACGGAGTTTACAGCTACTTAAGCCAAAATTTGCATTTTACAGAAGTTTCCCTGTTTGCCCTTGCTTGCTCACCACTAAATGGGGTTTACTGAATCTAAAACAATTCACGACCATGTACGTATTGCAGCATGATGCACACAAGGTGAAATAATTCATGTTAGTTTTACAGAATTCCCCTCGAAGAAATGATTATGCAATCATGGATAGATCATGTAGAAATGAAAGATTTTTATAAGGACTGGATGGTATGGTGGACATGCTTTAAAAACATTAAGAATGGTGAACTTAGAATTGGCAACTGGACTAGATGGAATAGAATATCACATGTACAGAGATATGTCAGACTGGCAGTAGCAGTATTTTCTTCTGGTGTCTTATTGGTTAAGCCATCTCTTACTTATATACAGGACAGAAACGTGAAAGATATGTAATGGGATTTTTAACATATTTCTCTAAAAAGGCAAAAAGAGTTAAACTGGAAAGGGTAAGCTAAGGGTAAGGAGGTAGTATCTGTGCTGGTGTAGGTCAGATTTTAAGAGATATGCCTCACCCGTTAACCTGGTACAGAGACTTTGGGGAATAGAGGATGTGTATTTACATTGGGTATATTGTGAAATTAGGCAAGCAAGAGGTTAAAGCTCAGATTATACAGACTGAGAAATAAATGGGTCCAGAATGTTGATCATTTTTGGAGGATGAAGTGATATTAATGGAGTCTGAGAAGACCTTAGATGTAAAGTAATGATGGAGGGTGTGAGTAAAACGTGGCTAGTGAAAATGCAGCGATAGGAAAGGAAGATCTTCAGATTAGCAGACGATTTGTTCAGGTCATGTAGCATAGGTAAAGTTGTGGATTTTAGGGAGGTGAAATACAAGTTTGCATTAAGGATTTCAATTGATTAATCTATAAGTCAGTAATTTTGAGACGTTTTAGGTATGTGCTAGATAGGGAACATGTGGATACCGTGGGAAAAGGATTTGATAGACAAACCATCCTAATTTATAGTACAAAAATGTTTAATTGGGGGTATTTATTGTGATCTGGGTGAGAAAGAAAGGAATCTTTGAATGGGTGACTTATGGAATGTATGAATTAGGGAAAGCATCTTATAGAATGGGGATGAATATTGGGAAGATGTATGGATTATTGCAAGAGGTTGGAGGCAGTCAGCCACTCTGGTGGCATAGAGACATAAAACCCTTACTACTGCCCAGCCAACCTTAATTTCATTAGCAGTTCAGGTGACTGATGGAGTGACAGGGAGGGATAGGCATGCCCATGCTGGGAGGGTAGGCACTCATCAATGAAGCTCCCTAAAGGGAGGCATGGTCCATACAGGGAAGTTGCTGTCAGACATAGTTGAAGAGTGTGGGGAGGTAGAAAAGGGAAAGTGGGTTGTGCATATAAAAAGAGCCACTTCCAATGGAAGCACAGATGGCTGAGCACCAAGGACTTCCTTAGGATCCACAACCAACCTCAGCAATTACTGAAATAGTCAAGTGGGTTAGGTGGATGGCTGGTAAACCCAGTGTGGATGTCAGATACTGGCAGCTGGGCCAATACCATGAGGTCTGAGGGGAACAAAACAGAAGTTGAAGGCAGTGGGACTTCTTTTTTTATGCACAATTTTAACTTCTATATCAGTGTTATGATCCCTTGGCAGCTTCATTTGGAATGTTGAAAGGAGAAGGTGATTTTCCTGAAATGATGTGGTGATATTGTGATATCATGAGAGGAATTTATGGAGAGTTATGGAAAGCATATGAATGTAAATGAATGGGAAGGAGATGGAGGTATTGTGGTTGTTTTGTTTATTTGTGGTGGCAACAGATAGTCTTGGCAGAGCTGACACAAAAGGGTAGAAGTACAGTTTTTTGGCAGGTTGTGGGAAGAAGCTAAATGTACAACGATGAAAGACCCTGGTTTCTCACAGAGTCTAAGAAGGATTTTCATAGTTGAGCTACAAAGGTAACTAAGGTTATAGAGACAGGTGAATCTCATAGAAGGTTAGAAGATAAATGGTGCATTCAGCAGTATGGGAGATTATTGGGGTAGTGATTGAGGTGACTGGTTGGAAGTTAGTTATAACAACACTGTGATCTTAAGAGGTATAGCTGGGTATTAAGCATTTTTTATTTGTGAATTATAGAGATTGTAACAAGCCATTCCTAATTTTGAGGGATGTGGATTTTTGTTGGAAAAAGAATAGGAAGTGGATAAATGTTGGACTCCATCTAAGAGGCTATAGCCTGTACATATGTATTTGACTTTATCAGCAGAGGCTATTATGACATGCTAATTGATACAATCGCTTTATATATGCAACTGGAATATTAGATGCTGCTCAATAAAACAAAAACAAGTCTTACCATGATATGTTGAAAAGCTGCTTTATTGTGTTAACATTATCAAACCAATGCATTCTTCTTCAAACATTTAAACCTTTGTTTCTGAATATATCATGTGATTCATATCCACCAATCAAAACACTTACATATAAACAAATTTGACAAACATTAAAATGTTAAACATCAAAGCTTATCAAAATAATTTGTAAAAACAACTTTAATAAAAGTTTCAAAGATAACAACAGTGAATACTTCATTGATTGAAATCCAGCTTATGAAGTAGCTTTAATCTGGAGTTTATGCATACTTTTCCATTGAGACCCATACCTTTAACACCATATAAACACAGCTGCAATTTACTTTGTAACTGCAATAATGTATTTGTACATTCCTTTTCCGTATTATAATGTTAAGCATGCCAGTAACCTGAAATTGCAAACTTTCATGCCCCACAGTTCCCATTTACATTCCAGGGGTAATAACTTAGTTTTACATCTCCTTTCCACATTATATTGTTAAGCATGCATAACCAGATGCTGCAAACTTTCATACTTCAGTAATTTTTTATAATGTAAAGCCAATGTGTTTCAGTCATCCTTCTTTTTAATACATAATAAATGTTCTCTTATATGTTCTTAGAGAATTTGTTCAGTCTTTCCGGCATAAAATCTCTGACATGCTCAGGTTGCTGTATAGATCACAAATTAGTTTCTCTAATCCACCACATAATTGAAATAATACTTACAGCCAGTTTCACCAGTTTGGGGGTGCACAAACACATTTCTAATTTTATATATCTACAAAAATTACAATTATTTCATGTAAATGTACCATTTACATTCATTTTTTTTTCTTTTAATCACCCTTCAGATGATATTGTAAACCAAGGATCTATCTGCTTGAGTTGGTGGTAGATCCTACAGCACCCATCAAAAAGAGTGTGGAAAGTTCCCTGATGTCCTCACCAAATTTACCCTAGTAGTATATGTACCACCTTGGTCTCCCCTGAAAAGAGGCCTAACCTGGTCAATAAATGATAATCAGTCTTATTAATTCTATATTTCTAATAATGTTACCCACCTGTATGTACAGTGTAAGAAATCACCAATTATATCTTATTATATCTATCTTCAAATTTCTATTAACTATATTTTTGATTTTCTGACAAATAGATGTAATGTAGTTAACAAGTAGTAGAGTGTTCCTTCCTGATTTACCATTGCCTATTTCCTGATCCTGATACTTCTATCTCTAACTCTTAAAGTCAAGGCCACTTCCATATTTTTCAGTTCTTCTATTTATTTTTCATCATCTTTATTTCTCAATAAAGAACTCCAAATAATATAGACCATCAAAGCACTGTAACCTCTGATAAAACATCTAAAACAATCAATATAATATTACAATTGCACACCATAAATATGGCAACTCAGCATACACTGGAAAACATTCACTAATAACAGCTAGCCAAGTTGAAAGTTCTTTTATTCTAGCCAATTCGTTATCATTACATTATACTCTGTCATCATGTTGTTTTCCATCAGCTTTTTTCACTAATAGTCTTGACCAGTTTTAAAAGCATAGCTCTGGGAACATTTGTCTTAATCTTGATATGGGTGACAACTTTCAAACAGCTTATTATTATCTCCTGATTTTCTAGCAGCTATTTATTTTTCCATCAACATCTTTTATAAAAAAGAATATGCAGACCCACTGTGTTGGATCCTCTGCCACTGGAACCTGTGAAAATATGAATGTAACATACCTGTGTCAATGCAGGAAAATATGTGTCACTTTTGGGAAAACAGATATGTGTTTGTGGTCTGATGACTGATACATTCACACTATTGGGTCACCATACAACAGTGATGGAACATGCTAACAATAACCTTCTGCACCCCTCCCTACAGGCCCTGGCTAGTTGTTACCAACCTGGCTTCCACATCCAAGTCACTTCCAGATATAAGGGTTTGCTCATCTACCTCAGACGGGGTCACCAGCAGTTCTTCCATCTTTGTGAAGCACCTCTGTGGTGTGGTCCACCTCCTGTGTTTAATCTCTTTCTGACAGTACCTTGTCCCCTGGACTTGATATGCTGACTCATAGCAGTGACAAACCTTTAATTGTCTCTTAATGTTGCCACCCAGAGCACGGATGTCCTGAAAAACTCTATCCCACACCTGAACCCAGGTAGCCTTGTCTGCTATAGCCTTTTCAAGGTATACACACTATGTATGTTTAGGGTATATAGTTACACCACTGTCTTAGGTGTGTTGAACTTTTCCAGCCATTGCTGCACTCTGTCAGATGCATGGCAAGATTTGTAGACATGTGGGCTACATATGTGGATCAGTATGCATGTGTGCATATGTATGTGTGTCTGTGTATGGGTCTGTATCTGTGTGTGTATGTGTGTGTGTGTCTGTGCATGCATGTGTGTGTTTGTGTATGCGTGTGTGTGTGTGTGTGTGTGTGTGTGTGTGTGTGTGTGTGTGTGTGTGTGTGTGTGTGTGTGTGTGTATGTGCGTATGTGTGTGTATGTGTGTGTCTGTGCATGTGTGTGTGTGTGTCTGTGTGTTTGTGTATGCGTGTGTGTGTGTGTGTGTGTGTGTGTGTGTGTGTGTGTGTGTGTGTGTGTGTGTGTGTGTGTGTGTGTGTGTAAGAGACAGTTCCCGCTAGTCAGCTATGTCTCAGCACTATCACCCTACCCCCAGCTGCTGGCCATAAAACTGCTTGCTGATATGCAATTATCATTCAAACCTTGTGCCATTCTAACAGCAGCAATGGGCATGTTAGCAGTGCCAGCCAGCTAGAAACCATGTACTAAAAGCACATGATTTATGTATTTAGCATTAGTTAACTGAGAAAGTCTGACTGTGATGGCAAGAGTACCTCTTTTGAGCAGAGACTCAGATAGAAAAGCTCCACTGTTTACTTTTACAAATTGCAGTAGTTTACAAATTACAGCAGTTTACAAGTTGTAGAGGTTACACACAGCAAATTGTAGGCTGGATTGTGTGTACACTTGAAACATAAAATATTTTGCAATGTTTTTCATTTATTGTTAGATAAGAGGTTGTTAATTTGAATAGAGGATGGGCAGTGAAGGTGGCAGACGTATGTATGGGACGAGGAGAAAGACGGTCTAGGGCAGGTGAGGAAGTATAAGAGACAGAGGTAGTTTGAAAGGTGAATAGTGAAGAATAGCTAATATATGTAGATGAATGATGGAAGATAAAATAAAAGAAGGTAGATACAAGTACTAGTTTGTGATATGTCAGGAGCAAAGCCAGGAATTGAATAGACATGCTGTGACCTACTGTGACCTATATGCAGGCGGCACATATCCCCTATTACGTGTGTCATGGTCTATTTGCCTATGATACACTACTTCATCCCCTATAAAGCAGGGCAGTAACCTCTCTTGACATTGTTCTCTGTTTCTGTCCTGACCCTGTACACTGTTCCCTATCAGGATAAGCACCCTCCAACCCAAGAAAAGTAGGACTATAACCTTACTTGACTTGGGCTTTTGTTGTTGTTTTCTGTTCCTTGACAGCCCCCCCCCCCCCCACACACACACACACAGCAGGACTGTAATCTCTCCTGCTATGTTATCTGTTTCCTGTAAAAGTGATCTTCTCTCCCCCACAGCAGGACTATAAGCTGTCCTGCCCATGTTCTCTATTCCATGTCATGGGATTCCTCACAGTATGTCGGTCCCATGTCATGCCTTGTCCTAAGTTGCCCATACATTCCTCGGCTGATTTTTTGTTTCTTTTGTCTCTTTGCAATATTGTTCTTACACTACATCAGTCCAGATGTCCATTACCAGTTGCTCTCTCTGCTGTCAGTATGGTAATCTGGCAATACACCCTTAAATGCATTATATTTTGGTTCATATGTTGCTCCCTATAATGTATCTCCCACAATGTGAAGACAGCTCCTTTAACTTATTAAAACCATCCTTCTAGTGCAGTGATTATGCTAATGGTGTGGTTTACCATGACTGTTTCTGAATCAGCACTTCTAGGCTCATCTCTGTCTATGCCACGTCTGAGAGGTTATTTGCAGAGTGCATGCATGAATGCTTGCTGTAAAGTTTGTAGTCCTACCTGAGAGGTGACACTTTGCATCATGCAACTATGCTACCTGATGATGCACATCATGTGGTGCCCTTTACCAGCAGCACTGCATGCTGGGCCACCATTTTCCTCCCTTTTCTGACCTGCTAAGTTGATATGACCTTCTGCAGGTAGTAACTTCAGTAGGTTACCAAGTAAACTAAAATTGTCTTCCTCCTGCTGCACAAGAACTACAGAAAGCATTTGATGGTCCCTTTTATAAAGCTGATGCTTGGCATCAGTTTGCCAGAGCATGTAGTAATACCATTCACATCATTCCTTCTGATGAGAAGGACAGGCACAAATATAGTGAGCTGCATAGATGTCACTCAGACCTGAACCACTGCTGGGAAGCAGAGGTTAGGGATAGGGTGTCAGCCTTTTACTGTAAGCATTCTGTACATGGTTTGGCACTGTACATTCTGAATATTACCTATTGCTATAATCATCTTCTGATGTTAGGAATATGTAGTATGGATTAATGTCTCAAGTTTTACAGTGGTACGGTACAGAATTCAATTGGGTGGTCTGTTCAAAAAGATATGACAGGATATTCAGGTATTAGGGTAATTGTAGTTTGCTGCTTCTACAGCAATATTTGAATAAATTGTCCTAAACACATAGTAAACTGCTGTACTTGTTTTCCTTTTCTTTGTTTTTCTATTTATACAGGGTCAGCTGAGGTGCAGGTCGAGATGAGCAATGGCCATTTAGGTCTGCATTGTCCACCTTGTGCGTTGCTGATTCAGCAGTTGTCCCCAGCCTGCCACAGTGCAGAGTTCTGATGATCATAATACAGAAAGTGGCCTGGAGGCTCACTGGTGGCTTCCATGGCATACTCTCATGAAGGGGTGAAGGCTCCTCTTCTGAAAGTGGTTGGGGGTCTGTCCACTGTTGCCCATTTGTGTCAATACCTTCTCTTTTAGTCTGCCTGCAATATATCATCGTTTGTCTCCCTCATCTTCCTTTCTTCACAATACCCTCTTTTCTCCCTGCACTTGCTGCTTTCAACCTACCCCATCAACCCTTCTTAATAAAGGAAAATGGGTAGGTGCCCCACTAACAAAATGACAGTCTGATACCTTACCACATTTCTTCCTTTCACATTGTCCTTCTGTGTGTTCCTCTGCTTGCACTTCCCCATTTCTATCTTTACTATCTTCCCCTTTCCCTCCCAATTTGTATCATATTATAACATGAATTGGCACTTTGGTGTGAGAACCTTGTATGAGCTACTCTAAGTGTGCATATTGCTGCAATGAGGCCCTCTCTTGAATGAGTGAACAAATATAGTGTCATGCATACCAACTCCTCGAGGCTTTCAGTTTGATCTTGTGACCAGCCATATAGTGGCCACTCTGGCAGCATGATTACTGCCATTATTGCAATCACTGTGTTTATTTCCCCAGCATAACAGTGTTATGTAGCAATTCATGTATATCAGGTCAGTATCAGGCCACATTAGCTCGTCTGCACTATGTAGTGAAGTGAGTGGCATTATTCATTTTTCTGAATACACCCATATATGTTAGCAAGTTCATTAGCAATAATACTTATTATATGACTCATATTTGTGAAATGAGTATTTAATGTTTTCTCATACCATGGTTCTCTGATTATCACCTTCAGACCTATTTTGGGGTCATATGATATATATTTTCACTGACATCTGCTGCAGCAGATGCACTACACCATAGAACTGAATAATTATGCAATAAATTATCATTACTATTCAAAAAAAAAGCATGCTGATTGACAGCCCAATCAGTATGCCCATTGTAAATTGAGCATATACCAAGAGAAAAAAGTCAGGTCACTGAAGTACCATTATGCACTCTGACTTTCTATTGGCATATGCTGAGGGACATAGCAAAACATAAGAAATATCAGGTACATTCTTCAAAACTAAACAAACAGAAACCTACCTGATGTCACTCATATATTTGCTCTGTCCCTCATAAATCTCTATTTTTTAATAGTTAAAAACCAGCAATGGAAATTCTGTTTTCTCCATCACTTCTCTTGCACTGATGTACTGTGCAAGCACGGGAATGTAAGTCCCATACACATGTACAGTACACCAGTATAAGGAATGGGAACATAAGTCCCATATACATGTGCAGTACATCAGTATAAGGCATGGGAACGTAAGTTCCATACACATGTGCAGTACATCAGTATAAGGCATGGAAACATAAGTCTCATACACATGTGCGTACATCAATATAAGGATGCGAACATAAGTCCCATTCATACATACAGAACAGCAGTATAAGGCATAGGAATGTAAGTCATCCCATACACATGTACAGTGCATTAGTATAAGGATGGCAACATGGAAGAAGAGTGAAGTGCCCTTATACAAATACATTATTTAAGAAAGGTAATCAATTTTTTCTTAAATAATTTAATTGTATAATAACAATAATCCACTCCTGTTTGTGAGTATATCAAAATTTACAGACGGTTGACATTGTTTTTCACTTGGGCTTCACCCTCATGATCAAACCATAATAGCCATGGGTAAATCCTGCTATACCAAACTTGTAACCAAAACACACATTATTAAAACAAACAATTCCAAACCAAGGAAACCAAATCAGGAGGAACCCGAAACAACTACACAGTATTTGTGACTGAACATTTTCATCTTTATTGCTGAGACTTCTTCAGATTCTCAGCCACAAATATTGTGCAGTTGTTTTGGGTGCCTCCTGTTTTGGTTTCCTTGGTTGAAATCCTGCTATACCCATGTATAGCCATGGATTATTAATTGACTATATATCTCCCATGAATAATATCTTATTGCTTCCTTCAGGGCTCACATGTAAATTCCAAGTCTGGCCATGCAAAGACCAGTATGACAAAACTGTTCAAACCCAAAACTCTGATCTTCCTTCCTTGGTGTTGTGGTGATTTTGACATGTGGTGATTTTGAGTTAGTATAGTAAATGTAGGGTGGTGTAGGGGCAATAACCCCTGCATGGGGAGCGGTTTGCCTCCTGCAAAAAACATTGATTTTTTTTTTTCTTATCACTGTTTTGTCTGTTGGTTCTGATGGTCTACTCTTCAGTTAGCAGTGTTCTTCTGTTATTATGTGTTTACACACAGTCACACAGACACATATCTATAAAAAATATATATATATATATATGGTTCTATATATATATATATATATATATATATATATATATATATATATATATATGAGTTTTTATTGCATTACTGAATTTTCAGAAACTCAAAATTCATATGTCTGGGACCATATGTTTGAATTTCCAAAAAGCATACAAAAACCCCCCAGCAAAAATCTATGTTTTTGCAGGGGAGCAACCCCTTGCACCCCCTACACCCCCCTGCAAATTATATATGCCAACTCTGAGTTCGCACTACAAGGGGAAAAGGATACATTCCCCAATGAACTATTTGTATGGAGATTGCTTTACAGTGGAGTTTGGGGAATTTATCTTTTTCCCCACTGTAGTGTGATCTCACTGATCTCTTTTGATGAATTTTGTTTTTTTTCCCATAAAGTGCAACATATAATAAGTTTCTTTTCTATGCTGTATTGTTATGGGGTATCAGTGATTTGGTAGTTTTGTATGGGGAGTTAATGGTACCTTTTTGGGGCTGCAGTTTTGAAGCATTGCATCAGGTAGTGGTGCTTAACATATAGAACTGCAAAACAGTACAGGTGGTGTAGTTTTCTTTATCGGCATTGTTATGTAGTCTCAGAGTTGGTATATTTAATGCCACAGGGGCTGATGAGTGGTATGATGAGGGGGTGAAAGAGGGATTGCCTTCCAGCAAAAAAAAAAAGAATGAATCAAGGTAACTTGAAAGTATCAGAAGGTGACTGCCTCCCGATGTATTGACAGCTGGAAGAACTGTCATACCCTTGACTGTGTGTGTGTGTGTGTGTGTGTGTGTGTGTGTGTGTGTGTGTGTGTGTGTGTGTGTGTGTGTGTGTGTGTGTGTGTGTGTGTGTGTGTGTGTATGTGTGTGTCTGTGTGTGTATGGGTATATTTAATTTAGTATGAGCTGTGGGCTAACAATCCAGAGCACACTGAAAGGTATACATTGGATCCCAACCTAGCAAATGCCTGGTTGCTGCAGAGAAGATGACTTGCCCCCTGTAGGACCTAAGTTAAAGCCCATTTCAGAGATGGAATGAGAAAATGGAAAACATCCTCTCTGCAGGACCTATGTTTAAGTCCATTCTCAGCTTTCACTGGGACAGGACTTGGATTTGGGAGGGTGGCCTAATGATTAAGATGTTTGCCTTGCATCCACAAGGTACAGGGTTTGAGTCTCACAAGGGATAATTGGCTAGGCTTAAAATGGCTCGCAGGGGCAGTTAGCCTAGTACTAATCTATGAATATATATATATATATATATATATATATATATATATATATATATATACAGTTCCTCTTTAGAATCTTGAATTGCTAAAAGCTTGAAATTCATAAGCTTGAGCCCAGAATCTCGAGTTTTCAGCAACTCGAAATTCTAAAGTGGACGTAAAAGACATGCAAACATGTCTTTACAATGTTTTTGCAGGGGTTCAAGCCCCCCTGCACCCCCCACACCCCCCTACTTAAATATACCAACTCTGAGATCGCACTACAACGGGGATGAGGGAAATCTCCCATTTCGCGCTGTGTACAGAAGCGCACAATGGGAGAATTTCCGTTCCTCCGCTATAGTGTGGTCATGGAGCTGGTATATTTCAGCAGGGAGAGTGCAGGGGGACTTGGTCCCCTGCATACATGTCAGTAAACTTCCTTTATTTTTTTTTTTTGTTGTCTCCCCTTCACAAGTTCGAGTTACTGAAACTCGAGATTCTGTGCTTGAGCTTCTGAATTTCGAGCTTTCAGTAACTCAAGCTTGTGAAGGGGAACCATATATATGCGCACACACACTCACACACGCACACACACACACACACACACACACACACACACACACACACACACACACACACACACACACACACACACACAAACACACACATAGTGATACTAAAATGGAATGGGTTCCTTCATTTGATCAATGAACCAGTTTGCTAAAATCCATATGGTCAACAATTTACTTTGACAAACCATTCTGAGAATGCTGTACAATGAGGATCAGGGAATTTGCCCTTTTCCCCACTGAAATGTGCTCTTCAAGTTGGTGCATATAACTAGCAGGATTATGAGGGCTCAGCCCCCAGGTAGGTGGATGCTTGGGGGCTTGTTCTCCCTACAAAACATTGTTTGTGTCTGTGTTTGTTGTTTCACTTCTTTTAGTTGATCAATGAAAAAAGTTGTCAACCATACAGGTTTCAACAATCTGGTCTATCAATCAAATGAATTTGATCCGATAGAATAAAATCATTTGATCAAAAATTCAATGCACTGAAAAGCTGAAAATGTTGAAAATCAAAATACTAAAAATGGGAATTGCCATATACCCACTGTTGTGCAATCCTGGAGTTGTTATATATAATTAGCTGTGGGTGTTAGGGGCACAACCTCCAACATGGGGGGGGGGGCTGGGATTGGACCCTGCATTAAATATGTTTTCAGCATTTTGAGTTTCAACATTTTGAGCTTTTCAGAGCTTTGAGTTTTTTGAAGAAATGTATGTATTCCTTTACAAAGACAATCACAAAAAATTGCCAACTTTGCTAATATTGACACGCTACTATGCATGCAATTGTCAACAATTTCAGCACATGCAAATTTTACATTGTAAAATCTAATAAAACATCTTTTTTTTGCAAGGGTCTTTTCCCTCTATACCTGCCATACCTACTGCTAATTATATATACTAACTCTGAGATTGCACAATGTCAGGAAAATATTTCCCTATTCTGACATTTAGTCAACTAAATTTTGTCAAAAAGATGTCAACTATTCAACTATAAAGTCAAGAATATTAAGTGAACCCATATAATATATATATATATATATATATATATATATATATATATATATATATAATCTGTACTGAGAGTAGGGAGGAATCCCTGGAAAGATGGAGATATGCTCTACAGAGAAGAGGAATGAAGGTCAGCAGGACTAAGACAGAATATATGTGTGTGAATGAGAGGGAGGATAGAGGAATGGTGAGGATGCAGGGAGTAGACGTGGCAAAGGTGGATGAGTTTAAATACGCGGGATCAACAGTTCAGAGTAATGGTGAGTGTGGAAGAGAGGTGAAGAAGAGAGTACAGGCAGGATGGAGTGGGTGGAGAAGAGTGTCAGGAGTGATTTGTGACAGACGAGTACCAGTAAGAGTGAAAGGGAAGGTCTTCAAGAGGATAGTGAGACCGGCTATGTTATATGGGTTGGAGACAGTGGCATTGACAAAAAGGCAGGAGTCAGAGCTGGAAGTGGCAGAGTTAAAGATGTTAAGATTTGTACTGAGTGTGACGAGTGTGGACAGGATTAGGAATAAGTATATTAGAGGGTCAGCCCAGGTTGGACGGTTTGGAGACAAAGCCAGAGAGGCAAGAGTTGTTCAGTTTTGTAAATGTTTACTCTTGTGTGATTTCATTCTTTTCGTCTCATTTATTTAACTTTCGTGTTGTATATATATATATATATATATATATATATATATATATATATATATATATATAGATTATATGTGTGTGTGTGTGTGTGTGTGTGTGTGTGGGGGGGGGTCAGATGATTGACTTTTCAGAAACTCGAAAAAAAACCATCAAAGAGACTGTAAGATCAAGTTTCCGAAAACTCGAACATCAAGAAAAAAAAAAAAACCCACAAAAATCTCTTTTTTTACATTTTTGCAGGGGGGCAAGTGCCCCCTGCAAATTATATATACCAACTCCAAGATCGCACTACAGTGAAGAAAAGGGTACATTTCCCAATTCTCACTGTACCATGATCTCCATTCAAAAGCTTCAAGTTTTCAAAAACTCAATCATATGGTCTTGACCATATGGAGTTCAAGTTTCTGAAAACTTGATCAACTGATAGGGACCCATAAGAGCAATATTTAAAAATTGTGTTTATTTTTTTGGACTATGTTCTCACATTATGTATGGTTTTGTCCAGATTTCTTGCTCTAAGAGGGTTACAGGTATGGATAGGATGATTATAGGAGGTGGCAAAGTATATATAATTAGCAGGGGTATGTGTGTGTGTGCGTGTGTGTGGGTGGTGGGGGCTTGCCTCCATGCAAAAAAATAATGCTTGTTTTGTTTTTTGTTTAAAAGCTTTTGCATGCGCCACGATTCATTCTCAGCACATGCATAGTAAAGTGTCAACTTGTATAATTTCAGTCATTTGCTGTCAACACTATGAACATAGACAATAGCACCATTTGATGAATTTAAATGTATATATATATATATATATATATATATATATATATATATGTGTGTGTGTGTGTGTGTGTGTGTGTGTAGAGAGAGAGAAAGAGACAGATATAGTTAGAAACCACTTCATCTATAGTTTGTATGCAACTTATCCACATAATTATCTTTCAGAATTTTATGTGCCTTTATAATTTTATTCCATGAAACATTCACATGTAAATTATGTTTGCTGATCCTTTTAAGTGAGTTATTCACAGGAATTTTGGTTAGAATGATATATTCACAGACAGAAATTGCAAACTTTAATGGCTTCTTTTTGTACGAATACATAATAAATACAGAGTATCATAAATGTGTACCCCATCCAGATATTTCCTGAGGCAACACATTCTCACTGCACATCTTCTAATAATAGCCACCTTATATCAACAGTACCAGCATGAGTTAAAGCATATTCTTCCCAGCTGGTTCTTTCTATTACTTTTTTATGGTTTACTTAAATCTGCTATCTTTGATCTTTCTAGTTATCTGAGTGTTAATGTTCCCTGGACAGTCTAGATAACTTTTTACCTAAAAATCTAATAAAATAAACATATTGTTTTATCACATTTCAGGTCGTTAGATTTCTCTCATATGCTTTAATCTTAATCCTGTGACAACATGACTTACTTTCTGAGTCCCACATGCTCTTTGAGCAATCATGCACTGCAAAAAATCATGAAAGCTGACAAATGTCCAGGGGTTTCAGAATGAAACTTATTTCTTGTGTTTCCATTAATAGTTGCATAATATACTTATTTTGCATTTAAAATACCTTATTACTATATGAAGCAACAGAAACAGTTCAAATTCTACAAGGGTGCAATTTCATTTTGATAAAAAAGTCTAGTCGGTTGTAATGGAAGTGGGAACAGTTTGACACACAAAATGTCACATTTCTATAAAAAAATTGTCCTTCATTTGACATTTGATGAAGTGAATATCCTAACCAAAACTTTAGACATCCTTCATAATTTAATATTAAATGTGTTAGTCTTAATTCATTTTTATATGCCTTCATATTTTTGCCTCATCCAAATTTAATCTATTCACTTTCTTTCTAACTGCTTTCTTGTTACTAAGAAAAACTAACTACAGCGAGTAGTGTATATAATAATCAGCAGTTACATGGTAACAATAAGCAAGCAATAATGCCCAACAGGGTGAATGTTACAAGGAAACATCAGACTGTGACACTGAGTAAGCACACTCCTTGAAGGTCCATAATTTTATTTATTAATTTATTTGAACTTTATTAACTGATCTAGTAGAACTGAGCCTAAAAAAGCCCATTTTCAGTGGACACCCAATGAGAAAAGCTCCAGTACAATGACATAATTATAAACAAAAAATAAAAAAAATCTAAAAATAATAATGATAAAAGTCTTATACATAGAAAAAAAATGAGACTGATATTTCCCTGTGATGCCCACCATGAAGGGCATTACTGTAATTTGAAAATGGGATGTTATTTTTTTATTTGTTTTATTATAAGTATATAAATATTTTAATATTTTTGATGTAAAATAATCCCTCCACCTAATGTTTCAAGGTTGCTGTAGAATACATAATTGCTGTTGGAGGATATATTTTACACCCACAGTATACATTATGCTAGCATTTAAGAACTGCACACACACACACACACACACACACACACACACACACACACACACACACACATGCAAATATGTCCAGCAATTACAATATACATTGACTGTGTATGTCCCAGATGTCTTGTTGTGATTAAGTTAATGGGTATACTGTATACAGTGCAAGGCATTGCAATTACCCCTTTACCTCTCAGCTATCCCTGGTTTTGCATAATGTTCACCCTGGCCCTTGTCAAATGTTTGATTTTTTGGTGAAATGCTGAGGATTATGGTCAGCCAATAAAGCCAGACATTATTGTTTCATGCTTCCTGTTTTTCATAAAATGCATGGAAAACATCTTTCTCTATTAATTTTTTAAAGTTATATTTAAAAATTGTCTCTGACTTTGGGTCTTTGTTCCACTTAATATTGTTGGATTTGTCTAGAATTCCTGAGTGTAGAAGCTGAGAAGTACTAGTACTCTGGCAATCACCATGTTTCTCACACAGACATACAGTCAGACACATACAACTAACCGCATTATTTTTTCTTTATTTTTTCCCACTTTTGCTCCTACTGCAGTTACTTTTTTACTTGAGTTTTTTAAATTTTTTTTAGCTCACCAAGCAGCTGCATTTAGCCTATGCAAACAAGATGGTGGCTTTAGATTAATGTGTGTGTGTATGTACCTTTAAGAAGCTATACAATAGCATGCACAAGTGTATAAATACTGAGCACGTGCAAGCCTGACTGCCATTTTTAGTAAGCTGTTGAGATGTAAGCGTGTATGTATGTATGTATGTAAGGTCTGTCTGTTAACCAGTTTGTTTATATTTTATGAAGCTGCATTCCATCCTGATGTATTTCTATGTATAGAAGCATCTAAACGAAATACTCTACCTGCTTGTCATTTATGATAGGGAAGGACAAGTGACATGGTGTCAGAGGTGATGTCTAAAACAACTTAAAGCCAGAATGGAATGCAAATCCTTCAGTTTGAGTTCGAGAGGCACTTGGTTGGACCTGGAGGAATACAGAGGAGTGACTCGTCCCTACTGTACATATACTTCGCAAAACAGATCAGAAACAAATTTCAGATGTTAAAACTTGCTCAGCACTATTTCTTATTCACAAAATATGAAATGAGGCATACAGAACATTCTGGATGATATTCGCATAAACCGATATGACTGATATTGATAAAAATATTCAAATTGCTATGGAAAATGTTTGAAATAAAGTCAGAATTGCATAAAACAAATAAAAAAAGAGGGCACAACCACATTTTTTAATATCTGCTTAGTGAATCTGCATTTTCCATATTAATCAAAGATATCCAAGTTATCAGAAATGTATAAAGTGTTTGTATGTTTGTGCGGTATAACAGTAAAGTTATTTCACAAGATACAGCCATTTCAGAGCATATTTCGCAAAGTATAGTATTTCAAATAGTCTGTTGTGCATTTGAATGCTGTTACAAGCTACAGAACAGTTTGTACATAATTATAGGGGCCATATTTTCTGTATGTTTGTGCATACTTTGTGGGCATGGCAGATGAATTTTAAATATCCAGTGCACTTGTGTTTGACAATAATATTGCTGAAAACTGGAGAGTGTTTGAGTAAGAGTACGACATTTTCATACTGGCTGCATCTTCTGATAAAGATGACCGTACAAAGGCATTTATTCTGCCTAATTTAGCTGGGTCAGAAGCCACAGAAAGGGAACATTCATTTGCGTATGCACCTGCTATCTATACAGGAGAGGAGGAAAAAAATCATATTGTTGTACCAGCTGAGTCAAGGGAGGACACTGAGTGCTTAAAACATAAATTTAAAGAAATGTGTAGCCCCAGACAAATGTTACAATGGAAAGGCACCTATTGTACACAAGGGATCAAAAGCCCAGTGAAACATTTGCAGCATATATAACTGACTTGAGGAATAAGGCTAAAATGTGCAGATATGGTGACTTAAGGGATGAGTTGATAAAGGACAGACTTGTGTGTGGTATTAAAGATGATGTTGTTTGAAAGATTTTGCTTTGTGACAGTGATTTAACTTTGAATAAGGCCATTGAGATTTGTCAGATATATGAGTTCACAGAAAAGCACACAAATATGCTTACAAATAAGAATAGCTCTAGAAGGCACAGTGATAAAGCTCATGTTGATAGTGTGCAGCATGTTGTTAAAAGAAACAAGCCCAAGCACATGGCAGCAACTGTAGCCCCTTCAGCACTCACTGGTAAACCTCAGAACTTTCCAGGAAATTCCAGAGTTTGCATAGTCTCAGTGAAGCATAAGAGTGAGTCAGCAAACTCAAAGCATGGGCCCTCACCTACTTTCATTGCCATCTGTTGTAATTGTGGTGGAAATCATGAATCTAAAAGGGAAAATGTTTAGCTTTTGGTCAGCAATGCCACAAATGCAATAAGTGGAATCATTTTAAAAGGTTTTGTAAATCAAAAGGCCCACATTCTTTTCTTAAGAAATGAGTCGATCAGTTAGACAGTGGCACCCCTACTCTTTATGTTGATGGTGAGTCAGTGCTTCATGAAACATTCAGTGCAGTAGATTTAAGGACAAAGAATGAAGTATTTTCCACTGTTTGGATAAATGGCCAACCCACAGACTCAAAGTAGACACAGGTTTCAAGTGCAATGTTATATCAGCAGAAAGATTTGTTAGAGTGTGTCATGTTGAAAGGCTTGATTTGGTGAGGTGTGTGAAGCTTGTTGCTTATGGAGGCAAAGAAATTCAAACCGAAGGCTCAGTAGTGCTTTCATGTTATTCTGCTACAAGTTATGACTTGTTATTCTATGTGGTCAAGAGGCACATCCAGTCATTATTAGGGTTTAGAGACAGTTTGAAAATGGGACTGTTTCCATTTAATAAGGAAGTCCACCAAGTTAGTTTGAAAGACCATTGCTTTAGTTTAACAACCAAGAAGGAGTACGGCTGGTATAGAAACAACAAAAAACAACACAAAACCAGTCACCAAGTGAAGCAGAACACAGCTGTATTCAAGATATAAGCCAAGAAACTGCCACAACACGTTTCCTGTGAACAATGAACTGGGAACAAAACCTCCAGTTGAAATCAGATTTTAATGTAGAAAACTGCCACAACACGTTTTCACAATTGTACATTAACATTGCTAAATATCACCACACGTTTTCATAAGAGTAACACTTAAACTTCATCAGATGCAAAAAATCTTCCAAACATACATTTCCTTTTTATAGCTTTTCAATTAAACAATTAAATCAACAATTCAATTAGTATTTAAAGAAACGTTGTCTTACAGTTGTAAAAGATGTAAATCATCCCTTTCATAGTAAAAAATCTTAAAACCAAATAGTCTATTACTAATAAATACCATATCATTTCATAGTTTAAATATAAACTCACAAATAAGTAGAACTATGTTATCATATGAACTACCCTTAAAATACAGACAAAGGGAAACACAAAATTAAAAAATAATATAAAAAATATACTTTTACTTAATGCCTGTTTCACAATTTCACTTTTCTAAGCTTGAACAAGGGAACAATAGAAATATATTCATTCATACCCGGGTATTTGTTACCATTGCTTTAGTTTCACCCAGTACATTTTTTCTACCTATGCTGATCTTTTCGAGGACAAATTAAGGAAGCTTCCAGTTGTGTACTCCATGAAGTTAGACCCAGATGTCAGTCCAGTTATCAGACCAGCTTGAAAAGTTCCAATAGCCATGCAGGACAGAGTCAAAGCCGTGTTAGATAAAAGGGTGCAACAAGATGTGATTTGTCCACTTGCAACACCAACTGAATGGGTATCTTCCATGGTGGTAACTCATAAGAAAAGCTCAGATGACATCAGAATATGTACTGATTCATGAGATTTGAACAAAGCACTAAAAAGACCTCATCATCCAATGAGCACAGTCAAAGATGTCACAGCCTTGATGTCAAATGCAACTGTGATGGAAAGAGTTCATTTTGGCAAATTTAGCTTGACAAAAACTCCTCATTGCTCACTACTTTCAGTACTCCATTTGGCAGGTACAGATTTCTGAGAATGCCATTTAGGATAAATTTGGCAAGTGAAGGCTTTCAAAGTGCAATGGAGCAATTTTTTTTTGGGTATCCTTGTGCTATTATGGTAGATGACATACCAGTAGGAGGTTGTGGTGAAGCAGAGCATGACATAAATCTCACAAACATTCTGGAAAGGGCATGTCAAGTGAATCTTAAACTCAATCCACACAAATGGAAATTCAGGCTACAAGAAGTTACTTATGCTGGCCATTTATTTACTAGTTCAGGCATACAACCAGACCCTTCAAAGCAAGCAGCCATTCTTCATATACCAGCCCCAGACAAGGTTCAAGCACTGCAATGTTTTCTTGGCATGGTTAACTATCTAGGCAAGTTCATTCCAGACTTGAGCCAACTTTCATACTGTTTAGAGAGCTGACACGTAAAGATGTATCGTGGTCTTGGTTAGAGCAACACCAAGAGCATTTGATGTCCTGAAACAGTGAATTGCTAGTCCACCAACTCTCAGATACTATGATGTTCACAAGCTATTTACACTTTCCTGTGATGTTTTGAAATTTGGTCTTTATGCAATCATTCTTCAAGAGGATCAACCTGTTGCCTATTCATCAAGTACTCTTACCCAAACTGAGATGCAATATGCCCAGATCAAGAAAGAACTTTTGGCAATTGTGTTTACTTGTTCGAAGTTCTATGATTATGTTTATGGTAGACCTATCTAGATCGAAATAGACCACCAACCTCTAGTCACTATCTTGAGAAAGCCTATGCATTCATCTCCAGCCAGACTGCAATGTATGATGCAGAGATTGCAAAAGTATAATTTTAATCTTGTCTACAAGAAAGGCAAACTTCTTTATCTTGCTGATTCATTATCCAGATCACCCAGAAACATCACAGAACAGCATGAGAATGAGAACCTTGATTTTGAAGTCATGGAAGAGAGAAATTTTTCTTCCACACGTCTTGACAAGCTGAGAGATCACACAGCTACAGATCTGGTTTTACAAAGGCTCAACCACTTTATCAATCAAGGATGGCCATCAAAGCAATCTAGTTAACCTCAAGAAGTGTAATCTTATTTTCCATACAGAGATGAGATTTTGTCTGACAAAGGTATCATTATGAAAGCTCTGAAAGAAGTTGTTCCAAAGTCCTTACAATAAGAGTACATTACTATCGTGCATTGTGGTCACGTAGTAACTGACTCTACCTAAAGAAAGGTGAGAGGACTAGTATTTTGGCCTTCAATGTCACAAGACATTGAGAGAGCAATTTCATCTTGTTCCATGTGTAATAGTACAAAGCCACATCAACAGAAGGAACCACTTCATCTAAACCAGATTCCTGAACTACCTTGGTCGACAGTAGCCACTGACATTTTCGAATGGAATGGTCAACATTATTTGGTGTTAGTAGACTCTTACTTCAATTGGTTTGAGATTGACCAACTTCCCAACCTAGCATCCAGTACTATCATTACTAAGATGAGGTGTCATTTTGCAGTACATGGTAGTCTACACAAAGTTATTTCTGACAATGGCACGCAAGTTACAAGCCAACACTTCGAAAGATTTGCTGAAGAATGGGACTTTACTCATGTCACAGGTAGCCCTGAATACCCGCAGTCAAATGGTTTGGCAGAATGTGCTGTTCAAAGTGCAAGACAGTTACTAGAGAAATCAAAATGAGATAATAGTGATGTTTTTCTGAATCTCTTGAATCTCAGAAATGTTTGTTGTGATAAACATCTTGGTTCACTTGCTCAGAGACTTCTGTCGATACAAACCAGAACCACATTACCAATCAGTAGTCAATTGTTGGCTCCGTGTGTCAAGTACAACAAGTCAGTGAAAACCAATCTGATGAAGAAGCATTTAACCCAGAAGTCCTACTATGATAAGACCAGCAAACCACTCAATCCATTACAGGAAGGAGAAGTAGTAAGGGTGCAAACATCCAGAGGTTATGATTGGATTGGTGTCATGAAAAGTATTTGCCCAGAGCCGAGATCATACATTGCGGAATGACAAGGAACAGACTTTAGGTAGAATTGAAAGCATTTAATACTGGTGTCCGAGCCTATACCACAGCACATAGCCTGTGAGAAAGACTCTTTATCACAGAGTGAGTTGTCCGGTGTCCAATTCCAGAGGAAGTTCCAGAGGACATTCCCATTCTTGTGACAAATCCAGAAGTTCCTTATAAGAGTTGTTCACCAAAGACTGCTCCTGTTGCTACATTTAGTCCAGATTGTTATGTTACGAGATATGGTCGTATCTCTAAACCATGTAACAGATACAAGGCAACTTAGACATGAACATTGTGTTTTGTTTCTAATGTTTATAGTAATGTATGTATGACTCTAATATTGTTTTTCAAAGGGCAATTTTTTTAAGAGGGAGGATGTAGATCAATGTGTGTGTATGTACCTTTAAGACGCTATCTAAGGGCTTGCACAAGTGGATAAATACTGAGCATGTGCGAGCCTGACTGCCATTTTGTGGTAGGCTGTTGAGATGTAAGCATGTATGCATGTAAGGTCTGTCTGTTAACCAGTTCATTTATATTTTATAAAGCGGATATCCATCCTGATATGTTTCTATGTATTGAAACATCTAAAATACTCCACCTGCTTGTCATCTGTGATAGAAAAGGACAAGCGACAGTGGCTATCTGCTTTTTTTCATTCTATGTTTAATGGTGGCTTAAAATGTTGCCATAATCAACTGATTTGTTTTTATTGGGCTTGACCTGTACATTAATAGCCTGTTGGAGAAGCTTATTCTTCAACAGAGTATCATTTGTAGATTCATGTCATTTTCTAAGAAAGGATATTTACTGACTATGCCTGTAATAGTGTACAGCATAATAGACTACAGATTTCCACTACAGAAAGTGAAACTATAAAGGACTTTAGCAGCAAAAAGACAGCAAAAACAAGATAACCTAGGGGGTTAATGTGTTAAGCAGGCATTTTCTCTCTCTCTCTCTCTTAATAACAAACACACCACACACACACACACACACACACACACACACACACACACACACACACACACACACACACACACACACACACACACACGCACACACACACACACACACACACACACACACACACACACACACACACACACACACACACACACACACACACACACACACACACTCATGCCCACCTCTGAGTCTCTGGGTTCTTAGTATTGTCAGAGTGCAATTCATTTGTTCTTACCATCTGCATTTCAGATCCTAGGATTCTTTGCAATATCCAAAGACAAATTGTATATGTTGACTGATTGCTGTGCTCTGAAAACTCATCTGTACATGTATGATGCAGTGCTTTTATCCTTGAGAGTCCCATATGAATGAGATTTATATTTACTGAATCAAAAATGGTTTAAGTTGTTATGGTTACAGAGAAACAATTCCTAAAATTATGACAAAAGAACACTGGCAATTTAGTATTAGACTTGACTCAGTATGGGTTCATTAAGGTGCAATGCACCTATTAAATATCGCCCCCTTCTTCAGCGAATTTACAGCTGCCCTTATTAATCAATTGTTGGTACATGCAACCTAGCTGGAACTTGACAAAGCGTTTACTACCATCGTATACAAAGGGATCTCGAAAAATCTCATCAACATCATAGTTAATGTTTATGTGATCCAGTGGTTTTGACAGTTAACTCTGTGGAGGAAAAAAGGTAATGTAGATGTTTTTGCTAATAAGAAGCTTGGTACAACACATTTTGGATGGCAAGTTTGTTGATGTGTTTTTTAATTTGGATGATTATTCTGTTTCCCAGAAATATAACAGTACTTCATCGGGATTCAGAGGTAGCCCACTCCTGGTGTGGAAGCAATAGTCAGATCCTCAACATTAAAAAATAAAACAAGATCATACATGGGAAACAAATAATTCATCTAACATTTTATTACAAGAGAAAACAATCCAAGCTATACAGTGTTATGTCATACCTCTGGACACTTCAGAGGCCTTTTCTTTAGTCAGTAAGTCACCATATTAATAAAGAATGGTTTCAGCATTACTTAATTATTTTTAGGGAGGTATCCTAATCTATCTGGAGAGGTCATTTTCCCCTTTACACATCACTTATTTCACAAGTCTTTAAGTATCCCTTATATTCATGATCTTAATGAAGTACTGAGGCTAAAAAGGGTCATCTGGCCAGCGTACTCACCTAGTAATCAAACAGTAATAAATAAATAAATAAATAAACATGTTTTCCAGCCTTAAATGATTTGTGACCAAAATAATTGATGGACTTGGACTTACAAACTCTCCTGAGTGACAGTTTCATGGAGTGGTGGGACAGAGGTATGACTATTACCGAAATGGCCCAGGATCAAAGAATTGCCCCAGCACTGGAGGTGTTTACTGTAAGGAAAGGGGGAATAAATGGGTTAAAACTACTTACTGCTCTGAGGGTGGGGGTGAAGAAAAGCATGTCCAGGAATTTGTGTTCCATTTTTGTTGTTTGAAAGAGTCTGGATAGCTAGTGCAAGCATTTATTCCCAGAAGCACGCCAGGCTGATCTCAGAATCAGAAGTGATTGACAGCCCTACATGATGTCCTTTGAACACTTAACTCCAAAAGCATGCACTCGTTGTATATGAGAAAATGATAGGATATAAAGCAAAAAATGTCCTACCCCCTCTGGATGACATAATCTTTCCCAGCTCTTAAGTGTCACATCATGGGGAACAAATGACCATAAGGCTTTTGTCCTAAGGGAAAGAAATATGCTAATAGATTGGTTGAAGGGTTGCTGGTCAACGTTGGGGGTGAGAGCAAAAATAATGTTACCTTGAAATGCTTACAGAACTCTTTTTATTCTTAGCCCTGTATTTCCATTAAGAGAAGATCACTGCCTTAAGTTCTAGTTGAGTAAATGCCCTTTTTAATCACTCTGCCTGGCATGTATAGTAGAGAAGATCAGAACACATACAAAAGAAAAAACCTTAAAACCTCTAGTAGTAGACAAGATTAATTAATTACTTAGAATCCCCATCATCTTTTGAATCAGCTCCTTCTTTCTGAAAAAAAGTTTGTCACCCTCAACAGTTAAGAATAACTAAATGAATGCATGGGTATGCATAAATGCTGACATGGTATTCCAGTCATCTAGGTTTTAGAGATACAACAGGTTTTACATTTAGTACGGACGTATAAAGCTTAAATGCAATAGAAAATATAATACTAATAGTAATACTACTACTAATAGATATGGTGATGATGATGTCTCCAGTAATTCAAGGCCTGCTCTACTCAGTTTGATTTAATATTCCTTGTTCTCCCTCTTCTGATCTATAAATTATAAAAATAACCTCATTTTAAAAAGTATGAACTTCACCGGCTTGCTCCAAGAAAGAAGAGAATGTTTTAGTACCTAATCCATTCTTCTCAAACATCTAAATGTTTATTACAATATTCTATTATAAGCAGCAGTTTAATTATCCAAAAATATTTTCTTACAAACATGGTAAAAACAAGCCCACTAATCTTGCCTCACACTTATAACAATCTGTGCAGCTGTATGCTTTTATAGAATTGTTTCCATTTATATACTTCTGATATTGTTACTTGCCTTTTTAGTTCAGACTTCATCAAAGCATGAAAAGCAACAGCTCAATTGCAGATGTTTATCAAATGCTGCTGACAGCATATTATAAAGCACTGAAAGACCAGATGCACAATGCAGGTACCATCTGTATTTTCAGGGTTTTTTTAATTACTTTGCTTCTTTCTTTAAAAAAGAAAGAAAGAAAACCATTGTAGGCATAGTGATAATATCCATGCTTAAACAGATAATGAACAGTGGATAATCCAGCATAACATATTCATTATGTAACTTAATATTTTATTTGTATTTTATACATATATAATGCATATCCATGTTTACAAATATGTGCCCAGGGATTCAGAAAGCCATATTTTCCATGCAGGAACAGTGTAGGAGCTCCTGCACAGAAAATGGCCGCCGAGCGATTCAGGATAGTGCCATTTTCACGTGCACGAGCAGTCGCACACTGCTCTAGCATGGAAAACTGGTAAATATGCAAATCACCTTATTTGCTGGTGAAAACCATGCAAATAAGGTGATTTAGCGATTCACTAAGCTATCAGCTCTGCGTGCTAGAACAATGTCAGTGCAGAAATGTACTCAGAAAATAACTGAATACATTTCTGCAACTGACTAAACAGAGGCATGAATGCTTGTGGAAAAGCATGTATTATGTACATTAGGACATTCCAATGGCCAAATATAAGGCCACTGGCATTAAAAAGTGCTTAATTATTTTGAAAATTAAACTTTTTTTTTGGCCGATCTCGCCCATTTAAGCATAGGGCAGCAGTGCACAAACGGGATCATGCCAAAAATAAAAAAAAATGTGAAAACTCATATTTAAGTTAATTCTGCATTTTGCCATTATAGTCAATGGCATTCAGAATGTAAACAATACCGGGGAGCATTGGTTGTTGAGGGGAAAGGGTCCATTTTAGTGCAGTAACTAAGGACCTACACACTGGGATATGCAAATGAGTGGAGTTATACTGAATCACATATTTCTTCAAAGTGTTAGCTTGTACCTAACCATGTAGGTGCAGCAATGCAACAGTGCAAGTGTAAGAGCTGAATGACTTCATAAGGAGGTGTGTTGTTTTCTATAAGCTCATTGGAGCTCTGTGGCCCATGTTTGCCCTTAGCTAAGCACAGCTAAAGATGGGGGTTGTCAGATGTGCCTGTGCAGTGTGTACATAGCCTAAATGGGAGTGCGTGCCACACACCAGATTTAATCAAAACTAAAAAAAAAAAAAAGAAAGAAAAAAAAGAGGAAATGGCAGCATTGTTTACATTAGGGCACTGGGTATGCATGCATGCCTCAGGGCTTAAATAGGGAGTAACTGGGAAAGGGAAACAGCAGTAGGAAGCAATCAAGTAGAACTAGCATAGTTGGCAGGTGGAATGTGTCAGAGTCAACCAATTACACATGCAGCAGCCCAGCACACTACTATAAACTATGCAAGGGTCTATATTAGAACATTGAAGTTTCAAAACTTCGAATGTTCTAATATCGAACCCTATTCAGAAAAGCTGAAAACATCAAACATATAGAATAGCAAATTTTTTCCTAGGGAAAAAATTTGCTGTTCCAAAACACATACACACAACACAAGCACACCAAACAAACAGCAATCCACACACATACAGCTAAAATATTACACCTAACCCTACACTAAACTATACACACACACACCACAAACTATCCACTTACCTTAACCCAAACCTAACCCTAAGGTCCGTCACTAATGCACACTCACCTCACCCGTGCCCTAACCCTAACTCGCCTACCCCGCCCTATCCCTCACGTCCACACAATCGCACACTTACCTGACCCGTGCCCTAACCCTAATTCACCTAACCCGCCCTAACCCTCACGTCCACACAATTGCACACATACCTAACCCGCACCCTAACCTAACTAACCTAACCCGCACTCAATCGCACACTTACCTGAACCCAACCCATAACTTTCCACCACACAGCTGAAAATACCGAAGTAACAGAAACGGACAACCAAATTCTTTCTCTAGGAAAAAAATGTGGTTTTCTGTTGCTTCAATATTTTCAGCTTTCGCTGAATAGGGTTCGATATTAGAACATTCGAAGTTTTGAAACTTCGATGTTCTAATATTGACCCACTATGCAAACACCTTTCACACTGTTTTTTGGGGAAACAGCAGTAGGAAGGCAGTCCTGGAGAACTAGCATAGCTGGCAGGTTGAATGTATCAGAATCAGCCAATTACACATGCAGCAGCCCAGCACACTACTATAAGCTATGCAAACACCTTTCAGACTGGTTTTCCCACAAACTGTACACCACCAGTGTACACAGATGGGGGATTTTTAACTGGCAAAACCAACTAGAAATGTTAGAGGCTACTGCTACTTTACTCCCTCAATATGTGCTAGAGACTGAGGGTGTTGAGGAGGAGAATGCTGACAACCGACCCACAGTGAGGAAGAGGAGGAGAAGAGTGTACAGATCCAGGGTAACCTACCAGGGTCTACATGAGCTGCAGATAGTGGAGTGCTATAGGGTGGACAGGGAAATTCTACAGCAAATCATCGAGCTGTGCCGGCCACACCTCACACACATATCAAATAATTTATTCTACATCAAGATTTTAACTTGACATGAAGATTTTAACTTTTCCTACAATAAAAGGATTTTAACTGCCATTAAAGCTAGAAGCTTCTATTATTTTATTTGATCTGTTAGACTGGTTAAGTTGTTATCACAGTTCATCACAGTCACATAGCAGCTACTACATCTTCAGTGTGGATACTTTGTATATCAGACCAAAAAGATTGGATACTTTGAAGCCATCATGAGACTGGAAACTTTGGAGCCATCATTTCGCTATGGTATAACTGCATTCACAGTGTGAATATCTTGTAAGTGCATTTAATTTAAGTACTGGAAATGTATGCGAGTTTTTTGCTATATATGTTGCACTTTTAAGTTTTGTATCATTTAACCACACTACCTATTCTCCAAGAGAACTTTACTTCATTGGCCATTGTTGTACAGCGTTTAATTTTGAATACTGTTTTTACTTGTTACTGATAGCTGTACTTTAGCATTAGGAGGTACCTTTTCTTTATTGTATGACATACTACAACAGGTCTGGCAGGTGCATTTTAGTTCTGAAGGGCAAGAAGTCTGAAACTGAAATTTATGCCATTAAAATCTAACATGTGTACTCTACTGATATGCCTCCTTTCTGCATGATAGGTCACAATACAATATGAAATGGAAGCCAAAGGAGTAACCGAAATACCAGTACAGTCATTGCAAATGTTTAAAGTGCTCAGGTGTGCACCCCACCCCCCACAATCCCATGTAGAAATGCAGTAACATGTAAGTCTGAGGAGTAATAACACTGGAGCACAGATTGCCAAAGCTGTCCCAATCTATATTGTTGCATGTGTGCGATATGCAAGGGTCAATGTGGTAAGTTTGTTGTGTGTTTAATATTACCTGGAAGTGGTCAGCATGTGGGCCTTGATGGTTGTGTCTCAGTGGTCTAGGTACAGTACAGTGGTCGACAGGGCCATGTTCCAGCAACTGCAGTGCCAACCACACTGGTTCTTAGCTACACCCATGTCAGCAATTGTACATACTCACTGCCCAGATGTCAATATCTGTCACTGTTGGAAAGCTGGACACACCATGAATGGTGGCCTATACATAGAAACAGTACACAGGTGGAACTTACATACAAAGAGTGCATATAAAATAACTGTCAACTGCACATAACTTTGGAATTATACATAGAGGTTAGTATCACATTAGTTGTCCCTCTAGTATAGAATACTGGTAGTCTGGCCAATCACTGTCAGACCACAAAAGGCACAGTTATAAAGTAATGACAGGCTGCCCATGTTCACACACAAGGCAGCATAAGGGGAATGTCCCAGGTATATCTGTGAGTCGGTGCCAGTAGCTTCCATATCACACATGCACTCAGCTCACCCCACCATCAGCCACAGGTTTATCACAGGTCATAGCCTTGCTGTAGGGAATGAGTACAGCATGAACCCATCTCTGTATGGGAATACATACATGATGCTGCATGCTGGATAGGCATCCCATGCAGGTGTTACCCTAGCTGTAAGCAGCAACCTGTTCACATCCAGACTCGTGGATCAGTATGAACAGGAAGGATTGAGAGGAACACATCAACCACTTACCACATTCACCCCAGGGTAATCCACTGGCTTGCAGCATGAGAACACATGAGTGACAGAATGCACTGGCCTGCTACAGATGGCCTGCAGCACTCGCAAATGGCCTACAGTCCTCTGGCAAAAGCCCATGCCTCACCCATAGTGCCAATGTACAGAATTTCAGGGGGTCCTAACTAACAACCTAACACAGGGAACAGAAAACAAATGCAAGGCCATGCTGACAAATGCCAGTAGCATGCCTCCCCATGTCCTACTGCAAGAACTGTGGACCAGGTTATAGCTACTACTGGGATAAAGGCCCAACTATAAGCATACCTCGGAGATATTAAATTCATAATGTTAGGAAGAGGAGAGAATAACAGATTGGGTGTAGAAGCATGGATGTCATGGAGTGTGTGAAGTCTGAAACTCTAATTTCTGCCCATACTACCCCCTGACTGCAAACCCATGAATCAATAGCCACAAAACTGCTTGTAAACCACAATGTGAAGGTAAACTGACCAGTTTAACTATACAGCTGAGAGGTATGGCCACAGCAGGATATGGCCATTATGTTAAGTGGAGAAAAGCACAAGAAGGGGATCCCCAGCCAGCATACCACCAAGGTGCTGGAATATTAACACAGAATCAGCAGTCTATTGTCTGTTGCTACCCCTCCACAATGACAGGAGTGTGCCAGAATGTGTAGTCTATATGCCTCAGAATATTGGTCTCAGCTTCATTCATCTGGCATTTCCCTGGCAAATACCTATGAGCAAAGAATGATATCTGTCAGTAGTTGATGACATGATACATCACAGTGTAAAAGAGTACATATGTCAGAAAATCTATGCTACAATCAACCATGTTACACAAGCAGCACAGACAGCAATAGTGACAGTATACCCAGTATGTTACGCCCATTGTGTCTCCATATTAGCAACCTATCTACAGATATCCTGCAGAAACAGGTTGCTAGGTGTAGCTGTAGCAGACAAAACTCTGAAATGGAGTCCAACTCTCACTGGAATGGATGCACATGGGAAATATAGAAGGTCATACTGGGCATGCTCCTGCACTTAGAGAAATGAAGCCCATATCTGACAACACAGTGGATTATAGTTATCTATTATTCACAGATGTCTGTGCACACACACCAAATTGTACACCATTCATACTTCACACACACACACACACACACACACACACACACACACACACACACACACACACACACACACTGGATTAGAATACTCACACATATCTAAGGCCATCATAATATAATATGCCAAACATACACACACAGAGATGTGGGGAAGAGAGAGACAGACAGCGACAGAGAGAATCCCATTATGAGGCCTTTCCCACCCAGTACACATCCCATTGGCCTATATCACATGATGTGCTGATGTCATTCACTGTAGAAATTCTTTTTGTTAGCCCTCAGCCCTATAGTCTCAGGGTGCTTCTGATAACTGTGTAACACTATAGTACAAATAAGTATTCATGTAGTATTTGTAATCTCAGTCCTGTCAAATGTAAAGTTGTGTGTGAGTGTGTGTGTTTCTAGATGAATGAGTTTGAGGTCATTCACACTCATTACACTCCCCATTGTCCTACTTTAGCACTCCTGCTGATGTCAGTCACCCTGAAATAACCATTTGGCCAACTTGCAGTCCTATAAGCTCTGTGGTGCTTGTGAAAACTGCGTAATATTGTAGTGTAGCAAACTAGTTAGGTAGGAGTTTTAATCCCGAACTTGGCACCTCTGAAAATGTGTGTGTTTGTGTGAGAGAGAGCATGCCTCTTTGTAGAGACATGATTTTGAGACCATTCACACTCACTACACTTCCCTTACCTCTCCTTTAGCACTGCTGCTGATATCACACACCTTCAAAGATACCTTTGGACAGCTCTCCAACACGTAAGCTCCATGACACTTGCAATAACCGCATAATGCTATAGTGTAGCAAACTAATTAGGCAGGAGTTCTAATTCCAGTCCTGGCAACTATGAGAATGTGTGTGTTTGTGTGAGAGAGAGTGTGTGTGTCTTTGTAAAGACATGATTTTGGGGCCATTCACAGTCACTACACTTCCCTTACCCCTCCTTTAGCACTGCTGCTGTCACCCACCTTCAAAGATACCTTTGGAGAGCTCTCCCCCATGTGAGCTCTGTGGCACTTTTGATAACTGTGTAATACTGTAGTGCAAAACCCTACTTATGTAAGAGTTCTAATCTCAGTACCAGCAATTGTAAGAGTGTGTGTGGATATTTGTAGGTTGAAGTATTTTCTGTCCATACACAGCCAGTACATTTCAAAATGTAATACTTTACAACGGCTGCTGACGTCACTAACCTTAGAGGTATGTTTGGACAGTGCTCTACCTATAAGCTCTGTGGTGCATGTGATAAATGTGCAACAATATAGTAGCAATAACTACATAGGTAGCAGTTTGAATCTCATTCCTGGCAAGTTAGTGTGTGTATATATGTATGTGTTCGTACCTTAAGATTTTGGCCCCATTTACACCCAGTACACTTTTCAGTGCCCTACTTTAGCAGTCCTACAGATATCATTCATCTTAGAAGTACCTGCTGGAAACCCTAAACCATGTAAGGTCAGTGGTGCATGTGGTAAATGTATAACATAAAGTTCTGAAAACATATTTAGATAGAGGTTTGAACCTCACTCCTGGTAAATGTGTATGTAGGGTAAAGTGTTTTATGAAATCCCTCAACCACTACATCACTCAATGCCAGTATTTACAAGGGCTGGTGAGGTTACTCACCTTAGAAGTACCTTGGGACAACATCCATTCTATAAGCTCCGTGACACGTACGATGAATGCGTAACACTGAAGTAGCAATACCATGGATAGGCAGGGGTTTAAAACTCAGTACTGGCAAGTGTGTGTGTGTTTGTGTGTGTCTCTGTCTGTCATTAGTATCCTGTGGGTGTGTTGATGTGATTGTGTAGTAACAAGATTCATTGGGGGTGGGTTTTGATAACTTATTATATTGATGACCTAGTATATGTCTCAATGTCGACATTACAAGGCCAACAGTTGTCAAACACCATAGAGCTTGGTGTAGACAATCCAAAGCCCTAAATGTGTAATGCCATGTGCAATGATTATGTGAGAGTATGGAACAGTTAACAATATAGGCAACCCTTATAATATTCAGAGACCACAGTCCACCCAGGAATCATATGCAAGCACACTTGGCTAGGTATCAACCACTATATCAGAAGTTCTCCTGCAAACTGCCTCACAGATAGTACCCATGGTGCGATTGCAGTGGACTCCATGTCAAATCTATGACCAGACATGACTGGTGTCACACAGGTTACAGACCCATGTCCTCTCATGTTTGGGATCTATGATTCTGAGGTGCAGGAGAACACAAAGGCACCATGGCTGAAAATGTTTGCATATAACAGTAAGGTGAGTGGTAGCATTCCCAATCAATGTGATGTTGGCATCATGCACAGAGGCCACTTGACACCTATGACTGTTGTCAGAACCCTGGACATAACCTCAATGCCAATAGATGTACTGCCATTACCTTTGGGAACACCATGGCTCACATGAAGTAATACATTGGTGGTAGTCCACTGAACAGTGATGTTCTTATAACAGAATGGGGAACACAGGTTGACAGTCAGCTGCCTGTTGACCACAACAGTGCCACATACATCAGAAAGTACTTTGATGTGTAACATCTCCTGACTTAGTGTGTGTTATCCAGCAAGTAAAAGGACATGATCACCCTGTACCATCCCCTCAGTAGCCCAATCAATGTGTACATTGGCTCTTTTGTCATTTTCTCCACTGGATACCTGCAACAACTGTAAAGTCTGTAAACATACCCCACGAAGAGAATACCATGTCTTATACACATGCCCTGTATGGACAGACTCCAATAGCTCCACTGAACCCCGCATCATACTGTCTATGTAGGTGCAATCACTACCTCAGTTATACAGCCATGTCTCACCAAACTAGGACAGGAATGCTGCATCTGAAGATACCAATCAGTCCACACAACATGCCCCAGAGACCTCAAACACACTTCCACACTTCAAAGGACATGCATGTGGGACAGGTGCACAACCCAGACACTGTCCGTGTTATGGAATATAAATCACATACATGTGAAGCAGTGCACATCACTGGCACCCACAATAGATGTCTGGATGAGTGGATGGGGAATATAATACCCACCCCTGGGGACCACTACAGTGACTATACTCCTGAACCACAATGGGGACTATTGTCATGTGGCCTGATGCCAGGGTATTCCCTTGGGCTAGCCTTGTAGAGCCTTCAGGCCCATTCAGCTACTACACATCTATGAAGCAATGAACCTATAGATCTCAGTTCTGGCAAATGTGTGTGTGTGTGTGTGTGTGTGTGTGTGTGTGTGTGTGTGTGTGTGTGTGTGTGTGTGTGTGTGTGTGTGTGTATATACCCTGTGGCAGTGGTTATTAACAATCGGAGGTGTGTCCAAACCATAAGATGTACCATTCTCCACTCTACAACAGATGTTGTAAATCAACATATATATATGTACAACCCTCAGCCCTATAATCTGCGAGGCATATGCAATCACTGTGTTACAGACCTGGAAAATCATTGCAAATACAGATGTACCCTGCCTAAGACATGGTGGATTTTATTTTATTTATTTATTTAACATTTGTTTGCTAGGATAGTCCAACTTGACAACAAGTGTCCATTTTCAGTGGAGTCCTGGGGAGAAAAACTCCATAAGTTTACAGAGAGAAGAAAAAATTACAAAAGAGACATTACAGAGTAGTAGCATACAGACTGTAGACTTTACAGCCATTAGTATAAAATAAGAGGATATTCCCCCTTTTGGCTGAAATTGCAAGTGTACAGAATATACAATGAGAGTAGATAAGAACCTGGTAGAGCATTGCAAGATATTTCACAATTGAATAAGAGTATATAAATGTTTAGGTTTTCCATATATACATTCAATCAAATATACATGTAAGAGTATACATATATATGCATACACATACATACACATATATACATACATGCATATAGACTATATATATATATATATATATATATATATATATATATATATATACGCACACACACACACACACACACACACATATATATATATATATATATATATATATATATATATATATATATATATATATATATATATCTATATACGGATTAACTTTATAAGCTCGAAATTCTGAAATCTCGAATTTCAGAATCTCAAGTCCATAAAGTGGAAAATCCAAAAACCCGAAACCACAAAACCGTGAAAGCCTAAGTCCCAAAACCACAAAACCACGAAATTCAAACTCCCAACACTTTCAAACACCAATACAACACACATGCACACAACTAAACAAGCACACACCTACCCTGATGATATGCAGGGGGGCAAGCCCCCCTGCACCCCCTCCACTTAAATATTCTAACTCTAAGGGAGCACTACATACACACACACAAAACATCACCACACAAACTACATTCCTCTCGCACACACACATCACTGTAACAACACACACTAACACACACTACAGCCCCTACCCAACACCCCTAAACATAATCACTTACTTGAATCCATGAACTCAGCGCAACACCAGAACTGCTAATTCAAAATCTCCGGCATTCGAGATTTTGAATTTCGCACTTCTGGGGTTGTGATCTTCTAATCCTTCCACTTTATGAGCTCGAGATTCTGAAATTTGACATTTCAGTACTTTGAGCTTATAAAGTGCTCCTATATATATATATATATATATATATATATATATATATATATATATATATATATATATATATATATATATATATATATATATATATATATATATATATATATATATATATATATATATAGACACACACACACTCAGACACACACATACATACATATACACACATGCACACACACACACACACACACACACACACACACACACACACACACACACACACACACACACACACGTACATACACTCATATATAGGTTATTGCTCACTTGGTCTTGCTGCAGGGCCACATCCTGGTGACACACAGATGCCTAGAAAAGGAACAGGATACAGCATCTGAAAACACATTCACTCAACACTCCACTTGTGGGGGGGGGGGTAAAGCTGGCACTGAATGTGTTTCCAAGACTGTGGCCAATATCTGTTGTCTCAGGATAGGTATTAGCATTGTGCAGTAACTCACAGCACTTGTGTTTAATGCTGTAAAGGTTGTTGATGTACCTATCAAAGGCTGTTGTGGTTATCATCTGTGTCTGATGCATGACTGCCTTCATAGATGCCTGTAGGGAATTCCATGAGGGATCCCACATTGTGTTTAAGGCTAATAAGGGAGTTCAACAATCATGGGACACCACCTTTCTCTGCAACAATGTCCTCCTTCTGTTGTATACTTTAGTAAGGCATGAAACCATCACATGTCTCCCAGTGTTTGGAGGACAGTGTCTGGGTTCTGTTGGCTCTGGCTAGTACCATGCATTCATGTACATGTTTGTACAGTGCATATGTGTATGATTCCACAGTCATGCAGCTATTTTCCATTGCCATGGGTGCAGTGAAGTCATCCACCCCTGTTTTCATGGCTGCAAAATCAGGCATTGGACAGGTTTTGCAAGGTGATTACCCTTGTTGGGGGTGTGGCTGACATGTTGAGTTCCATGTTGATTACAGCCTGTGTGGATCTCACCATGCAGGGATTGACAACTGTGGATGAGCAACAGTCCCATATTTAAGTGGTCAACACAAGTCAAAGTTGTTGCATCCTCTACTGGGGGTCAGTATGAGCTGGAACAGCACATTGGAAATGATGAATCCCAGGAAGTGCTGGGCCATTGTACTGGTGCTTGGCTACTTTTCCCTGGTGGTGTAGTGGTAGCTGAAGTCTCATACTATGTCAGTGTTGCGTTGGACCATCATAGACGGCAGAGTGTTGAGGAATGTGCATTGACAATCTAGGGACATAGATGCTGACCCATAGCAGGCTATAGCCTGGATTGCACTATTACCCCAGGCAGTTGTACTGGAAGTATGTCCAATGCATTATGCTTGGATAGTAGTCTGGTGGTGTTCCCATCCATAATGAATATGGAGACAACACCACCTGTGGAGGTGTGGTGTGGTCCATGCTTGTGGGGCTGACAGCTGTGGAATGTGTTATACCCTGATACTACAGGGCTGCTGTCTGCTGCTATGAACCACCTCTCCATTACAGAAGACATGTTAATGTTCTCCACTCCAGTGAGTGCTTTCAGTGACTGCTTCCTGACTGTTAGATGTCCACTGTTGAGCACCATGACCCTCAGATTGCATACATGTCTAGTTGTTATGGTGGTAATTACATTAGGAACACTGCCTAATAATGCATCATAGGGGTGGCAAGACACTTAGCCACTACCTGGAAACACAGCACTGACAGATATAGGACATCTATGGCAAGTCATTGGGCTTTGTCAATCATGTCATCCCAAGCAGACAGGCACTGGATTCTCTGAGAATGACACAAAACACGTAAGCCAATGTTACAGTCAATCTGTTGATAGTACTGCAGCATCATTCTGGGTGATGGCGGTACACTGTTCAGGGCTACTGTCACACCTGCCTGGACCATGTAATCAGAGAGTTCAACCATATCTCTTGTCACGTATTCCAGGGAGGTGTGTCCCAGGTCATTCACACCCACATGGATACAGAGTGATAACCATAGTTGTTGTGGAGTGCCATGACTAGCTATGTCATGTGTTGGATGCTGGCATGTGATAGATATTTGGATGTTACCTGCTCCATATTCAACTTAATGAGTGGGATATATGTGTGCCTCAGTATTGAGTTACCCATGATCACTGTATTGTGCAAAGTGGTTAGCCTTAGGAGCTTAGGTTGATGGGCACACTGTGTAGGTTAAATTGTGTCCCTTGGCATGTGCCATGTTATGGTGTCTCAGTGAGTGTATGTCTTGCTGGTCTGTGCTGTTTGGGTAAATGTCTATTGAGTGTCTCTAGAAGGTGGGTGTGTGGCTTTTCACTGTATGTCATGGCTGTCAAAGTGGGTGTCATGGGTGAGCTATGTGTTCCACATGGTGTGGTGCAGGTGTTGATCTTGTCCTCTTAACCTGCTAGTCCAGTCTTTGCTGGAGAGTGCATATGTCCACATTGGGTGATATACGGGTAACTCTCACATGTCTGAGTGTTTGGAGTTTAGAGGAGAGGGTGTCTGTGTACATGAGGCAGTTGCAGCAGTGCCTCAAAATGGACAAGTGCACCAGGTTAAGGGGTGAAACCACAGAAAACTGCCCTTCAATCATACCAGGAGGGGTGGACATAACTAGTAAGTATTGGGGCTACTTCTGTGATGAACGAGTACTGCTGATGGCTCCCAGGTGGGCCACAGGTGGGCCACACTTCTTAATACAATAACCTGGTGATGTGCCAAGCCATAATGCTATTTGAAGTGCAAGACAGAAAGAATTAGCACAATGTAAGGGTGGAACTGAAGGCAGACTTTCTGCCACCTGTAATACTTTACCTCAGCTGTGCAGTTAGCAATTTTGGCCATGTAAAAAGTTCAGTAAGCTCTGTAGCACATGCAGTAACTGCATAACACTATAGCAGACATAACTAGATAGGCAGGAGTTCTAATATCAATGTGTGTGTGTTTGTGTGTATCATGTACTGTCTGGCTTGTGCTATTTTTGACTTCTGTACTACCCTTCACACTTCTCCTCACCCCAATCTAGTAGTTCTGTTGATGTCATCCACCTTAGAAGTATCTTTGGAGTAGGTGAAAATGTATAAGGTCTGTGGCATGTCTGATAACTGCGTAGCCCTATAGTAGAAATAACTAGATAGGTAGGAGTTCTAATCTCCTTACTGGCAACTGTTTGGATGTGTTTGTGTGGGAAACATGTAGTGTGTGGGTTACACCATTTTTGACCTGTGTACTACCCTTTACACTTCCCCTCACTCCAAACTAGTAGTTTGTTTATGTCATCCAACTTAGAAGTACCTTTGGAGTAGAAGAAAATTTATAAGCTCTGTGGCGTGTCTGATATCTGTGTAGTACTATTGTCGAAATACCTGGATCAGTGGCATCTCATGCTATTGCACTGCAGGACACCAGCCCCCCCCCCCCAGCTAAAAAACAAAATAAAAAAATCCCACAGCTAATTAAAACCAAAATAAAAAAAATCCCAGAACTCCGCAGAGCTAATTAAAACCAAAATAAAAATTCCAACTCCACACATGCATGCTCATAAACTCGAATCCAGACTGCTGTTTAACCAGTCCAGATTTGGAAAGAAGGCAGCAGTCTACAGATGCCCCAGAAGTCTATGTGGTTACAACCTCATAAACTGTAATGGGATCAGACTGCAAGGTCTCCAGTCTGTGCATCAGAAAAACCTAGAGGCAGTGCATGCATGCATGCTGTCATTCCGGTACCAAGTGCTGGGGAATGCATCAAAACTGGCTTGGGACATGAATGGATTATTTTTTACTGTGCTACTTAAATAGATTATGTGCTGCTTGCTTTCAATGGGGACTCAGAGCTTGGGGAATGCATCGGAATGGATTATGTTTTAATGTGCTTCTTGCTTGATCAGAATTGGAATGGATTATTTTTACTGGTACTCAGAGCTTGGGGGAACTGTTTGAATGGAGAACAACAGGACTCTGCATCTGGCTTCACTCAGGTAGTGTGTGTGTGTGTGTGTGTGTGTGTGTGTGTGTGTGTGTGTGTGTGTGTGTGTGTGTGTGTGTGAAATGCCCCATTTAACTATAACTGGTGGCTAGAACGAGTAAAGACAGTAACCCCAGTTCAAACCCTCAACCCTGGGGTCAAGTAGCAAAAGCCTGAATTCCTACCCACCACCACTTGTGAAAAGCATTCAGATTTTTGCCTCATATTTTTGTTCTGTTCTGTTCTGTTCCTCATAAAATATGTGGTTTTCTGGATTCACTAAATAATGACAGACTTCATATTCTTCAGAAAGTACATGGTAACACATTTTATTCTAACAATTTTCTAAGTTTATAAGATCAATATTTGAAATTTGTCCCTATTTGTGTGTCTGTATTCCCCCATTATTAGCTTTGTGCATGTTTTTTGTGCTAAGAGGTTGAGAACTATGGTGAAAACTGAATTCACTGAATATGTTTGGGGGCTGTATTCCCCCATTATTGGCTTTGTCAAGGTGTTTTGTGCTAAGAGGTTGAGAGCTATGGTGAGAACTGAATTCACTAAATGATGATAGCCATTTAAGTTTCAGTCTTCCTGTTTTTTAAGAAGCAGCTGATTTGGCATAGTGGTGTGTTGCCCTGACTGTAGTGCACAGGGTCCTGGATTCAAGACTTGGCAGTGAAATGCATAGCGGTAGCACATCATTTTATTCTAGTAATTTTCCAAGATTATACAAGCAATGTTTAAAATGTGTCCCTTTTTTGGGGCTTTTGCCCCCCCCCCCAATAAATGTTGGCTTTTTCCAGATTTCTTGTGCTCATGTGCTGAAGAGTTGAGAGATACATTTGAGTGTTGAGTGGCTTTTACAAGGAGCTAAGAACTTCAGGGAAGAGAAGTTTAGTGCTGCTTATGCCGAATCTGCTTGCATTGCTAATAGCACAACAGGTAGTGTACTTGCTTTCAATACAGGAGGCTGTGGGTTCTACTCCCACAGTATGTAGATGCATTGCTGATACTATACTGTGTTTTACTTTTAAAGGGGGTAGATGCTGCAGTCCTGAGAATGTCCTCTTTGGCAGAGATAGCTAGAAACTATCAACCTGTTATCAGTTTGCTATCCATTTCCTATTGCAATATTACTAGCTTATCATTTTTTAATGTAACATGGGTAATTTATTCCTCAAGGGCAACAGGCACTTTATTTGCAGATGAAACAATGACATATGAAGTTGTTTGCTAATAGCAACCTCTTCATTAGTTACAGATCTCTTTAATGTGGAATTATTTGGATGACTTTTCTGCAGAGATTGTGCATATTTACTGATACTGGTGGATTGTAGAACTTTGAGTAGACTTTTATGATGGAAATGTTCTGAACTGGGCAGTTTTGTCATCACTGGTGCATGCATTTTGTTTTGTTTACTGGAAAAATGTTCAAAACAATACATTTAAAATGCCCTATAACAACTGTACTGTATTATACAAGGAATATAATTTAATACAATCAGGAAGGTGTATCAAAGAACACGTATATGTTTCGTGTACAAGGGGCCCATGATTTGAAAACAGTCCATAGTTATTTTTTTTTGAATGTGGGTTTTAATGCTGTTTCAAGGAATGTGAGTTTCAAGGGCAGAGAAGTTTTAATGCTGGCCATCCTTTACATGTATTGAGGCTCTACCCTATGGTGAAATGCTACTTTTTTTTCCAATGTTATGTAATAGATCTGATGTATTTCATGAAGAAATGTGCCTTCTTTTATTTTTTACTTTTTACTATGGCACAAATATTTTGGATAAGAGCTTCTAAGATTGTGTACAGTGTAAAAATATAGAAATAACCTAATTATAGGTGTATACAACAACAAATACAACATATACAACATAAAACTTCACTTTCTAAAATATTTATTTGTTTTTTTGTTTGTAGTTTTTACAGTTGTTCTTGATTACAGCAGCCATTATTGTTCACTTTTTGGTTCACTGAAATGTTCAACAATGGCTTGAATGTAATGATAAGTTGATGTACCATAAAGGTTAGAATATAAAAGGCAAGAATATAAAAGATAGATCTAAGATGCCTGCATCACAAATATACCTGCAACCCAATGGAATGGGGACTTTTCCCTGTGGTTTTGTATGTTTGTGTAGTATTTTTGTAAAATTTTAATTTTTATTAATAATGTTAAATTGATAGTGTTAAATTTGGATAGTTGGGGTACATTTAGGTGCAATTTGAGGGTGTTATTGGTTCCTGTTGTTCAAGTTTTAATGCTAAGTCTAATTTCATTATGAGACTGCATTGTTTAGTTTAGCAGATGTCTATTAGTGTATTAGCTGTAAAAGGTAAAATAAAACTTTTAAATAAAATCCAAATCATCATAGAAGTAAAGCAGTATGCACATTACAGTGTTTGTGGTAAATGGGGTGAAATAGCCAAGGATTGGGACATTGGAATGGCTGCAGAGGGAGGTCCCATTCAACCATGATTTTGGGAGGGGTGGAAGGGAGGCAAACTAAAAGACAGCCCTGGCTGAACTATACCTCTCCCTGTCCAGATTTTCACAGAATTAATAGATTTTTGCTTCTTATTTTTGGTTTGTTCCTCATAAAATTTGTGGTTTTCTGGTAAATCATTAAGGAATGAAGTCACTAAATAATGACAGATATTGGGTTTCAGACTTCATACCCTTCAGAAAAATGCATGCTAAAGCAAGACCTGCTATTCTGTCAACTGTCTAAGTTTAGTACTGCCTGCATGTTCCCCAATATATTTGGCCTTGTCCACATTTCCTTCATTAAGCGGTTGAGAGGTCCGCACAAATAAATCACTTTATATAATTAGGTATATCCAAGCCTCTCAACTGTCCCCAACTTTGGCTCAAAATGTTGCTCTCCCCTTAATAATCCTTCCACAAAATGGAAATTTTGGAAGAAAATGTGGAGAGTTTACAACTGATAAATAATTGTAATGATTAGAGTTATAGATTACTGTTATTTCAGAAATGCATGAAGATTCTCTTTATTTTGTCAGCTGCTCAACTTGACAGTATTCATATTAAAAAGTGACCCTTCTTTGACAGGTTCACAGCTGTATCGTGTGGCTATTTTATATTTTTGCATCACATTTTTGGTCCATTTTTCATAAAATTGTGGTTTTCTGGCAAATTAGTGGCAAATCATTAAAGACTGAACTTAGAAAACAATAACAGACATTTGAGTTTCAGATTTCATACTCTTCAGAAAATTCATACTAATGCAAGACCTACTATTCTAGTATCTACTATTCTATTATCTTTCTAAGTTTATAAGAGCCATATTTAAAAATTGTTCTTATTTTTGGAGCTTTGGCCCACTTCTATTTATGGCTTTGTCCAGATTTCTTGATCTGAGGTTGAAAGGTATGACAAATATGCCAGGGCCATCACCATCAGCCAGAGACATTTCTAATTGTGACAAACTTGTTGCACCCCACTCCCCCATGTAGTGACTCTGGATGTGTCCAAACAAGGCAAGGAGCAGTTATGCAGTTTAAGTGTGCAGAGTATCCCCCCATCCAAGGTAGACACAAGTACTACAGTGGCTTTTCATCTGTCCTTGATTTTGCAGAATGTTCTGGTTTTCTGTCATACTTTTATACTGTTTATTTATGCTTATTATTCAGAAAGTGCCTTTTTCTCTGTGTTTAAGTAGCAATGCTTTAATGACCATCAGGTAAGCTTGTCTGAGATTATAAGATGCAAGTAAGCTTTAATAAGCATACTGTTAAAAAACTACCGACATCGAAAGCCTTTTTGTTGTTGCCATGCAGAGAATATTTACATAACTAGGACATTATTACAGTATTTTCAGAAGCTCATTACATTTGTTGGAGACTTGCAGTCATCTTTGCAGGCTTTACCCGTAAACTAAACAGAATGCCAATCAATCATGTGTGGTCCGTAGCCTGTGCAGTAATCCTTTAAGCAATTTATCTTGAGCTTGTTTCTTGTTTGCTGTTCATTTTTTTCTTTGATCATGTTTTCCCCATGAAACAAGTAGATGTCAGGCAGCAGGTCTTTTTTGGATAAAAAACATTTTTACAAGTGGGGATATCACAAAGATTGCTCCGTTCAGCATGTTACTTGCTACTTTTATAAAGCTGAATATAAATTAAAATTAGTACTGCAGTGGAAGGAGAAGTGGTTTGAGTTGAGTGCTGCTTGTTTTTTATACTTGATTTTGATTGGCATTCCAGTAATGTATTTAAAAAGGAATTTATTTTTTCATGCCTCACCTTTTTGTTTCCATCTAGATATTATAGCTGTCATGTAGCTAATATACTGAATTTTTTTTTCTTCTACACTTCATTTTGTCTCGATTTAACTCTCATAATGATGGTTTGGCACCCAGGCCAGTTTTTGTGGTTTTGAGCATAGCTCTGCCCCTTTCTAGCTGGTCACACCCCTTCATGTTGGCCCCACCGATTCAACTGTCTCCTGCACCCCCCCCCTTTGATTTGAAGTCACCAGCCGCCACTGACCTGGATAGGCAGGTGTTCTCATCCCAATGCTAGCAACTGTTTGTGTGTGAGGATCATATCGTGTGAGGCTTATACCATTTTGATGTGTGTACCATACATAATTGGTGACCACCTTTCGCTGCCATAACTTTATATAGTGTGGTAACAACATGTGCCTCACATGCAGCAGTTTAAACCATTGTACAGTCCTCTGTACAGATGTGTTTGTAATATCCAGATGTTTGCAACCTATATGTGGCAGGAAAAGATCTGTGTTTTCCTTAACAATGCCCATGTATGTGATACTGTAGCCAAATAGGCCACAGTGTGTGTGTACAGACACATATGGCAGCACGAGGTATCATACCTGACTGAAACATCATGCTGATACGACATCTGCCACCCTCACAAGTGACCAGCCTTGTAGGTGCAATACATGTGTCCATATGCTTGGTTTTACAAGTGAACTGTACATGTTATGGGTCACATTAAAGGTTGCAAGAGGTGTGGACTGACGTATTGTGGTACTAATTTGTATGTAATAGGAACACCTTGTATCTTAACAGGGGTGTATACACAATTTATATCCACTGTATACCACCAATGTGTCACACATGTCCCTACCTTAGGCCATTTGTCCAGCACATTTTGCTGGCCTCTGTCCAGACATCTTGGCACTGATAACTTGTGATGTATGCTACAGGAATGTTAAATTCACTTCAGATAGGCCCCAGTGGTGACCACTGTGATGTAATGCAGTTAACACCACCACAAGTGAACATACACATAAAGCAATATAGCTATTACATAAAGCAATATAGATATTACTGATAGTTGTCTGCATGGTAAATTACATGCCCTTCACATGCCTGGAGTATTGCCAGACAACAACAGAACAATGTCATACCCACCAGCTTCAGGCTGCTGTCCCATATGCAGACCAGAGAGTCCTAGGTAGTTATGAGAGGGAGGTATTGTCAACAGACTCACATGTGGCCTTGGTACAGGATGGGTGCAGCATGTCTGCACATTTACAGTACTAACCCCAATAATACACAATGTTCTGTCCTCACCATAGATGTGCACCTCTGTGCATTAGAAAACCCCATCCACAACTGCAATTGGCGGACCTAACACATGGATATAGATACAATACAGATACATGTATGTCTGATACATTAGTGTACTAATACAATACAGATACACATATGTCTGATACATTAGTGTGCTAATCCCCACTGGGTCCTGTGTGTGTGTGCAATCCGCATCCACAATGCTTCCTCAGCTTTATGGCTTGAGCATTGGGCAGGTGCCCCAAGGTTGGCGAGGAGCTCCTCAATGGATGCCAGTTTGGGCTGGATGGCTTGGCCCACACCTGTGGCTAGCCAGTCCCTCGCTACAGCAGCAGCCCATTGATGGGCATGGTGGATAAGGTCGGTGGTCCGATGCTGCACCTGCTCATAAGTTCTGCTGTGCATGCCGGCATCATTTACCCTGTGGGCCAGAGTGTTCCACAGGGTGGTCCTCTCTCACACATCTTCTGCTCTTCATCCAAATAACAGCGCATAATGTTCAATCACGTATTGGGTGATGATGTCAGTTTCCTCAACAGAGAATGCTGGTAGGCGATCCCTCTGCATGTTACCTGGAAGACATAAACAGGAAAAAGGTCACAGGACCTCATACGGTTGTCAAATTGCACATCAATAGTGGATATTACCTGCAAATAATCCAAACTACACCATAACCCTCCGATGTATCATGGCTATAGCAGCTTGCATTACACTCCTGGCCCTGAGCTATCTTATTCCCCCCAAAGTTGGACACTTGATTGCATAATTCTCTATTCTCCATTAATTTCTGTATAGAGGGTTGACAGTGGCCATCTTCCATGTGGATGGTGTGTGGATGGTGGCAGGTCTGTGTTTGACAGTGGTGTGTGATGGAGCTAGGAGCACATGTCTGGGTTCATGTAGGAGGTGGACAGTGGTGGTATTATGCCCCATGGAGATTTGCTGTTGTTGCCATCAGTAGGCAGTATGCACATGCTCACTATAGCTTAGAGGAGGAGTGTGGTTCATGTGCATATCCCCCTATACAACTGGGGTGGACAGGGTGGCGATGCGCCCACCTAACCTGTCTCATGCAGGTTGCCTATATCCATGGCATGTGTGTATGATGTGCTTTACCCCCAGTAAAGGGTGAATTGTGTTGTTTCCTCTGAAACTGATAACATATATGGAGACACTGTTGCAATTGTCTTTGGTGGTGTGGATATGTCTGATTTGTGGTCATAGTCAGGCTTACAGGAAGTCACCTGTGAACTTACATGCTTGCTCTGATAGAGGTGGACTTGCTTCCAAGTTGTTGCCTGCACCTATGTGTCCCTGTACAGCCAATATAGCAACCTATTATGTGGTTACTGTATTGTTGCTGTCCACCAAAGGGGATTACTCTATCTTGGTGGAGGCTGGTTATACAGGTCAGGTACAGCTGGGTCCATATAGCTGCAGTGGATGTAAAGGCTATACACCCCTGTTACAATGCCTGGTATTTGTGCAATTTAAACATGACACCACAATAACTCATTTCAAAATTATTCCCACCTTTAATGTGACCTATAGCCTATACTATTCAATTGTAAACATAACAATCTGGTCTGTGAAAATATATGGAAACAATAATCAGCACAATAAGCCAGTTGAATGAGTGTGCACACCCGTAAACTGATATGTTGTGTATTCACCTCTTGAGATGGTTACAGCATTCATTCGTCTTGGTTTGGACCCTAACATTATGGCACTTCTTTACTTGGCAATAGTTGCTCACCTTCCTAGAAACACCTTTGATTGTTTTTCCATGGAATTGTACAGGTTAGGGGTCACATTCAAGATGAGAAACATTATGAAATGATTGTCTGTGGTCTGATTGTCATACAGCACATACAGCACACAAACCTGGCATTCCAACAGGAGTGTGTACATTTGTGATATCCACCTTATATAGGTGTTGATATAGCTGGTAGTGGTAAGCATGGACAGTGGGTCATAACACAGTTGGACACTTCTCTGATTACTACCTGATAATCATGCCTACTCTAGTACCCATATCAGTGTCAGGGCAATGCAACAGCCAGTAGCTGTACACATTTATGCCTGTTTTATGCACTCACACTGATATTACACACATATGCAACATGCACAACCTATGTACCTGATTTCTTGAAACTCATGTGATTAGTTTTGTGCCTTCCAGCTGAACATATGCATACATAGATGTGCTCGGGGATACCTAGTATACATTTCTGTTCTGTGTTAGTATGGCACACTGTATTTACAGTCTTGCTGCTCAGTCATACTTCTCAACTTGTTATAACAGTACATCTGGACAATGGCACACATAAATGGGTGACAAAAGGGACATCAACATTGATACTGTATTAATATAGCTTCACCATACATTAGTAAGTTGATTGCACAGTAGGCTTTGACATCACTGTGATAACCTGGAAGATGTCCAACAGTCATACGTAGGCTATTATGTTGCATTGTCATTGCTCACAGACTTGCCAATGGTTTGGCTGACATAACACAGGTATATGTGTATGCGACTACAGAGATCAGTCACAAATGTGCTTATTGTCCAGCAGAACATTGTACAGTTGAATGTTATTAATTCAATATATCACATGCAGTTCAACACACGTGTCTGCAACAGTACTTTACTATGCACATGTCCTATATAGGTCTCTTAGCTTTACAAGACAAACATGTGTCATATTCATATTCACAGGTAACATATGGATTTGGACAACATCCCATTAACTGGCCTAGCAGAGGTACAGTCACAACTGTTTGACAGTGGATGTCATATGTGAGCTGTCCTTTCCCAGGGTGAGTCAGGCTCCTAAGCTGTGATCCTACCTCGCAACCTCTTAGAGCATCACATCTAGACAAAGCTTACAGTGATGGGGAGATTAATAGGGACAGACTTTAAATATTCTTGTTACAAACTTAGGAAGTGTGTAGCACGATACATTTTGCATTACTGTTAATATTCTTAAGGATGCGGGGGCTTAAACTCAAGTGTTTTTCATTACTTGATGACTTTAATCCTCCGCTATTTGCCAGAAAAGTACAGATTTCAAGAGGAACAGACAAAAAACTATGAAGGGAAAATCTGGACATTCTGTGAAGATCTGTATAGTTGAGAGGTATGGCTGTGATCTCAGAGGGCCAGCTCTTTAGCAGGACATTAGTACAGAAAGTCTTGTTGGGACATATAATCTTCCAAATCATATTTTCCATTATTATAGACCAAGTGCTACATTCAATTACATGCTTACATGTTCCACTTAACTTTTTTTAATTTTATTCTCTTTTCCATATTTGTTTCTTTCTCTCTCTCTCTCTCTCTCTCTACTACAGGGATAGAGCTGGTTTGAATAGGTGACAGCATGGCTTTTGTAGGTTATGCTCATGACCAGGTTGTCTTACTTTATCTAGTAGGTCCTGCAAGGCTGAGATTATGAACACTGCCCTATCATTACACTGGAGTCTGACTGCCATTAGTCTGTCATTAATTCTAACTATATCCCTTACTGCCTTCTGAAGGCCTCTCTCTCACCATAATTCCTCCACATGCCCTCCACCTGAGTAGTAGACTCTGGATCCCAAGCCAAGTGTCTTTGCTGCACTGTCCAGCCTGCTCAGTATCATCATGTCATCCACTTCCAAGCTGCATCCTGTCAGTGAACTATAGCAATTCTCAGTTCATGTTTGCAGGTTGGTTGATTTTATGTCCAGCTTTCAATTCCAGGTAACCCAGGCTGGGCAACTAGACACCAGCCAGCCAGCAGCTTATTCTCCCAGGACTGCTGGGCTTTATAGTGGGCACTGGCCAATAGGGGCACATATACCCCTCCCACCATTAGCACGGGTCCCTGGCACTGTGTGGGTCAGAGTAGGCCAGGTTCTCAACCCACTTATCACCTCTAACTACCCATGCCCATTTTTTGTGACATTAGTCAACATGACCAAATCACCTAGAGCCATACTTTACACCATCAAGTGGCTAGCCCTGCCATGGCATGCAGTCTGTGATCTGTGATCTCCTATCTTGAGGATACTGTGCACCACAGTAGATGCCACACCACAGTAGATGCCCAAAGCAGTTGGTCTGTACAACTCTTCCACTATAGGGAACCATGTAGAATATGTGCTGCTGCCCACAGCTCCATTCATTTGTGAGTTTGAGATGGAAACACTCAGCATGTTTTTCAGACATGGGAGAAACCCACAGAGACACAGGGAGACCATGCAAACTCCAAACAGACATTGGTCAGAGGTCAGGATCAAACCTTGTACCTTGTGCATGGGAGGCAAAGACCTTAACCACTAAGCTATCTAGTCTCTATGCATGGGAGGTGAAGACCTTAACCACTACAAAATAAAGCAGGAAAACATGAACTGGTGTTGATAAAGGGTGACTTGAATGCACATATCGGGACAGACAGAACAGACTATGAGGACTGCCTGGGTCCTCATGGGTGGGGCAACAGGAATAAAGAAGAAGCCATTCTATTCTTTTGTCTGGCAAATGGCTTGATAGTAGACAACACATGGTTCAGAAAGAGAGACAGTCACAAGATCACATACAAGAGTAGTCAACATGAAACTCAGGTAGACTTCCTCCTAGTAAGGAAAAGGCCAGGGCAGAATCCATGATTGCAAAGTCATCCCCAGTGAAACAGCCAACAGCATAAACCACTAGTTGCCACAATCAGCTGCAAGCAGTGGTCAGAGAAGTATCTAAGGTCAACAGAGACCAGGCTGATGACCTGGAAGTTGACAGGAGGGAAAGTACAACAGTTCAAGGAATTACTCAGGGCTCTACCACCCCAAGAAGAGGAGGAAATAGGTGGAGTTGAAGAAGAATGGCAGCACCTAAAAACAGCATGTGTTAGGACTACAGAAAAGATATGTGGCTGAGCCAGGTATGGAAATAAGGTACATAAGGAAAGCTGGTGGTGGAATGTAGAAGTCCAGAAAGTCATCAAAAGAAAGAAGGAGAACAGGAAGAAGTGTGAGACAGAAAAGACTGATCAGGCTAGAAAGGACTACTGGTTGGCTAACAAAGGAGCTACAAAAGAAGTTGCAGTAGCAAAGAATAGGGGATCAGAGGCACTGTACCAGTATCTGGAAAGTGACTCAGTAAAGGGCACAAAGAAACTATATCAGGTTGCAAGGCAAAGAAAGAAAGATAAAGAAGATAGTCAAACACCCGTCATAAGGGATGCCACAACAACCTGCTTAGCAGTCCAGAGGACATCAAAGGCAGATAGAAGCAGTATTTCCAGCAGCTTCTGAATGAAGAAAACCCCACAGATGCTGTACTACCCTAGAAGAAGCTTACAATGAGTGAAGAAGAGGAGCCCACCCTAGAAGAGTAAGAGCAGCACTAAGGAAGATGAAGTCAGGAAAAGCAGCAGGCTTAGATGAGGTCACAGCAGATATGATAAAGATGTTGGGTGAGATAAGGGTGAAATGGCTCCTGAGGGTACTAATAGCAGTGTGGAGAGAAAGGCATATCCCAGATGACTGAAGAATATGCATACTCATGCCAGTGTACAAGAACAAAGGGGACATTCACAACTGTGGGCAGTACAGAGGCATCAACGTCCTATCACACTGCATGAAAGTTCTGGAGATGGTGACTGATAAATGGATATGCAGAGTAGTAGAATGTAAGATGAAAGATGAGCAGTTTGGATTTATATCAGGATGCAGCACAATTGGCCCAAGGTTTGCATTGAGACAGATACTTGAGAAGAAGCTAGAGATGAGGAGAGAGTCCGACTGGGCATTCCTAGTCTTGGAAAAAGCATATGACATGGTCCCAAGAAAGCTGATCTGGGCAGTACTGCAGTGGTTTGAAGTCCCAGAAACATTGGTAGAATTAGTGCAGGCCATGTACAAGGACCCAATAACTCAAGTACGAAAAGCGTTCGGCCTCACAGAGGGGTTCCTATTGGGAGTGGGTGTACATCAGAGTTCAGCTCTGAGCCTACTGCTGTTCATACTGGTGATGGACTACAATAGCAAACAGGTTGGAGGGGATGTATCAACAAAGTTGCTGTATGCAGACGATGTGGCAGTACAGGCAAACTCTGAGCTAGAACTTCAGCAAAGGATAGGAGAATATAAATCAAATCTGAAGGCACACAGGATGGAACTAAGCACAGATAAGATGGTGGTCATAGCAGCAAATTGGGCAAATCAGAAGAAGCTGAGAATAGAGACAGAAAGGAAGATAGTGGAACAGGTAAACAGCTTCAAGTATCTGGGAGGGGTAGTTGAGGATAAGGGTAATCTGAATGAAGAGGTCAAAGCTAGAATCAGAGGGGCTGCAGCCAACTGGAATACAGTATCAGGTGTAGTCTATGACAGAAAAATGTCAAAGAAGCTGAAAAGTAAGGTGTATAAGACAGTGGTGTGACCAGTACTACTGTATGGTACAGAAACCTGGGCAGTAAAGGTAGAACAGTTGAAGAAGCTAGAGGTGATGGAAATGAAGTGCCTGAGAAAGGTGATAGGATGCACACTGTGGGACAGATGAAGAAATGAGGACATAAGAGCAGAAGCCAAAGTAGCTCCAATTGCAGGAAAGATCAAAGAGAACAGATTACGGTGGTTTGGGCACATGTGTAGAAAAGCAGAAGACAATCTGGTGAGGGAGATTTGGTACAGACAGGAAGATGGTAAGAGGAAGCGAGGATGTCCAGCAAAGAGGTGGATGGATTGTGTGAAAGAAGATCTGCAACAGTCAGGCATGAGTGTTGAAGAAGGCAGGAGTGTGGCACTGAATCAAGAGAGTTGGCAAAAGTTAACACGATACCCCAACCCCATGTAGAAAAATGGGAAATGGGGGCTGATGATGATGATGATGATGATGCTCATGACCAGGTGATGGCCTGTGCACCTATTGGTCCTCCCCACTTGCTAATTGCATGCAGAGCAGCTGTGTAGTTCTTCCAATAGCCAATGACATGGCAACACACTCCTATAACTGACTACTCCATGTGGGCGTGGCCCTTTCCCTTATTTGTGAGGAAGACATCCTGGAGATGAGTGAGCTACTACCTCTTACAACAAGACTTGTGGAGACAAGCCAACTAAATGGTGGAGATGGTTCAAGAATTAGGGGCAGAATGTCAGTATTGCTGTTATATGTTTGGAATACTGCTAGTTTAACAGGGTTTGTCTGCACATGCTACTTCTGCACGAGTTTCAGTCTGACAAAAGTTATGTCTCTGCATAGCTTTCAACTGTATGGCTATCCACATAATGGCCACAGGTTAGACTGTTATGTTTGGTCTGTTCTCCAGACAGGCGTTGTCCTTGGCAAATCTTTAGCATACTCTGGTGATTGCAATCTGCAAATGCTAAAACCCTTTTTATTTCTGACTTTATATCCCTCAGAAAAGATATGTTACAACAAACCCTGTAACACCAGCAACTTTCTCAGTGTATAACAGCAATATTTCAAGTATGGCCATGTATTTGGGCTTCTGTCCACCAATTATGTCAGGCTTTGTTCAGATATCATACATTAGGAGGTTGATAGGTATAATGGTCTACCATTATTTAGTGCTGTTATTCCTATTGAGGGGAATGGCTGGAAAACATGTTGAAGTCTATACATTCAAGAGGCTGGTGTATAGAGAATGCTCTTAGATGCACTTGTAACATATATTATGTGGGGGAGAGTAACCCATGTTTCAAAACTAGGCTGTTACAACATGTGAGACATATTACTGAAAAGAAAGATGACAGTTCTATAGCTGTACATTTGAATAAATCTCCCCATGGGGACAGTAGTGTGTTCCAAGGTACTGTTTTGGAAAATTAATTTATGACTATCCACATAATGGCCACAGGTTAGCCTGTTATGTTTGGTCTGTTCCCCAGACAGGTGTATTAGTTCTGGTTTAAGCACTTGGGCTTTGGACCAGTTTTCTTACATTAAGAAGGTGTGGTCTGCACTCTTGTGGGAGGCTGGATTCTGCCCTTCTGAGCTGGGAATAACTGGTCACAGGCTTATTGTGCCTGCTTATTTCAACTGTTTATTTCTGAAACTGGTGTGCCTTGTTGCTGTAGCATAGACCAGATTCAGGCCTGCTGAATCTAGCTTTGTTTGTATAACTTGAGCACTGATCCAGGCCATCTTTTTTGGAGAAGGTTCCCCTGCACCCTAGCAGCAGGAGTGTGCAGTTACAACTTGTCTGATTGAAGACTGTTGGAATAGGGCACAGTTTTGAGCTTTTTTCTGGTTAATTGGGTAACTTGTTTAAGTCAGTTTGTTCGTTTTCTATTGTGTGTGTGTGTGTGTGTGTGTGTGTGTGTGTGTGTGTGTGTGTGTGTATATATATATATATATATATATATATATATATATATATATATATATATATATATATATATATATATATATATATATATATATTGCACTTTATTCATCTGCTTTTACTGTATTTGTGTTTCTTCCTACTTTATTACTAGGGGAATTGACTGCAACTCTGATCTGAGATATATAACAATAAGTATCCTTTACTGTGCATTTAAAGTGTCTTTTTGATTGCATATGCTTTATTTTCTAAAAAAAAAAAAAAAAAAAAAAAATACTTGTTTCCCACCTTTCTAAGCTAGTATAATCCAGTTTTCAGGTTAAGTGCTGAATTCATGGCTCTGTTACAAATCTCTGTGTTTGCCCATACCTTACTTGGATAGAAGGAAGTTTCTCTGTTCAACTGTGAGAGAGGGGAGCTTTGAGCAGCCTATCTGTCCTTGGAGGAGTGGTTTCAGCCCAGAAATTAGTAGTTTATTTGCCATTTTGGGCTAATTTCTATCTCTTTTATTTCCCTGCTATAAATACCGCATTTGCCCAGTCTTGCGCACTGGGCAGCAGCGGTTAGCTAGGGTATAACTATTCCTGGCTCCACAAAGTCTCCTCTTCAATTTTTCCCTTGGAACTAGACAAACTTTCAACTTAAGCACTCGAGCCATTCATTTCTCAGCCCGGCACTTGCTCAAAACTCATAGCAAGCACTTATAAACCCTAGCACTAAACTCTCCTATACTGTAAAGAAGGACAAGGCCCTCTATTCGACCTTACCAGCCATTCAGTAAAACAGTTCACTGTACCTATCCAGGCATGTCCAAAAAGCAGTTTCAGGCATACTCTCTAGTCCAACTGGTGAATCTGGGCATTTTGAGGCAATGTTACAACTGCCTCATGTACACAGACAACCCTCTCCTCCTACCACCAAACACTAATACATGTGAGAGATGCAATTATACAGCCAAACTGGAGGCTAAGCTCTCTCAATCCAAGGCTGGATCAGACAGTTAAGAGGAAAGGGGAAATACTTAAATCACACCACCAGTCTCACATAGACCCATTAAACCAGCACCGGCAAAAAACACACATAAATACATAAAAATATACTCGGAGGCTCTAAATTTGCAAAAGTAACAGAGACCTCCAAAGCAGACATCCAAGCAACCTCCACCCACCAACACAAATCATGAAACACATACTTCACAAAACCAGTGTGCCATGCAATCACAGCCCTTAAGGCAAAATAACATACCCAACATACTAGTAATAGGTGACACTATAGTCAGGCACACTGACGTCCCACTCACTAGGCTGAATAAGGAGAAGGTTACTGTTAGCTGCCTGTCGGGTGCCAGGATCTGCCACATAACACAAGCACTCAGGTCACTCTAGAACAAGTACAAATATGACTCTGTCATTGTCCATGTTAGTATGAATGACCTGAGCCATACCTCCCTGGACTACATGAAAAGAGACATGGAAGAGCTCTCTGATCACGTAGCTCAGGCTGATATGACCCTGACCCTGAGTAGCATCCTGCTCTCACCAAGAATGATACCACGGTATAAAGAAAAAAATATCAATTTCAACAATTGCCTAAGTTTCTGGTGACATTCAAAGGGGATCCAGTGTCTGTCCACCTGGGATGACACGCTCGACAAGCCACGCTGCTTTGCTAAAGACAGCTTGCACCTGTCACCCTTAGGCTTTCGAATACTGGCCAAGGCTCTTGCCACCCCCATAGTGCCTTTTTTAGGCAAGGCTCAAAAGACAAACCCACTGCCATAAATAGCACAAGTAACAAAAAACTGAGTGCAATGCTACTCAGTGCCAGAATTCTAAACCTCAAAATGCATGCACTCGAGGCACTCCTCAGTATGGAGAAAATCGATATATGTGCAGTAACAGAAACCTGGTTTAAGGGTCCAGAGAACACCCCAGCACTACCAGGCTACAACTCATACCATACATTTTGGCCACAGAACCCGGGCTGAAATACAAAAGGCGGGGCGTAGGCATATTCATCAAGGATACCCACACCTCCAAGTTAGTGGCACAGCACGATGCTTCAGAGATCATCCACGTGCAACTAACAATGGGCAAAACTGCAATTCAAATTGTAGCTTGCTACAGATCACCCACCATGTCCCAGGACCCCCATTCCACATTTCTGGAAACACTGGGAAATATAAAGGTCCTACCAAACACCCTAATATTGAATGATTTCAATTACCCAAACATTAACTGGGAGAACTACTCAAGTACTAACTCCCTTGCCCAACATTTCCTAGAATTTATAAACTCAAATGCCCTGGATCAACTGGTCAAAATTCCCATAAGAGGTGACAACATATTGGACCTGGTCATCACCAACATGGGTGACCCGTGCTCCACACTAGAGGTCAATCTCTTGCTGGGTAGATCTGACCATAAACAAATCATTTAGCGATCCACATTCCGCCCCCACCCCCGGACAAGGAAACTACCGTGAAAAACTTTTCAAAAGCAAACTTCACGTTACTTAAGACCAAGGTGGAAAGTTTCAAAGCCCCCATGCTAAAGTATAATGCTGTCCAAGCTGCAAAATCCTTTACTAATGCATTCTACGGGCACTTACAAGAATGCATGGATTGTGCTTGCATTCTACAGGCACCTACAAGAATGCATGGATTGTGCTATCCCAAGCAAAACCAAGACTCACTCCTCCAAGAAAAGGAAACCAGTCTGCTGGACTCCAGCCATAAACAAGCTATGCAATAGAAGGAGGAAACTAGTACAGAAAAGAGTAAAATCCCAAGAAGGGAAGACATCCCTGATCAGTCTCAGCAAGAAACTACGATCCCTCATAAAATCATCCAAGGCGAGCTTCGAAAGAAAAATTGCCAAGGACTCCAAAGATAACCACAAGGCATTCTTTAGCTATGTCAAGAATCTAAGTGGCAATGCTCAGATCTACTCAGAGTTAGTGCAGAATGGCACAAAATACAATGAACCAACTGATATCGCCAACATCCTGGCAGACAGGTTCAGCACAAACTTCACCCGCCTCTCACCCTCAAAATAGCCCATAACCATACCAGAAGAATGTAGAGCCCCTGAAATCACAGACACTTAGGTGAAAACAGCCCTCTCCAATGCCAAAAACACAGCATCAATGGGACTGGACGGTGTCCCAGGCTGCGTCCTACATGAGCTCAAAGACAAACTAACCCCTCACCTAAACACACCCATAGAGTGGTGCACAGCAACAGTTATTCTGCTCCACAAAGGTGGAGCCACAACATACCCCAGGAACTATCACCCTATAAGCCTGACTAGCTTGGTCTGCAAGGCTATGGAGCGCATCATCATGGAACTCATTAACAGAGACATTGGGAACCTCCAAACACTGGACCCTACCCAGTTTGGCTTTGTTAAGGGCAGATCATGCCTCCTAAACCTGGTGGACATCTTTGTGACAGTTACCAAGGCTATAGACAAGGGAAAGGTGGTAGACACAGCCTACCTAGACCTCGCAAAGGCCTTCGACACCATTCCCCATTCTGGTATTATAGACAAGCTCACCAGCCTGAACATAAACCCCTATGTCACAAGATGGGTTGCCAACTGGCTCATGGATAGAACCCACATGGTAAGAGTTGTGGGAGCTAGGTCTGACTCTAAACCAGTTACAAGTGGCGTTCCCCAGGGCTCAGTCCTAGGACCCATCCTTTTCAGCATATACTTCTCAGAGGTACAGGCAAGCAGACGAGGACTATGGCTGACCAAGTTCGCAGACGACTGCAAACTAGGGGCTATAATTGACTCTCCGGCTGACACAGACATCCTCCAAAAGGGTATCACTGAGATGGATACCTGGTGTCAAAATCATGGCCTCAAGCTAAATGCCAAAAAGTGCATAGTCATCCCCTTTGGAAAAAACAAAGTACCCACAAACTACCACATAGGTGGTAGTCCCCTAAATATGGAAGATGTAATAAGGGATCTGGGGACCCAAGTAGATAGTAATCTCTCCTTTGATAATCACATTGCTAAAGTGGTCAGAAAATCCTTCTACATGGCCCACCATTATCACAAAAGGGTTTGCATCCAGATCAAAGAGGTCATTGCGCCCCTCTACTCATCACTCATCAGACCCATCATAGAGTACAACATGCCATTTGGGATGTACCTTACAAGACACCTGCAACAGCTGGAAAGACCACAGAAGTACCTCACCAAGAGGATCACTGGCCTCAAACAGATGCTCTATGCAGCTTGACTGAAGAAACTCCAGCTGTACTCGGTTGCATACCGCCTACTCAGAGGTGAGCTCTGCCTGACATACAAGGCCATGTCCAACCC
>NC_056741.1:1073952973-1073982973 GCF_019279795.1 Protopterus annectens
CAGTAGGTGGAAATACGTCACAGGACAGGATATGTGGAGATAGCCAAACAACTTGGGGAACATGTCTCCAGATTTGTGAACAGATTCTGTCATCAGTACTGTTATACACATAGTGGATTGATAGATTGACAGGGTTTGTGTGGACATGCATTTAGTGAGTGACTTCACGACTGACAGTACTATGTCTCTGACATACCTCTCCATTAGCATGCTATCCACAGACTGGCCCTATATCTACCTGTTAAGTTTTGTCTGTTCCCCAGACAGTTGATGTCCTTGGTAAATCAGTCATGGACTCTGGGGAATGCAGTCAGTAAATACTCACATCTATTGGTATTACCGAGGTCATATTCTTCATAAAGGATGTTACAACAAACCCAGTAACATCTGCAACTGTCTCAATATATGACAGCAATATGTCCAATCTACCCCTGTGTTTGTGCCTCTGTCCCCAAATGATGTCAGGCTTTGTCTAGATGTCAGTTAGGTGCAGACATATTGATTATCATTATTTCATGACTTCATTCCTGCTACCATCCCAGTGATGTAGTAGACCCACAGACATGTCAGGGAAGAGGCCATAGATATGAGTCCTGAGCCTGTACATTTTGAGGTGAACTGTACATGTGAGAGGCCTGTGTATGTCTGGCCATTGTTAACAGACTGTCGTGATTGTGTACACATGTCATGTGTACATGTTATTTGGGCTGTACATGGAGGGGGGTGGATTTAAGTGTTATGGTTCCTTCTTGATCTGACTGTGCATGCTGCTCCAGTTTCCACTGATCTATTGGCTGTATGTGTTTGTGGGGGGAGACTGATACATGTCCTGTACCAAGGTCAGGATGCAGACTACAGTGAGAATTGAGACTCTATATATAGGGCTAGTATGTGAGTGGCAAACAATGATGTATTTGTTCACACAGTCCGTATACTCTACTGTTCACTTTACTTACCGGTATGTGACTGTGACTGTGGTGATGTTGGTTGTGAGTATGCACTTTCACACTGGTGTCTGTTTTTCTCTGCTGTTACATCTCTGTAGTGCCTGATATATTTGCAAATACATGCATAATTACCCATAGCAGATTTCCTAATTCAATTACTTGTGCTATTTCAGTAAATATATGTTAGAGCACACAGGAGGGTGTTACTACAGCAACTGTGTTAGCTTATCAATGCCAGTCATTCAGATTCAGTTTTTCATGGCTTCCACCCACCACTTTGTCAGCCTTGGTCTAGATTCATTTCAGAATGGGGTTCTGGGCATACCTGTCAACTGGCTGAATTTTTTTCAGGATGTTCAGATTTATTGCTCATATTTCTGGTCTGTTTTACAGACTATTATCATTTCTCTGATAAATCACTGTAATGATATGATTGTTGTCAGAAAATGAAGACATATATTTCATTTACCTACCTCACAGCCATCAGAATATGTATGCTGAAACAAACTGTGTCACTCTGTCAAGAAGACTACAGGGGGACAATGACCTCTTCCTTCCTGGATGTTAATGTGTTAGTACTGAAATGTGCCACATACAAGGACTTTGTGACCACAGTTGTAGTGTGGTGGTCAAGAGATATTGCTGTCAACCTGTGTACCCAGATCTCTTATAATGCCTTCTTTGTTCAGGGGACTACCATCAATGTGGTAAATCATGGGAACAGGGTTTCCCACAAAGGGGATGACAACACATTTTCTGACATTGAGCTTAATGCCATGGCTCTGAAACCAATCATTGGTCTCAGTGAGGCCTTTCAGTAGGATGCCAACATCACTTGGGTAGTTAATAATAGCTCCCAACTTGCAATTGTCTGCAAACTTTGTCAGCCAGAGTCCCTTCATGTTGGCATGGACTTCAGGGAAGTTGATACCAAACATGAGAGGACCCAGGACAGAACCCTGTGGGACTCCACTTATGACTGCTCAGCAGTCTGACTTGGAGTCAGCTATTTCCACACTGTGAGTCCTATCTGTGACCCAGTTTCCAACCCACCTAGTGAAATAAGGGTTGATGCCTCGCTTAGTGAGTTTTTGCATGATTCCTGAGTTGGGAATGTTATCAAAGGCTTTGACCGGATCGAGAAAGGCTGTATGTGCCACCTTGCCTTCATCCACAGCTCAGCTGACTGATGCCAAGAGTGAGCAGGTAAGACCTACCCTTCACAAGAGTAAACTGTGTGGGATCCTGAGTCTGCAGATTCCCATATCCCTGTTTATTAGGTGCATGATGATGCATTCCATAGCTTTGTATCTCAGACTTGTCAGGCAGTTGGGGCGGTATTTCCCAGGTTCTGTAGTCGCACCTCATTTGTGGAGAGTGGTGACTGTAGCAGTGCACAATTCAGTAGTGACAAAGCCTGAGGTGAGGCTGTGCTTGAACAGGGCACACAGGTGAGGTGCCAGGTCATGCTGTAGTTCATGTAGAACACAGCCAGGGATATTGTCAGGTCCCATAGAAGCTGTATTCTTGGCCTTGGACAGTGGTGTTTTAACCTGTGCAGCAGTAATACTGGGTGCCTGGCAGTGTACTGGTATTGTGATTGGTCCTTTGGGGGGGGTAAAGTTTGCACTCAATATTTCACCCAGTATATTGTCGATATTTGTTGGCTCAGTCTAGGGGGTACCATGGTCTAGTAGCTCAGAGGAAATCATCTTGGTATTGCCATGGAGATTCTTTACATAACTGTATGAGGCCTTGTGGTTGATTTTACTATGTGCTTCAATTCTGTTTTCACAGCTAATTTTGTGGTATTTAATGAGGGATCTCAACTTGTAATTGAGACTGATAAGGGTTTTTTTTTTCCAGTCTTGGGACTTCACCTTATTTCATATCAGTTCCCTCCTTCAGTTGTACAGCTCCTTTATATCTGGAGACCACCAGATTGGCTTCCTTTTTTTGCAGGTGAGAGTTCTGGTTCTATTGGGTATGGTGTTATACATGCATTTGTGTATGTGTTCATAGTGCATTTTTGTTTGACTCAGCAGTCACGCAACTAGTCACCATTTGCATGGCTGCCATGAGGTTAGCCACCTCAGTTTTTCAGAGACCATATTTAGGTTTGGAAAGGCTTTTCATGGTAGTCACCTGTGCAGGGGGGTAGGAGGGCTGTATATTTCCAAAAGTGACTAATTTGTGTTCAGACATAACAAGGGAGGAGTTGACTATTGGTGTACAGCAACAGTCACCCATGTTAGCAAGGACCAGGTCGATGTGATGGACATGTGCATCGGTACATGAGTAGCTTCCCAGTTAATGGTGGGGTAGTTGAAGTCAACCAGTATAAAAGTGTTAGGTTGGACACTAATATTCTCCAGGGTGTTTAGGGTCGTGGAGTGTGACTCTTGGGATATGTTTGGGGACATATAGCAGGCTACAATCTCAACCACTGTCTTACCCAATGTTAGCTACACCTGCAGGATCTGTAATGCATAAAGTTGGTCTACCACTCTGGAGGTGTGTGCATCCTTAATGAATATGGAAATACCACCACCTCTGGAGCTTCAGTCCAAGTTCTGCAAACAAAAGGTGTGGAATGAATTATAGGCTGGTAGTGATGGTGTGCTTCCTGCTGCCTTTAACCAGGTTTCTGCTACAGCACAGCTGTCATTTTTCCCCATTTTAAGGAATACTTTCATTGAGTGCATTTTCAGATTTAGACATCTAGTGTGCAGCAGCATGACCCTCAGATTGCATGTGTTTGTAGCTGTCATATATGTCTGTATATTTCTGTATACACATATATATATATATATATATATATATATATATATATATATATATATATAACTAAATAAATACATATATATATATATATATATATATATATATATAGATGTATGTATTTATACTCCTTTCTATATATATATGTATGTATGTATATATGTAGATATATATATATATATATATATATATATATATATATATATGTATTATGTATAGATATGTCCACATATATGCATCTCCATACATGTATACATGTATATATAGAGAACCTGACTGACATATTGATGAATGACTGTATTAACTGATATGTTTGGAAAGTCATCGCTATTTTATAGGGCTCAGTTGGTGTCATTGCACATTGCTTTGATTGTGGTTTACACAGCCCTGGCTCCAAGACTATATATATATATATATATATATATATATATATATGTATATATATATATATATATATATATATGTATTTATTTAGTTTTTTATATATATATATATATATATATATATATATATATATATATATATATATATATATATACATCTCATATGTGTATATTTTATATGTATATCTCTACATATATTACATATTAATGTTTCCATATATGCATCACCATACACATATACATTTATATCTATGTACAAAACATGACTAATGTTAACAAACCTTTTCCCTGTTGTTGAATGACTGTGCTGAATGATATGTTGGAAAAACATCAGACACATCTACAGCTAATATGGCTTAGTGGGAAATTGCTGTGGCAAGGGTCCTGGGTTCAAAACTTGCAAAGGCTGATTATTTTTTTGCTGGGCTGAGCAAGGGCTGTTGGATACAGAGTGATTAAGGCACTTTTTAGCAGTTGTAAGTGGGTTTGCATGGGTTTGCGTGGTGGTAAGCAATGCTAGCTTCAGGTTAACTTTGCTTGTACACAGTTAGCTGTAAAAAGTGCTTATTCTGTGTAGGCATCGCTTAACACTGCACAAACAGGCTTAGTCCTGCTTACTACTACTTATTCCCTCTTACACCCACACTAATTTATTTAAAAGATAAGAAAAAAGGGTGATAGGACAGTAGTGAAAAAGGGGGCATGAAGAGGGAAAACAATATGAAAGATAGCTAGAGATGTGCAGGATGGGTGTAGGGAAGGTCCATAGCTGTCCTTATTTTCTACATTTGTGCATATGTACTAAATTTGGAGGTAAATTTGGACACTCAAACCCCTGAGAGAGGTGTGAGGAAAACAATAATGTGTTGTGAAGCCAAATAGACCAGATTACATGTGTCCAGTGGTCACGTATGCAAAATGGACAGCTATGTATGGGGCGACATTTTTTTTTTTGGGAACAGATTATCCTTTTTTTTTTAAGATGAGAGTGGGATGTTGGGGAAGGATAATTGGTATATTTGGGGAGGTACGTTGGGTAGGAAGACAGACAAGACAGCATACAGGGGCAGTATATGACATATGTGGAGGTTAAACACCTTGGATGAGGAGGGGTGTTTGGTAATCGGAAGCCCACGAGCCCCCAAATGGATACAGTGGGACTGAGGTCCCCACCCATGGGTGGTCACCACTGCACCTTCACGGCCCCAAAGGTGGCTGTGCTGGGGGCTGAGCAGGAATGGCAGGCTGACCCTCTAAATGTGCCACACAGCCCTCAAGCTGGTGCAGCAGATCTCCCAATTCCTTGCAGAGCTCACTATGTGCCAGACCCCAGACCTGGCTTTGGGTGACAGGATCCTGTCCGTATACCACACCAGGGGGTGAGCCCCATCCCCTGAGGCAGTTCCACCTGAAGGTAGTGAAGGACCAGAGGATGAGAAGGTCCCAGGGTGGGTCCCAGATGTGCTGGGTCTAAGTGCCACAGCCAGATGAGTCAGGAGAGGCAGATCTACTGGGATCGGCCTTCCCAGACATGCTATGGTGTTGCAGTTTTAGAACATATGCTGGTTAGTAATGGTAAACACATTCCAGGATTAGTTATAACAGCATGCATGAGTATTCCCATTAACCCAAAACAACAGATTTGTAACATTTACATAGCAAGCATAACACATGCATATATGGAACCACAGTGGGAATTACACCGACATGAGGGTTACATTGATAGCAACAGGTCACCAATGATAGTATTTGAACAGAAAACATTAATTAGAATGCATTTCACCATTTGCAGAACAATAGGACACATGTCCCAACAGTAAGTTTGGTGGAAAACATACCCATTCATTTATGTGTTTAGATTATTGGTGAAGATAAGGCGGGGGAGAGAGAGAGTTGTCAATTAACAAATGTAGATTCTTGCAGTGGTCACAGCTTTAATGATCATTGCTCTAATCATTACTCTACAGGTATTATTACAACAACCTATGGCCTTGGGTTGAGCAGTGGTATGTTTGCACACAGTGTATAATTACAGCCTTCTTATAGCTGCTTTATACCTTCTCTTATCTGGAAGACCTATGGAGGGAATGTTTGTTAATACTATCTGACTATTTCTACCCATGTTCACATAGTCAGGGTTACATATGTGCACTCATACTGTGTGTGTGTGTGTGTGTGTGTGTGTGTGTGTGTATGTGTGTGTGTGTGTGTGTGCATGTGTGTGTGTGCGCGCGCACGTGCTACTAACATACTCTGCCTTGATTTCTATCAGTTGCCCTGGTTGTTGGTAGCAGGGGCCGGTAGCTGTGACAGCATGACACTTTTGAACATTTCTTGGGGGAGACCACTTGGTGTAGGTACTTATCCTGCTGTCATTTGCAGCCTTGCGGTTGGACCATGAGTGTTGGACACAGTAAAACTACAGCCTTCTTATAGCTACTTTATACCTTCTCTTACCTGGAAGACCTGTGGAGGGAATGTTTATTAACACTACCTGACTGTTTCTACCCATATTCACATAGTCAGGGTTACATATGTGCACTCATGCTGTGTATGTTTGTGTGTGTGCACGTGTGTGTGTGTGTGTGTGTGTGTGTGTGTGTGTGTGTGTGTGTGTGTGTGTGTGTGTGTGTGTGTGTGTGTGTGTGTGTGTGTGTGTGTGTGTGTGTGTGTGTGTGTGTGTGTGTGTGTGTGTGTGTGTGTGTGTGTGTGTGTGTGTGTGTGTGTGTGTGTGTGTGTGTGTGTGTGTGTGCGCTACTGCTATACTCTGCCTTGAATTCTATCTATTGGTAGCAGGGACTGGTAGCTGTGACAGCATGACACTTGTGAACATTTCTTGGGGGAGACCACTTGGTGTATGTACTTATCTTGCTGTCAATTGCAGCCTTGGGGTTGGACTGCGGGTGCTGGACACAGTATAACTACAGCCTTCTTATAGCTACTTTATACCTTCTCTTATCTGGAAGACCTGTGGAGGGAATTTATGTTGACACTACCTGACTGTTTCTACACAAATTCACAAAATCCTAGTTGAAATTATGCATACAGCTTACTACCACTCCCGGGATTTGAACCATGGCTGTTTCTGCTAAAAATACAAGTTTGTGTTTCTTCAGAACAAACTACTGAGAAACTGCTTTTTTTTTCTTGACTATATTCTAATTCTCTCTTGGTTGTACAATCTAACCTTGCGATTACAGCATTCTTATATATACATTCCTATACATACCTTTTGACATAGCACAGTGTGGAAAACAGTGGTTAACACAGCATTACTATTCTGATATCACATCTTGGTGCATGAAACATTTCAAGTCATACAATACCAGAGTAAACACAACCAGTCTGGGGTTTTCACTTTTATTGACAAGTACTTACACTTTTATTGATATATAACCTGCATGTCACTATTACTTACTTTACTGGCTTCTTCAGTCATTAAAAAACACACCCATTCATAAATACTGCAAGGTGACATTCTACTACTTTTTATTTATTTGCCCTTCATAATACCAGTTAGATTGTGTTACTCACCAGCCTCGCGATACAGCCTTAGCAGCCTGCTGGCATGGGCTTCCAGGTCCACAGCCCTCTCATCTGCAGCTGTACAGGAGATAAGAAAAAACATTTATGCATACCTATCTATCACATACACAGGCTGGACTTTGGAGAACATTTATTTTTACTAATACTTACACACAGCTGGAGCATTCCCTGCCCAGGCATCTTGGACCCAGTGGTCTAAAAGGTCCCTCTTCCTCTGCTTCAAGTAGGCAAAGTGGTGCCAGACCTGCTCACCAGTCTGAGGGATACCAGTGGCAGTGGTGAGATCTCAGGCAAGATGGTCCCAGGCCTCTGCTTTGTATTGGGTGCCCTAGTACTGGTCCTGCAGCAGTCGTCCTTCATGGTCTTTTGTGAGGAGTCTGACCATGACCCTGGACTCCTGAATGCCCCAGCACTGCATCCAAAAGTGCACACCTTCACCTACACCAGCCATAGTTCCTATAGTGGAGAGCTACAACTGGTTATGAGTTGTATTCCCACCTGCGAGGTTTAAATAGGGCTAATTTCCCACCCTTTACCGTGATTTGACAGTTTTAAAACTGTTGAGCTAAGGTAAGCACCGGGCAAACCCACTTAGCAAAGATAACTATTACTTAAAGGGGTAGATGTTAAACCCTGCTTACCAGTGCGCAAATCTGCTTAGCTATGCTAAATCTTGCTTAAACTTTAAATTTCACTGACACCTCACATTTGGGGCTGCTACACTACTCTGGTTAACATATACACAATAATATTCACTACCTATTTATGAAAAATACATTTTAGTTGTGTTTCACATATGAACATGCATGGACTGCTATGGGGCTCGAACCATGACTGGCTGTATACTAGTTAAATGCTCTAACCACTACTCTGTTCCAGTTTGGCTACTTGTACTGTATATATTTCTAGTTAATTTCTTTTGATGTTTAAACTCTGCTATGCATAGCTGTGTGATGGGCACACCTGCTCAGCTACGGTTAAACTTTATTGGTTTAATAAAAAAAAAGATTTTGAGGATTTAAATGAAATTTAACTTTTTCTCACTTTAGTAGTATGCCTGCCATAATGGGGGAAGAAGGGCACAACACTAGGGACAATTTTAGCACTTTAAAGTGCATGAGATAATGAGTTTTGTGTTAGCATGTATTTTGTGTGGTGTACTAACATCTGGGTATATGTTTTCTTCTTCTGCTATGCATTAAACAACTAAAGTAAAGCAATGGTTGTCATCTGTACTTGCATTAATGTCCTGATTTAGGAAAACATTACATTAGTCATGACCGATTAGATGTAGAACATAATAGCAGTATGTTGTCGGTGGGGTTATGTGAAACTCTAAATAACCCACACTACTTACATGTTGCTACATTACGCCTCTTAACCTAAGTTCTTATACTTTGTAACCTTTGTCCCAAAAGTAAAAAGCCTAGCCCTCATTTTATTTCACAGTTGTAGCCAGCATGGTATTATTTAAGCCTCGGCCGTCACTTTATTTCACAGCATGGTATTACTTCAGCGTAGCCCGTTACTTTGTTTCACATTTGTAGTCAACATGGTATTATGTAACGTTGCTACATTATACATCTTAACCTAAATTCTTATACTTGGTACGCTTTGGGCTAGGCTTTTTACTTTTGGGTCAAAGTGTACAAAGTATAAGAACTTAGGTTAAGAAGCGTAATGTAGCAACGTGCAAGTAATGCAGGTTACTTAGAGTTTCGCATAACCCACCAACAACATGCTGCCATTATGTTGTACATATAATCGGACACTGTCACGGAGAAAAACATTTCGAATCAGTACGTACGTGGGAGGTGGAAAGACAAGGCTCCAGGCCGTGAATCTATGTGTCAGGAGGGATTTGGGCGGGGCTTGCTACTGCACATCTGGTGGGTTTGCAAAAGTAAATCTAACCATCAGGCATATTAGTGTTGTGTTTCTGTTATTTTATTTCTTCATTTAACATTTGTTGACTGGGTAAGTCTGGCTAGGATGGGAAGCCTATTTTCAGCAGAGCCCTGGGGTGACACTCTCCAGATGCATGTCTGCGGCATGCATTCTGTGGATATACTGCATAATTGTGCAGTATGTTCGCAGACAACTCTGTTTTTGCTTTTAAAAGTGCTGTAACGACACTTTCTGAGTGAAGGGGGTGTGTTACATGTGCGGCCACTGCTGTAACACGTCCCCTGCACTTGTTCACAGATCATGTCTGTGTAGGTGTTACAGCAGCGCGCCTTCATGAATATGCAAGACACGCTGCTGTATTGCACGTGCATGATCCTTTCCATGCAAGAATAGTTTATTCTTGCACGGAACTTTACTGAATCCCAGGAGCGATGTGTGTGTCTCTATATTTTAAACACACATGCACACACAGACAGACAGACACACAAACACGGTATCTTTTACATTAATATCACAACTAAAAGCACGTATGCTTTATCTCATGAAAATTTCTGATTTTGTTGCAAAGCAGTGTGGACTGACGTTTCTAAACAGTAATGACATTTAGTGACTTACTGTTATTTAAGAAATGCATAATAATAATGCACCGTTAGAAAACTTGTCAAGGAAATTACAGCATAATTCAGCAATAGGTGTCCACTCGATCAGAAAACTTCCCTATAAAGAACCATTATGCCTCACTCAGGGTTCATTTGCCATGATATGACATATTAGTGTACCCCCATTAGACACTGTTCCATATATTACTCAGTTTTACATCTGATAATGTCCACAAAAGATTGCATTATGTAGACTCCTTTGACTTTCTCTGATCTTCCTACATATTATCCCAAAACAGTTAAATGGCCATCTCCATCATGCTGATTTCCACAGGACACTACCCCAAATGGAAGTCTGTCAAATTCATAACAGATCTGTGGGGGAGGAGGGGTATTCAGAAGCAAACAGTGCACTGCATCAGGAGAAGTAGCATGGTGAGCAATGGAGTGTAGGAAAGGGGGATTCAGAGACACACATAGAGTGACCTTACTAATGAGAAAAACAGCATAGTATACATCATATTCAAATGACCACACAATTACATGAAAATTAGTGTAAACATGCTAATGAGATCTATTGCATATTTAAAAAAAATCAAATGTGTCAGTGTTGCATGTCACTACTCTCCAAATCAAAGAAGAGTTCATCAGCGGCTGGCATACCATCACCTTAATAATCAGGACATAGTTGACCACTACCATGTAAGCAGAGATATCATATGACAGCAAATAGACTGGTGTCATCCTCTCATAAGGTCAAGAGAAATGAGTGAAATGCTTATCCAACAGGACATCAAGGTTTGCATTCTTTTTAACCATTTTTGCTATGGAGGCTTACCAGTTTTCAACTTGTAATTTGCTAGGACTTTTGCAGGCCTCAGCCTCGTGAATCCCACATATGTTTCTAGATGTAATACTGATCCACGTGGAGAAGCAGTTGTGATTTCTATGGATAGTAGAGGACAAAAACACCATTATGCAAGCATTCTATGGGACAGCCATTTTCTCTGTAGTCCTGGATGCCACTGACTCTAACTATATTGCTGTAAAGGCCCTACCTGCTCTACATGGAATCCAGTATATCAACCCGGAGACTCTCCTATCCTTGTATCTAATGGTGTGTATTGCACGTGGTATTAGATACAATGTGACTGTGCACCATCCAGGCAGTTCACATGATACCCATTTCTAGCAAATGGAGTAAGTTCCACTGGGTCATCTATTTGGGAGGTGCACACATTAACAGCCCTAAAGGTCATGAAAGTCCAGTCACATGACAATCTGTAGCCAACCACTCAAAATGGCAGTTAGTGTGGTGCATTGCAGGTGATGCTGCATATGCTTTGAAGCCATGGCTGATGAACCCTCATCTGTAGCCCTCAGACAAAACCTGAGAAGGTATAAAACAACACACTGGCACAAACATGGAACATGACTGAATTAGTGTTCTCACAGATGAAGTCCTAACTCTGCTGCCTGGACACATCTGATGGTACACTACAGAATGCTCCTAACAGAATCTATGAGATATCTGTGATGGACACATTACAGCATGGTACTATAAAAACATTTACAATGTGGGGTCACTGCAGCAATGCCTTACATGTCTAAATTATAAGTTAAGGAAGACACAACCTCAGCAAGCTCACTTGAGATGCAGAGGAGGAATACAATATGTCATGGCCCTGGCAAATAGTTGGCATCTGTTCCACAATGGGAACCATGACAAGTCAAACACAGAATAAAATTGATAATGCATTTACCTAACCAGGTTATGCAGTACAGTGCACTCACTATCCATACTGTAAATCAAGCATTATCATAGTCACATTAGCCAGAGGGGTTGGCCAGGCACAGACATTATCATTTGCAGAGGTTGGGGTTTGGTGGCATGAGATAACAATGCTAGCCTAAGAGTCAAGGGTGGAGTATATATTAAGCATGTCCATGATTAGTGGGGTTGGGGTGTCACGGTAGAGTTGGGGGTACCAAGGATTAATTCCTTAGGTGATGTCGTGGAACTTCCTTTGGTGGAGTGCTGGCTGTGAGTTATATGTATCCCTTCATTGTCAAGTCTGGATGATAACAGAGGTCCATCTTGGATGTCCGCAGTCCCCAGCTGTGAGGGAGTGGAAAGTTCCTGCCACTGTTACTGTTTTGCATCAGAAAATGAAATTGTAGCAGTAAGTTAGTCTGCTGAAAAAGGCAGACCAGATATGTCATATTGTAAGGTATGTGAACTGTATTGTTGACACTACTGTGTCTGTGCTTAACCTGATTATCACTGCAGTGGGCATTTATATTTTTTCCTCTTCACCATTTCCTAGTTTTTCATTGTCTTTACAGATGTTTTCAAGTATTTGTAATGTACTAATATCCTACAGGGTGCCAGTTATCCCTGCATTTATGGTGTGCATGACTATGGCACAGAACCTGTATTTCACATCAGTGAGGATATTTTCCATTTGACAACTGCACCATTTCTTAGTTGTTCATTGCCTATATAAGACTGCTAATTTTAGGCATGCAATCTGTGCTACTGTTCTATAATAAGCCAGTTATCCTGCATTTGCCATGGTGGGTATGATGACTCGACATTACCCTGCTTTCCAGAGTAGTGAACATTTTATTTCAGTTTAATAGTCTTGTCATTTCTTCACTGCTTATTATACATGCACATTGGTTTCAATCCATACAGCATCCACCTGTCCTACACCTGTGACACTGATATTGCCATGCATACCCCATTGTGTTGTCATATCATATCTGTTATTATCCAGTGATATACACATCTTTTTGTCTCTTTTTCTCTTTCCAGGGCCTGTCATAATAAAGTGTGCCTCATCATACTGGTACTGTATTCATGTTCTGTCATCTTTCAGATATCTTCTCTTTTAATTTTGTTGTTTTTTGTTTGTTTTTCTCGATGTATTTTTATTTTGTCTGCAGAATTGGCTATGGAGAGGGCAGTGATTAGGCAGTGACCACCATGCCCCACACTAGCCACCATACCAATGTCTAGGATACCTGCAGTCCCCAGGTCTGCTTTGCTGTTGTGTGAGAAAGTCACCCTGTGGAAGGTGATCTGTAGGGCTCACTAGTGACCTTAGGTGCTGTCTGTTGGGTGAGTGGTATAGGGTGGCACAGAGAATCCATGCTGAGTCATTTTTTCTGAGGTATAGCAGCTGGCTAAGGTTTTGGTGGACCAGAAGCTCAATACCTATATTGTCACCCTGGAGTGAATAAGTCATATAGCCTCTTAGTTCCAACTTTCTGAGCACTAGGGACAGAGCTTACCCCTGTTTTCAGCCATTGTTGTGCTGTCTTCAATGCAGGTTTCCCTCTGGGGAAGCCTTGCAGGCTGTGATCACCCCACCATCAGGTTTTCTTTCTTGTGTGTCACTCCCTTTGCCTTCTTTGTTGTTCAATGCTCACTATAACCCATTGCAGTATCTGTTTGCCTGTCTCCATTGTGACTCACTCCCTTTATTTCCCATTTATAATATAAAATCAGTTGGCTCTTCACTGTGCTACCATTGTGTGGGCTCACAGCTCGGCCCATGTAGCATAAATTCAACACATCACTGTGCATGTGAATAGACCACATCTGCCACTCAACCCACATGCTGATGATCCCAGGTCATGTAACCAGTGATTACTCAAAGGACAGTGGACTTACTTGCAGAGGACTTCGTGTTTTACAACTGCACTGCTTCATTATGCTCCATTTAGGCTGCACAGTCCATGGCATATATATGTGTTGCCAGTGCCTATGTATGTCTAATTCTAGTCGGACTACATCATGCAAGCATAATCATATTATTTATCACAGTGTGGTCATGTTGAGACTCTTTCTGAATACCCCTCATGCATGATCCTACTTCAAATAAAAATATTATTCATGTTTAGGCTGCATTACTTAAACATTGCAGAAATGGAGATCAAAAGAATACATAGATACAAACAAGTGTGCTCATGAGTGTGCAGGTAGACACACACACACACACACACACACACACACACACACACACACACACACACGGGCTTCATCTCTTAAAATTTGTGGTTTTGTAGCAAAGCAGTGAAGACTAAAGTCACTAAACAGTAATTATATTTACAGACTCTCCTATTCAGAATGAAAGCAAATGTTAATTCCCATTGACATTAAAACCTTTTAAAAATGAATGATACCTATAAAACAAAAATGCCTCTGATTATTTTGGGCATTGTTCCTAATTTTTGTTGAGAGGGATGACTACGTCTTTTAGAACTAATTTTCTTTCCCTCTTAGTGTCACTAAACATTGTAATTGAAATATGCTGCTGCATTTAATTAATCTCATATGTCAAAAGCAGTGTACTGCGAAGTACAGAATATATATAATAGCTGCATTGGTGATTATTTGTTCTCAATATCCAAAGGTTGCCTTTAGCTATCTAAATTTAAATGGATAGTAATGATACATATTGTTTATCCTAAAGAATGCATACTCTGCAAATAGGCTGTAAGGTTAGGTTTAGAAGTTAACAAGTCATTTTCCGGTGGCATTTATAGGATATATCCAACTGTATATCCCAAAAGCAGTACGTTCAAGACACACATAGTATATTATGACAGTTATGTCCTGAAAATTATCAACTAACAGCTTATAAGAAATGAGATCACATTTGTTCTGACAGATAAACCCCTCAAAAGTATTGAGAGATAAGGAAATGTGACTGATGCATAAGGAACACTTCCAAATGTGAATGCTTTTCACAATCTTTCTGCTACATCCCCCAGGAAATCAAGCATCTCCATTTCAGATCATTGCAACAACTGATCTGACAGAAAAATGAAGTACATCTATTACTAGTATTGTTTGTATGGCAAAATGTAATACTTGTACAGTGTGATTATGTAATTCTAGTTTTCCCCACATTAGTGAGTTAAAATGGACACTCGAGGCACATTTTCTTGTGATGCTGAAGCTGTAGGGTGTGCTATTTGTTTTACATGTGGTCTCACTAATATTTACAAGTCCCAGAAGAAATTTAAGGTAAGGATACAGGAACAGATAAGGGACATTACCAACATTCCTAAGTGCTATACGCTATCTAGACCATCACAATTTGGATCCTACTAATAGACAAGTAAATGTTTTGCATCAATGCTTACAACCCGACAGAGGTGGCAGAAGTTGAAAACAGATTTTACAACACAAAGAAGCTGTTTGAATATACAATTAAAATTAATACTGGCTTAATTTAGATAAGGATTGGAAAGCCCTTTTGGACTAATGTTTTATCTGTGGTTATTTATTTTATTTAGTTAAAATTGTTATATTGCTTCTTTACATAGATTGGTTGCCTTTTATTTGTTCTTTATATGTTCTTATTTAATAGTGGTCTGTCTGTGCTCCAATTTCTTTCAGTACAAAATTTGCTTAGATGTTCAAATTAGGTTAAATAAGGCCCTTGGAAGTTTTGATTTGTATATACACTTTCAAATGCATCAGCCAATGTCTATTAAAAACATTATCGATGGTCAGTTTTGTGAGACTGGCTAGCTTACTTTCTAAGGGTGAGACATTAAATTAGGAAAATGTGATTCTTATTCAACTGTTTTACAAAAAGAAAATGCAGACACCATTTGTAAACAGTAGTGTGCCGAGTGCAAAAACAAATATCAGTTAATTTAAAAATAAAAACACTACTTTCATTATACATAGGGGTCATGATGGTTTAGATTTATTTCCCAACACCTATCTCTTGATTGTTTCATTGTATTCTTTGGAAATGAGTAAAAATAATTTAGCAGAATTGCACAATTTTGCTTAGTTCCTAGATTTAGAAACAAAAGAGTAATGAATTTAAAAGCACTGTTGGAGAAACTAAAATAAGAATAATTTGATAAGTTCTGGTAGACAGGGAACTTTTCTATGTGGTATGAGTAATCTGTGTAGGTTAATTAGCACTCACCATTTACACGTGGCAGATACTAATAGAGCTGAAGGTGCAATGGGACATTTTGCATTCAATAGGAAGGGCACTGCTTACTATGCATGTTTGACAGCTTCTGTTTTGAAAAGTATACTAGAAAAGTGTCACAACATGTTTATGAGCATGCTTACACCATCTGAATGAAGAATGAAAATAATGCCTTTGCAAATACAATAAAATAAGTATAAATTTTTATTTAACATTTGTTGACCGGGAAAGACTAGCACAGAGCCTTTTTTCAGCGGAGGCCCGGAGATAATCATGCCACATGCATGTCTTTGGAATGTGGGTGGAAACCGGAGTAGCCGGGAAACCCACACAAATGCAGGGAGGATATGCAAACTCCACACAAAAGGCACTGCAGCCAAGAATCGAACCAGAAAACCCTCTTGCTGTGAGGTGACAATGTTAAACACTGCACCACTGCACCACTCAAGTTCAAGTGTTACTTATGCAGAGGCCTTGCAAATTCTGTATGGAGCTTTTGTGCTACCCTTGTTAGGAGATGTGATGATAGGTTTGTTGTTCAGTGATGTAGGTGAGTGGCTGAGGCAATAGTAGGCTATTTACTAAATTAAGCTTGTGTGTGTGTGTGTGTGTGTGTGTGTGTGTGTGTGTGTGTGTGTGTGTGTGTGTGTGTGTGTGCGTGTGTGTATATGGGTGTGTTTATAAAAAAAGGTAGGTCCCTGTGTTTCAGAATTTACACAGTGGGAGAATGGATACTGATATGTACTTAGGGAATGAGTCATGTGACAAGGATACCATCATTCAGTACAAAACTTTGAGCATGCAACGCATTGTGTGCATCTCATTTACTTTTGCTGTCTTGACTCTATATATTCTTTCTACCAAATAAATGGAAGAGGCATGGCATCAAATTTAATCACCTTTTGACACTAGAAAGTACATTTGCATTCTGCTCTGTCTTTTTAAACTTGCAGCATATGCCATGGCATGGAATATTAGGCCAACAGTAAGTCTGATTAAGACATCTTCTGCCTTATTCCTGCAGTATTTGTTTTCCAAAATTATTCAGTTTTTAGACAGTGGAGACATAAATCTCTATCGTGCTATCTTAACTAATTTTTGCTGTTCAGTACAGCAGCATTTTTTTTCACTTTATTACTTAAATTTTTGTCTCAAGGTTACCATATTATAGCTACCAATGTATCTGAAACCAGTCAGAAGCCACTCTTCTTCTGGCTTTTCCCGGTTAGGGTCACCACAGCGGATCATCTGTCTGCTCATGAGTGTCATCTGTCCACTCATGAGTGGCAGTGGAGTTTTTACAGTGTCGAGTTGCCAGCCCAGTGCCCAACCTTCCACAGAAGGCACACACACTATCCACCTACTGCATGTCTTTGGGAGGAAACCCACACAACCACAGGGAGAACATGCAGACTCTGCACAGAAGGCACCCCAGCCAAGAATCAAACCAGATAACCTCCTGCTGAAAGGCAGCAACACTAACCGCTGCACCACCATGGTCACCCAGTCAGAAACTTCTCTGAAATCTAAAAATTATGGAATAACATTTTGAGGCCATATTACACAAAAAGTGGATTTGACAATATTCCTGATAAAATATAGTATATCATGGTCCTTTATGTCATACACATTGAATATACAGTTCTAGGAGACAAAGACTATATGATAAAATGTTTTCATACTTTTAAAGCATTTTTTAAAGGGCAGCTTCACACCCTGTACGCCTGACATGGGGGCAGATCCCTATACTCCTGCTACTTATATATACTAACTCAGGGATCACTGTACCTTGGAGTAGGGGGAATATGCCAAAATACTAAAGTTTTGGAATTAGTATATATTATCCATTCATTCTTACAACTTCCTGTTGTAAGGATTAATCAAGGTATTTAAAACTTACTTATTGTGAGGAAGAAAAAGAAAATAGAAAAAGTGATTTGCAGATGCACTGTGAGTCAGAGAAGAATCTGCCATAAATTATATGTTTGTTTTTCTCTAGAAATCAGGAGAATTTAAGAGACAGAAGATACTTATGAGACTGAACTTGAAATGCAGAATACCACACTGTGAGTTTCTTGGCCTGGCTGATTCCCTCATAAGAAATAGAAATGTATGTAGAATCAAAAATGACCAGCTAAATGGCCTATGCTAATTAGCTATGTGCTCTGCTCTGGAAATGCCTGCTGTAAGGCATTTTCACACCCTAGCAACAAGTCACTTTGGCCAACCATGTTAATGAACACAGCCAATGGCTTGAATTCACTTACTGCGTGAAATGGGTGAGATTGCACGAGGTAAGTGTTGAGGAGTTTAATAGATGAGTAGTGGTTGGTTGTGTGTGCGTGTGTATATGTATGCAGCTTTATGTGTGAGTGTATGCTAAGGAATGAGTGGCACAAGGTGTATGTATATATATATATATATATATATATATATATATATATATATATATATATATATATATATATATATATATATATATATATGTGTGTGTGTGTGTGTGTGTGTGTGTGTGTGTGTGTGTCTGTCTGTCTATCTGTCTATCTGCCTGTCTGACTGGGAACAACATCTGAGTTACTTATGGAATAGATAAGGAAGGTATACATGTGTGTGTGTGTGTGTGTGTGTGTGTGTGTGTGTGTGTGTGTGTGTGTGTGTGTATGTATATGGGGGGGTGGTGATTGTGTCCATTGAATGAATCAGGTGAGTGGGGTTATATGTTTGTGTCTGTTTGTATGTGTTTGTTTGCATGTGTGTATTTACAAATGCATGAATGGGTGAATGTATATGTGGGGTGGGAACATACTTCTTAACCTCATAGTGTAAGAAATCTGGACAAAGCCTAAAATAATGGGAGGACAAAGGCCCCAAAATAAGGATAGATGTTACATATTGCTCTTATCAAGATAGAAAGTTGTTAAAAAACAGTATTTGCATTGCTGTCCATTTCAGTCCTCTGTGTTTTGTCAGAAAAGTACCAATTTATGAGGAATAGACAAAAAATATGAGGAAAAATCTGGACTCCATTGCACCACCACAGCCCCTTAGACTAATGAGCAAATCCAGTAATATTAGAGGTGGGAAACACTTGACATCAGGGATGCTCTTTATATTGTGCAGTAATGGCACTTAAAAATATTATAGAAATGGGTCCCCTTCACATGTTCGACTTTTCACAAAGTCGACTTTCATATGGTCGAGACCATATGATCGACTTTTGAAAAGCCGACCATGGGGAACTGCTATCTCCGTACAGTGCAGAATGGGAAAATTTCCCTCTTCTGCACTGTAGTGCGATCTCGGAGTTCGTATATTTACGTTACAGGCGGTGTCCCGCGGGGGGGGGGGAGCAGTGGGGCTTGTCCCCCTACTAACAGTTTTAAGGTAAGTGTTTGTTGTGTTTCATGTATTTATTTTACATGGTAGGCTTTCCGAAAGTCAATCATATGGACTCGGCCATATGAAAGTCGACTTTGTGATAAGTCGACCATGTAAAGTAGACCCATAGAAACACATTTTGCAGCACATAAGCACAGATGGGTACTAGACACAAGGGGCACCCTTTATATCATGCCATAAGGGCATTTGGCCCCTTGCCACTCATGTAGAGCTCCTGGCTGATGTTAGTTTTCTGCACCACCACTATATTCCTAACATATTACTTAAAGTTTTTGAAAATAAAAAAGTTAAAATACAAAAGGGGGAGTTTTGAACCCTGTGCCCTTGACAAACAGAGCAAGTTGTCAGTCTGAAACATTAACCCTGTACATTAACTGTGAAGTTAGTCTAAGGAGGTATTTTTTGCATAATAAGAGGTATGAGACTCTAATATCTGGCATTATTCACCGATTGCAAATGTCTGTGTGCTACAAGGGGCAGGTGACAGCAGAAGGATCTGTAAAATCAGGGGGAGTTGAGAGGAATTGGTATATGTCCTTGTAGAGGTGGCTTCAGGTTAAAGCTAGGAGGTACACTATAAGACACCATGGAGAATTGTTAAACTATTTCTTAGACTCACTGAAAAAATAATTAGAGCAGCAGGTCAAGCATCACAATGCACTTCAATAGCAAAATGAAGAAAGAAATTCTAATGTCTGTAATTACTGACTGACTGTAAGGATCCATGATTTATGAGAACACAGTCAAAATTATCACACACACACACACACACACACACACACACACACACACACACACACACACACACACACACACACACACACACACATATACATAGGTATATGCATATAGCAATGGCTCCCTATCAGAAGTGCAAGACCCAGTACTAGAAGCCCAGACACATTGTAAATGAATATGCATCTCTAGCAAGGCGAGATTGTATTATGAAACTTTTTCACACACTTTTGAAGAAGTTTTGAAGAGCAACTTCACACCCTGCACCCCCAACATGGGGGCAGATCCCTATACTCCTGCTACACACACACACACACACATATATATATATATATATATATATATATATATATATATATATATATATATATATATATATATATATTACTAACTCAGGGATTACTGTACCTTGGAGTAGGGGGAATATGCCAAAATACTGCAATCTTGGAATTAGTATATATTCTCGACTCACTATTGCATTTGCCTATTGTAAGGATTAAACTTTTAACTGGACTATAAACTTTTAACTGGATTATACAACAACATATTATGATGCTGAGTGAATGAGCCAAAGTTTATCCATGGTTGGTGTGGCAGTCTTTGATTATGAAATCACAGTAAATTTTGATAGACATACAGACACCTTCCCACCATATTCAAACACTATATTATGCATGAGTCTGCCAGAATGTATTCTTATTTCACAATGTAATTATTTGAAAACAAAATGTCTTATTTTTCAAATAATGCTTTTGCCTGATGGAAATTACTTCTGTTTCTCTTCTCACTCTTACAAGTCTTCAATATGAATTTGACATGTATTGCTCGGATATATGCTAGGATACAGCAGAACGGAGTAAAGTTGTTTAGTACAGTAGCAGCTGCTTCCTTTGCTTAGCATTTTATGTATAGATTTTGATTAATTTACTGGTTGAGTTTTAAGATATTGGTTTTAAAAGAAAATCAGAATCATCTCGGTAACCCCAGTAAACCCGGTAACAGTTAGGAACTATTCCAAGGCAAACTATCTTCTATTAAGAGATAGTCTGTCAAAATTCTATGACTGTCCAAGACCAAAAAGTGCAGCAGCCACGAGCAGAATTTTTCAAAGAAATTCTGTGCAACCATGTAAATGGCTGACTTGAGGCTGCTGTACCTACCAGAATTAAGCCCAAAACTAACTCTACAAACAAGCCACCCTAGTGGCATCCCAGAATAAACAGGTTATACAACAAAGGGGAAAAAATCATGGCTAAAATCAGGAAGTGTAACTCCCATAAAGATAAGAACTCTCTCATCAAACTAGACAGTGAAGAGGGCTAATTAAGTCCAATAAATTCACTTTTGAGGCCAATATAGCATCACAGGCAAAAGACAACCAAAAGGCCCTCTTCATCTATGTTAGAAACCTCAGACAGCACACAGCAGTGTGCTGAACTGGTGGTTAATTGCCTCATTCACTGAGTTGGGTGATACAGCGAATCTGCTGGCTGGTAAAGTTCCAATTTTACCCTCCACTCACCCACAAACACCTCCAAGAAATACGTCAAACATAACCCCTCCAGCTACAACTAGACAACATGTCCTGGCTGCACTCACTAAGACAAACCAAGAACATAGCCTCAACGGGCCTTGATAATATTCCAGGGTGCCTCCTGAATAGTCTAAAACATGAGCTTTCAGGGTCACTGGAGTTACTATTTGACTATAGTCTTAAAACTGGCTTCATGCAATGAGAATGGAGAGCTGCAACAGTTGTCCCTCTTCATAAGGGTGAACAATCAACAGATACCAGAAAATACAGACCCATTAGTCTGACTAGTCTTATATGCAAAGCCATGGAAAGAATTATCATGGAAATGATAGACAAAGATATAGGAGACCTTCAGAGAATGGATCCATCCCAGTTCAGCTTTGTCAAATGAAGGTCATGCCTACTGAACATGGTGGACTTCTTTGCAATGGTCACCAAGGCAATGGGTGAGGGTAAAATACAGCATTCTGCCTACCTTGACCTTGCTAATGCATTTGATAAAATACCCTACTCAGGCATTGTTAACAAACTTTGGGAATTAGGCATAATTCCCTATATAACACACTGGAGAGCCAGCTGGCTCACAGACAGGACCTAGGAAGTTAGGATTGGTGAGATCACCTCCTCAAAGAGACTAATCACCATTGGAGTTGCCCAAGGCTTTGTGCTTGGCCCGCTACTCTTTGGCATCTACTTCTTAGAAGTCAAGGCAAATGTCAAAGACCTCTGGCTAACCACGTTTGCACCTTTTTGCAAACTGGGAGTAGTCATAGAAATCTCCAAGACACTAACATCTCACAAGGGGGCCTAACACTGACAAATGACTGATGCCAAAGCCATGGCTTAAATCTCAAAGCAAAGAAATGCATTATAATACTTTTTGGGAAGCCAGCCACCCCAGACACTATGTCATCAATAAAACACCCCTAAGAGTTGGCCCACTAGTCAAGAATCTGGGAACACATGTAGCCAGTAACGTGACCATTGACCAATATGTATCCAAGGTAGTAAGGAAATCCTCCTATGTTACTCAACTTATAAGTAAGTGCATGGCATCTAGGTCCAGGGAAGTCATTGTACCAGTATACTTGGCCCTCATCAGACCCATCATTGAGTATAATGCCCTCTTTGGAATGTACCTGACCAGACACATGCAGCAAAAAGAATGTCTGCAAAGGTTCCTTACATAAAGAATACAAGGCATAAACATAATATCTTATCCAGACCACCTCAAAGCCCTATTGCTATACAGTCTCCTACAGACTACTGAGTGTAGATCTATGCATGGCATACAAGGTGACTCCTCTCTGATGAACATTTTGCACATCCACAAAACAAACAGTATTAGAACTACTAGATCTAAAGACCTAAATTTTGCTTGCAACATAAATAGGACATGTTGGAGAGACAGATATGTATCTCAGAGAATTCTCTTTCCCTGGATCAGGCTCCTCATCCATGTGAAACAAAGTTCTTCCCTAACCTTATTCAAGTGTAACTTGGACCATTGGATGGAAATCAAAAATTCACCCATGGTCTAGTAGGTCTCTGATGAGCAGTGGCAGTCAATAAATCATGTTGCAATCAGCAGTCACCACTGTATAAATGTCTAAAGCATATAAATTGTGAGATACATTGGGGTTGCATGACTATGCTTATAAAGGCACTAGTGGTCGTTAGCCTAGTATACACCTATGAACCTATTACTTAATTTTGACTAGGTTTAATTGGTGAAGGTATAAATGAATGCCAGTTATTTGTGTTTTGCTACATGGTTGGTGTAATGTTTGCTCTTTTGATAGCCCCAGTGGTCTGAATTTCAGTGTAGCTACCAGTTTCAGAGATTCAGTTATTATGGACAAATTGGCTGGAGTAGATGATTATTACTTACATTTTCAAATATAAATTATCTATCCCTCTATAAATGAACACTGAAAGAAACGTTTATTTCAACAAGAGCACATAAAGTCTACTCAAAGCAGCAGTCATTTACAAGTACGCTACCTGTGTCAGCAACAATCAGTCACCACTTTACCTGCCTTATCACTAGCCAGACCTTAATAAAATGAAATCTTCCAAGACATGTACTGTAGAAAATGTATTAAGGCAGAAGCAGGGGTAGCTCATGCTATAGGACTGCAGGACTGCAGCACCCCCACCTGTAGAAAGAAAGAAGAAAATAAAACAAAACCAAAATTGCGAGTCCTGGAACTCCACGCATGCGTGCCTGGAGTTCCTGGTACTCAGAGAACTCCAGACTGCTGTGTCAGGCAGTCCAGATAGGGAAGAAAGGCATCTCTGTGATGACCGCATAGAACAGAAGGACACCGGACTGCATTGTCTGCAGGCTGGAGCCTCCAGCCTACTCTCGCGGGGAAAACCAGCCAGCCAGGAGAATCAGAAATCAGCCATTAGCTTGCGCAGGCTGAGCTTTTACTGTGTAGTGGGACAGAGGAGACTGGAACTAACTCAGGAATGCTGCTTTTTAGCCACTCCGCAACCAAGGAGACTGTGTTTTAGCCGCTATGGGACTTTCAGGTAGGGTGTGTGTGTGTGTGTGTGTGTGTGTGTGTGTGTGTGTGTGTGTGTGTGTGCGCGCGCGTGTGTGTAAGGAAAGTGGGGCTCTGACAATGCAATGCATGGGCTGCCATTGTAAGCACTAGCACCATCACAGGTCTGAGAATACTAGTGATAAAAAGTGTGATTCAGAGTTATTTTACTGAGCCAGTATGGAGGTCTTCCTCACTGCTGCCATATGTGTTTTTGAACTGCTTTTCCCACCAATTTCTTTACTTGACCTGCTTGCAGTAGACAATTTATACAAGCAGTAGAATCTTTTCTGAATCCCAGCTATTGTGTGTACAAAAAGTGAGAGAATGAGTGAATGAATGAATGAATGTTTAGAGTTCCCAGCACTAATACTCTATAACAAGTCACAGATATATTTACTAATGAATTTTTACCGAGTTTTGAAGGATATTTAATGTATCAGTATTATTTGCTGCTCAGTGCATACTATAGTAAGCGTAGTCTCTTTATGCTTCTCTTCACTCCAGTTAGTACAATAGGTTCTCACTTTTGGAGAGTCCTACTTTGGGAGGAAATTTATGTTTCATGGACATTGCTTTTGTTCATTATTTATTTATTTATTTACTTCTCTAATTACTTTGAAGTTTTTAACCAGGTAAGTAGGCTTCTCCATGGATCCTTTTCAGTAATGACCTTGACCAGAAGTAATCCAAGATTTACAGATCAATATACAGTCTTTTTCAGTAAACTGTGTAATGCATAATGTTCATATAGCTTGAGATAGCATTTTAAGTTAACGTACAAGCAGCTGAAGCATATAGACTTTCAAACAGCACTTTAAAGTGATTATATGTGCATATATGAACTGCACAGAGAGAATCTTTGTAATAAGTAACATACTTAAGAGCAAGTTCGATGTGTCACATGGCTGGAAATGAAGTGACTGAAAAGGCACAGCTCACACCTACCATGACTAATATTTCATAAATACATGAGACTTTTATGTACTCAATTATAATATGATTAGGAGGAAAATGTTAGCAAGAAGCAAAATAATTATATTTGTAAGAATGCAACTAAATTATATCTGGAAGGAAAATTACTATCGGATGTTAGTAAGATGTGAGACAGTTAGTTACTTTTTATTTTAATTAATTTATTTAAGGCAGGTAGAATTAACAAATGGATGTTTTCTGCTATGACCTTGTTACATGTGTATTAATTAAAAAAGAAATGATTAGACACTTGAAGGAAACATACATACATATTTGAGACAGTGTAACAGTGAACTGTATAGATTTTTGCAGAATATTCAATATCCACATTTTTGCATCACATTTTTGGTTCGTTTTTCATAAAATTGTGGTTTTCTGGCAAATTATTAAAAAGACTAACGTTAGAAAATAATGACAGACTTTTGAGTTTCAGATTTTATACCCTTCAGAAAATTCATACTAATGCAAGACCTACTATTTTATCAGCTTTCTAAGTTTGTAAGAGCAGTATTTAAAAATTTGTCCCTATTTTTGGGCCTTTGTCCCACTTTTATTTATGGCTTTGTCTAGATTTCTTGCTCTGAGGTTGAAAGGTATGACTAAATGTGTCCGGGCCATCATTGTCAGCCAGAGACATTTTAAATTGTGACATACTTGTTGTACCCCACTCCCCCCATGTAGTGACTCTGAATATGTCCAAGCAAGGCAAGGAGCAGTTATGCAGTGTAAGTGTGCAGAGTATCCCCCCATCTAAGGTAGACACAAGTACTACAGTGGCTTTTCATCTGTCCTTGATTTTGAAGAATATTCTGGTTTTCTGTCATATTTTTATACTGTTGATTTATGCTTCTTATTCAGAAAATGCATGTCATTGCAGTGCTTGTTGCTCTGTGTTTAAGTAGCAATGCTTTAATGTCCATCAGATAAGCTTGTCTGAGACTGTAAGATGCAAGTAAGCTTTAATAGGCATGCTGTTAAAGAATTACCAACATTGAAGACCTTTTTGTTTTTGCCATGCAGAGAATATTTGCATAACTAGATAGAGTATAAGCCTTAAGTACTGAAATGCATATGACAGTATTTGTAATAAAGGACAGTATTACAGTATTTGCAGAAGCTCATTACATTTGTTGGAGACTTCAGTCATCTTTGCAGGCTTTAGCTGTAAAATAAATAGAATGCCAGTCTATCATGTGTGGTCTATAACCTGTGCAGTAATTCTTAAAGCAGTTTATCTTGAGCTTGCTTCTTGTTTGCTGGTCATTTTTTACTTTGATCATGTTTCCCCCATGAAACTAGGAGATAGTTGCCAGGCAGCAGGTCTTTTTTGGATAATAAACATTTTTACAAGTGGGGGTATTGCTACTTTCAGCATATTACTTGGTACTTTTATAAAGCTAAATATAAATTATAATTAGAACTGCAGTGCAAGGAGAAGTACTTTGAGTTGAGTGCTGCTTGTTTTTTATACCTGATTTTGACTGTCATTCCAGTAATGTATATAAAAAGTAATTTATTTTTTCATGCCTCACAACCTTTTTGTTTCCATCTAGATATTAAGTAAGCTGTCATGTAGCCAATGCATTGAAATATTTTTTTTCTTCTCCACTTCATTTTGTCTTGATTGGACTCTCATAATGATGGTTTGGCACCCACACCAGTGTATTTAATTAAAGTCCCAGTTTTTGTGGTTGTTGAGCATAGTCCCACCCATTTCTAGTTGGCTACACTCCTTCCCATTGGCCCCACCCATTCAACTGTCTCCTGCAGCCCCCCTTTGATTTGAAGTCACCAGCCACCACTGGGCAGAAGGTATTACTAAAATCAGTAAGACTACCATTAAATTACACTGTAACCACTACAGCGTAAAAACATAAAACTAAACAGTATTAAAATGAGAGTGGCACAGTGGAACAGCAGTTAGGATTATTGACTCAGAGTGCTTCTTTCTCCAATTCTTTTTTCATATGGGGTATCTACAGTCTGGAATCTATGGATCCTACTTTTTGCTGTGTGGGTTATTAGCAATTGTATCAGTTTCCTCCATCACAAAAGGATGCCATAGATGAATGGATATTTTTCAATACTGCATGTGTGTATTCATGTCATGAGAGATTCATTGAGGGTATGCATCCTCTAATTGTCTAGCAACCTGTTCAGAATAAATTCCTCTGTCTTGTACCCAAAAAGTGATAGGATAGGTGCCAGCTCCCCTGTGACCCTGAACTGATTTAAGTGGGTAATCAGAAAATAAATGAATGAATGAGCATTGAAATCACTATTGCTACGAACCTTCAGAAAAAAGTGCAAACATATGGGGGGGGGGAATTTAATAAAGCCTACACGGTCTTTTTTCCATGTGGGCATCATGGCACACTGCTTATACAAAAGTAAGCAGGTTTGCAATCCAGTAAACAGAGCTGGCCAGCCAACACAGAAATATCCGTGGTATGCAAATCACCTCATAAGCAGGTGAATTGCATGCAAATGAGGAAGGTAGAGTGATCCAGCAAGCGTATAGGCAGTCCTGCAGACCTCGTGTTGGTGTCCATAGTGTACAAGGATAACTTCTGTCTACAGGAATTTAAACAGACAACAGGGGCTGCAAAAGTGTAGTTAAAGGGACAGAAATAGGATAGCAGACACAGATATGTGCAAAATTATCCACCATGTGTCCAAAACTGTATGATAAATACTTTAAAATATATATTTTTTAATGATCTGTGTATGTTTGCGTGGCATGCCACAGTGCATGAACATGCTGTTATGAAAAATAAAAAATAAAAAAGATTGTAAAAAACAAATTTAGTAGTATGTGACAGTAATGTATTATAGGACCCTGCATGGAGTATCTACAATGGAGGAATGGTGCTGTTGCTAATGAGGCAGGGCCTGGAATCATATAGTTTTCAGGTTGTGAGCATGAATCCCTATGCAAATGAGGTGGGGTTACTGAATAGCACGAATGGGTATCCGTGTCCACAGATTCCATCCGTGTAGGCACAGAACCATGTTAGTGTCCAGAGAAGAGGCAGCTGACATCACAAGAGGTGTGTCTGAGGACTTGTAAGCTCATTGGAACTCAGCTATGCCTGTTTGTGTGGTGCACTGCTATGCCCAGCATAAGGGTGTGTACACACTGGCTGCTACACTTTGTTTACCTTCAGGGCACGTGATTCAGCATGTTTGTGTGGCTCACCACCGTGCTGCGTGTCCCCTTTCAGGGGGGTGTGCAGTGACTGCTGAGCATTGCTTACCTTCACAGTGCATGTTTGTACAGTGCACTGCAGTGCTGAGTGAGGAAAGCTGTCCAAAATAAAAATGGCTGAGACAGCCAATCAGATGTTAATTACTGATGACCCCTGTTTCATTTAAACTATGGCCATTAAATCAAACTAATGATGTACTTGGCAGGTGGAATGCATCATAGGTAACCAATCACACAGTCAGTACCTACAGCAGAGCACTATAAAGGTTGCCTACACCCTACAATCTGATTTCACCCCCATACTCTGCTCCAGTGGAGTACAGACTTTGGAGTTTTAACTGAAGGAATGCTAGGGGCTAATGCAGGTCTGCTACATCTGTATGTGCTAGATGCTGAGGTCAATGCTGCTGCGGCTGACAATAGGCCTAGACTGAGAAGGAGAAGAGTGTTCTGTCCCAGGATAAACTTCCAAGAGCTACATGAGCTGGAGATTGTAGAGTGCTACAGAATGGAAATGGACATACTACAAGAACTCACTGAGCTCTGCTGCCCTCAACTCAGACCCAAGGCCAACAGAGGGGAACCCATACCAGTGGAAACAAAGGTATGTGTAGCTCTTAGGATACTAGCCACAGCTACATTCCAAAGACCATCTGGGGACATGATGGGGATCTTGCAGGCACCAGAATCCAGGGTACTCCATCAGTTCCTGGATGCCATGCTAACTCATGCCAGTGAGCACATTTATTTTCCCCACACCCCTGAGGAGAGGGCCAGCAGTATGCAACACTTCTACCATGTAGCACACTACCATGAGGTATTGGGTCCCATAGATTACACTCATGTACACATCAAGGCACCACCCAGTGGGGAGGGTAGAATCTACGTCAATGGCAAGGGTTATCACTCCAACTGCCAGGTCATCTGCAATGCCCAGGGCATTATCATGAATGTGTGTGCTGTCAGCCCTGGCAGTTGTCATGACTCCCATATCTGGCATGCATCACAGCTGTACCAGATGTTTGCTAGGGGGGACATCCCACACGCCCATTTACTGGGGGATGCTGGCTACGCACTGGAACCATGGATGATGACACCCATCAGAAATGCAAACACACCCATGGAAGAATGGCGTAATGAGGCACACACACAAACTAGGAAAATCATAGAGGATGTGTTTGGACTGCTGAGGTCATGGTTCAAGTGCCTCTATATATCTGGTAGAGCCCTGCAGTATTCTCCAGCCACATGTTCACAGATGTTCACAGTATGTGCCATGCTACACAATATGATCCTGCAGAAACAGCTGCAGCAGGATCAGTAAAGGGAAGGCGTTCATAGCCCCCCACCAGTGTCTAGGTCCCCACAGCCACACCCACAGGGGAACTCAGAGGAGGAAACCCCTGAGGATGTCCCTGTAGGCAGATGTAGGCATGCCTAGTATGCCCTGGCCTTGGCCAAGAGACA
>NC_056741.1:1073987973-1074060473 GCF_019279795.1 Protopterus annectens
GAACAATCTGCCTATAAGGTATGTCATATGACACTATATGTGATAGAACTACACATAAAACCCGGTAAACCTATCTTGAGAATGATATGCCTATACTAGTGTCACTGCCTTTGGTATGTACCCTGTCCCTTTTGCATTTGAACAGGCATCTTCTAGTAATTGCCTCATGTGTACCAGGCTGTGCAGCTGCTCATAACTATAAGTACAAACGTGTTGATGGTCGTTCAAATACACATCTGTGAATATGCAGTCTATGAACCATAGTTAACTGTTCCAGAAAGGAACATACACATATACTATTATGGCTAAACACAGCATTTGTACATAGGACAATATGGCAGCCATTAACTTTCAAAGGGTGGATTATGATCCATGAAAAACAGTATCACACTTACCAGGTACAGGACCATGGACTTGGGCCATACCTGATGGACCTATGAAAGGGTAAGGAAGAGGTATTATTAGCGCTGACAAATGTAGCTGCACTACAAGGTAATTTGTGCATATATCCACATGTATAGTAGCTACTGTGATACTGGCTATATTGCTGACATTCTGAGTATGTGTACACAACTGAGCATAATTTCCAACACCCCCCCCCCCCAGTGCAGATAGACATGGCATCCATGTACAGGTATGTACAGCCTGCCACAATGACTGAGACAGTATTACACTGATGAACACATTATGCTTACCTGGATACTTCTCTGCTGTGGACACTGTGGCAGCCACCTGCATGATGTATAGTGTGATGGATGCCTGGGAACTGTTGTGTGTGCCTAGGTTTGCCAGGATATCCACTATGGCTAAGAGTGGTTGTTCTGTTGCAGGCCCTCCACCAGTGCAGCATGATCCCTAGCAACAATAGCTGCCCTTCATCATGCAGCATTCAGCATGTTTGTGGCCCGATGTCAGACCTGCTCATAGATCTTGTCCTGTTGGCCAATCTGATTGACATCCAGCACAAAGTCTGCCCAGAATACTGCCTGCTGTTCTCAGTTATGCCATTCCTGGACAACAAGATCTGATGGTGCTGTCTCAGTCCAGCCACTATTATGTCATTCTCCACATCTAAGAAGGGAGCATGTCTTCTACAGTACATGGTTCTTGAAAGACAACAGAAGGGGAACACATTACAAGACCAGATACATGGATGTCCACAATGTACAGATCTAGCACATTCATAATGGCCTGCACTATCCACTGCTCCCTCACATGTCTTACCCCACAGCCTGGCAACACACTACATGTGTGGATACCACCAAGATATTAGCAATACGGAGGTATATCCTTATGTGCCAAGACAGATTCTGCTGTATGTTCCTACACTCAGCACTGTAGTCTACTGTGGTGTGTCCCCAATAGGCCAACACCCACAACTATGTCATATGGCCACTGCCAGACAAATAGCAGTGTGCTATTACAACCACTATATGGGGACAGTCCAGCAACACCAATGTGCCACAATGACAGAAACCAATGCAAACCTGCTGTAGTATATATTTCCTGTAGGCATAATACCTCTCAACGATACAGATGTTTGCAGAATGCCAAGATGTTTGCTTCATAGTTTTGGTAACTTGCACACAACATTATGGATTACTGACAAAAGGTTGGCCAATTATTGATGGTTGATGTCAGAAAACAAAGACAGACACCTGGGTTTAAGATGTCATACCCTTCAGAATACAGTTATGCTACTATATCGGTTATTCTATTCACTTTATTACTTTGTATGAGCAATAGTTAAATTTTCCCTAATTTTGGGCCTTTGTCACTCCATTAATTATGGCTTTGTTCAGATATCTTGCTGTAACAGGTTGACAGCTATGTTAGGCATAACTCTCAACCAGACAGGGAACAATGTAAACAGAATCATGGACATAGCTAGAGTACATCAGGGACAATCAGGGACACATTTAAAATTTTAGAACTATTTATGTGAAACGATGACAGAATGAGAGGTGGTGATTTAGTGTACATCATCTGATGTTATAGGTGTATACATTCTTACTTATTGTCACTATTTTTTATATGTAATTCACTAACTTCCCTATAAAAGCCAACCATTGTAGGAGGGAATAAGGAGGACAGAGCTAAGATGTGAGTGGAAATCAGGGACATTTGAGAGGCATGTCTGTAGGTGTAGGACAGCTGAGTATCAATGATGTCATTATCATAGATCTAATTCAGGCTTACTGCTGTGATCCCTATCCCCCATACCTCCATCCTCCCATCTGCATCTTATTATATGGAGAAATCAATTACATACCTGGTTGAGTGCAGTACTACTTTGTTGAACCTTGCTGACAGTAATCTTTTCAAAATACACTCTCTGTGTGAAATAAGTAACATACAGACTTGTTCCCCATAACCAGCTGATTGCCTTTTTAAGTACTGGTCATTAGCAGGTAATTGCTTATACACCAATCTGTGGCTCTGATATGGATATTGCAGCCAAAACAGCTGAATTGCACTATCATTAGCCAATGCCATGCCACCACACTGCAATATGTAAGGTCTTCATGTAGACCTGGGCCCCTTTCTTAGCCGTTAAGATGGACATTACTGAGTTGTGGAGACTACAACATCACAGAGGTTAGACAACAGGGCTGTCAACTGTAGAGATTTATGCAGTATGTCCACAGTTTCACCTAATGTGTGTGGTCAATGTCCCTTGACATTGTGGTTATTTGGCAATTCACTGGCAAACATTGTGGGTTGAGGTCAGTAATGGAAGACACACATTTCAGTGTCAGATTTCATACCCCTCTGAATATGCATGTTAATTCAATAGATGTTATTGTATCAACTTACTATAAATGTAGGAGCAAACTGCAAAACATGTCCCAATCTCTGGACCTTTGTCCCCCCATTATGTATGGCTGTGCCTGGATTCCTTGTGCTAGGGGGTTGGGAGGTTTGGTAGGTCTGTAGTAGCTACCTTTACATGCAGGTGTATGCACTACAGGCTGCAGCTGCTGCTGCAGCCTAGAACACATAGGGGGGAGAGTGAACACTTTGGAGGATAACAAGCTGTACATGCAATTGTGGCAGCTGTGGGAGCCCTGTCATTATGGCAGAGCTAGGGTAAGTGTACCCTTTATAGTCAAACTGAAGCATGTGATTAAGGTACATCTGTTATGCAACAGTGCCAATAACACAGTAGTAGGTTCATAGGTAGGTACTAGGCAATCAGTCCTTTGGCCTATGTTAGTCTAGCCAACAAGGTTCCCATGCTTACGCCACCCATGGATACTATTTACCTGTGCCCCTGTCTAGCAGGGCCACCAAGGTGATTCCCAGGGTGAATTTCCTATTACCCATCCACTCATCAAGATTTTTTTGAAGAGTGCTAGTGACGAACTCTGCTTGATATAGATAGGCAGCTTGTTCCATAGTAAGATAAGTCTCTGGGACAGGAATCTATCCCTCCAGCATGTTCTGTTAATTGTGGTGACAAGGTTTACTTCTCTAGAGCGTATGGCTTTGAGGGATTGGGATTTCTTTAGGTGTAGCATGTCCAGCAGCTCAGGGTTTGACATAACTTTAACTTTGTATGTTAGGCAGAGGTCACCTCAGAGTAGGCAATATGCTACGGAGTAAAACTGGAGTTTTTTGAGGCGGTCAGCATAGGGTAACTATTTGAGTACCATAATCCTCTTTTGGAGGTATTTTTGTGGCCTTTCCAGCTGCTGCAGATGCCTTGTGAGGTACATTCCAAATGGGGAATTGTACTCTATAATGGGTATGATGGGAGCAGAGTAGAGGGGAGACAATGACTTTTTTTTCCTGGATGAGAACCCTTTCATGATGAGGTGTGCTATGTAGAAGTATTTCCGGACTACTCTGGCAATGTGATTATCAAAGGAGAGGCTACTATCCACTAGAGTCCCGGAGTCTCTTATCATGCCTTCGGCGTTAATTGGGCTGCCGCCTATGTGGTAGTCCATGGGTACATGGTTTTTGCCAAAGGGGATGACAATGCATTTTTTGGCATTGAGCTTGAGGCCATGGCTCTGGCACCAGGCATCAGTCTCAGTGAGGCCATTTTCCAGGATGCCCACGTCATTTGGGGACTCGACTATGGCACACAATTTGCAGTCATCTGCAAACTTTGTCAGCCAGAGGCTCTCTGTGTTGGCCTGTACTGCAGAGAAGTAGATTCCAAAAAGGAGGGGACCCAGGACTGAACCTTGTGGCAATCCACTTGTCACAGGTTTGGAGTCATATCTGAAGTCCGCAATTTTTATAGTGTGGATTCTGTCTGTGAGCCAGGGTCATTATCACATTTTCAAAGTTTTAATAGTGTGAATCACTAAAGATTGAACCTTAATGATCAAACTGTTAAAATTTCGAATATGACAAAAAAATGTTTTTCGAAACAAAACAAGAAAAAAAAAAGGTATAACTAGGGGGGGGCAAGCCCCCCTGCACCACCATAACCCCCCGCTCTTTAGATATATCAACTCCGAGATCATGGTACAGTGTAGGAAATGGAAATCTTCTGTTTATGTACTGTAGTGAACTGAAGTCCAATCTCGGAGTTGGTATATTTAAGTAGCACGGGTGTGGGGGTGCAGGGGGGCTTACCCCCCTGCTTACACCATTTTTTTCTTGATTTGTTTCAAAAACATTTTTTATTCATATTCAAAGTTTTAAAAGTTTGCTCATTAAGTTCGATCTTTAGTGATTCAAACTTTTAAAACTTCGATAATGTGATATACACCTTGTGAGCCAGTTGGTGACCCATCTTGTGACGTACGGATTTATACCCAGCTTGGTGAGTTTTTCTATGATACCAGAATGGGGGATGGTGTCAAAAGCCTTGGAAAGGTCAAGATAGGCTGTGTGGACTGCCTTACCCTCATCCACGACTTTGGTGACTGTTTCAAAGAAGTCGATCAGGTTCAGGAGACATGATCTGCCCTTCACAAATCCGAACTTGGTGGGGTCCAGAGTTTGGAGGTTACCAATATCCCTTTTTATGAGTTCCATGATAATACACTCCATGGCCTTGCAGACTAGGCTCATCAGGCTAATAGGGCAATAGTTCCAGGGGTCCATGATGGCTCCCTCTTTGTGTAGTGGTGCAACTGTTGCCGTGCACCAATCAGTGGGTACATAGCCTGTAGAGAGGCTATGACTGAACATGGTACTTAGGTGGGGGGGGTAGTTCATTCTGAAGTTCGTGTAGAATGCAGCCAGGGATATTTTCCGGTCTCATGGATGCTGTGTTCTTTGCTTTTGATAGCCCAGTTTTCACCTCTTCAGTTGTGATTGCAGAGACATTGCATTCTTCTGGTATGGGTATGGGTCCTTTAGGAAGTGAGGGGGGGGTAAAGCTGGCACTGAACCTATTAGCGAAGATGTTGGCGATATCAGTTGGTTCTGTGAATTTTGTGCCATTGTGCTGTAATTCAGAGCAGATCTGGGTGTTTCCATTAAGATTCTTGACATAGCTATAGAATGCTTTGTGGTTGTCCTTAGAGTCAGTGGCAATCTTTTTTTCATAGTTCACTTTGAAGGATTTTATGAGAGATCTCAGCTTCTTGCTGAGGCTGACTAGGGAGCACTTCCACTTGTGGGATTTTATCCTCTTTTGCAACAGTTTCTTCCTTCTGTTGTAGAGTTTGTTAATAATAGGGGACCACCGGATTAGTTTCCGTTTTTTGGAAGACTGCATCTTGGTTCTATTAGGGATAGCATGAGCCATGCACCTGTGTAGGTGCTTATAGTGTGTTTGTATAAGATTTGGCAGTGGTAACTGCATTTATCCATCTGCATGGATGTTGTGAAATTGGCCACTTCTGTGTTAAGAAGCATGAAGTTGGCTTTGGAGAAGTTTTTTACTGTGGTTTCCTTAGTGGGGTCAGGGGGCAGTATGTGGATATCTAGGGTGATTAGTTTATGGTCGGATCTAACCAGCGAGGAGTTGACTTCAGGTGTGGAGCACCTGTCCCTCATGTTGGTAATTACTAGGTTTAGGATATTATTGCCCCTGGTAGGGGGGTGGACGAGTTGATCCAGGGCATTGGAGTTTATGAATTCTAGGAAGTGTTGAGGAAATGAGTTGGTACAAGAGTAGTTTTCCCAGTTAATGGTGAGGTAGTTAAAGTGTCCCAATATTATAGTGTTAGGTTGGACCCTGATATTCTCAATTATATCAAGAAAGGAGGAGTGGGAATCCTGGGGGCATTTGTGGGGATCTGTAGCAAGCTACAATATGGATTGCAGTTTTGCCCAGAGTTGGATAATTTTGGATGAATTATGCTGGTAAACTAGCCTGAAGGTGTGGTTGTCCTTAGATGAATATGGACACACCACCGCCCTTGGTGTTCCGGTCCTGGTTTGATGGCCGAAAGGTATGGTATGAGTTGTATCCTGGTAATGCAGGCGTGCTCTCTGGAACCTTGAGCCAGGTTTCAGTCACTGCACAGATATCAATATTCTCCATTTTAAGGAGTGCCTTGAGTGAGTGCATTTTAAGATTTAGACTTGTAGCACTGAGTAGCATTACCCTTAGTTTTTCCTTGCTTGTATCAGTTATGGTGGTAGTTTTGTTTTTTGAGTCTTGCCTAAAAAAGGCACTATAAGGGCAGCAAGAGCATTAGCCAGTATCAGGAATCCCAGGGGTGACAGGTGCAGGCCATCTCTGGCAATGCATTGTGGCCTGTCAACCATGTCATCCCAGGCAGACAAATACTGGATCCCCTTTGAATGACACCAGAAGTTTAGCTAATTGTTGAAGTCAATCATTTTGTCCTTGTATTGCGGTATAATTCTGGGCAAAGGTAGGATACTACTCAGGGCTAGGGTCATACCTGCCTGGACTACAAGATCAGAGAGCTCGTTCATGTCTCTTTTCATGTAATCCAGGGAGATACATCTCAGGTTGTTCACACCAACATGTAAAATTACTGAGTCATATTTGTACTTGCTGTGGAATGACTTGAGTGCATGGGTTATGTGGCGGATCTTGGCACCCAACAGGCAGCTAACAGTAACCTTTTTCTTGTCTATTCTGGTAAGTGGAACAACAGTGTGCCTGACTATAGAGTCAACTATGACCAATGTGTTAGGTACGTACTTTGCCTTATGGGCAGTGGTTGATTGGCACACTGAGTATGTGCGTTATGCATCTTTTGGGTTTTTGTGAGTGCTGGGGGGTTGCTTGTGTTTCTGCTTTGGAGGTCACTGTTGTTTGGGTAGATTCTTGCTGAGAGCCTCTGAGAATTATTTTATGTATCTATGTGTGGGTTTTGGTGGTGTAGATGTATTGGGACTATGTGGTGTGTGTGGTGTGGAGTGAGTATTTGCCTTCTCCTCCTGACTGACAAGTTCATTCTTGGGTTGAGAGAGCTTTGCCTCTGGTTTGGCTAGATAAATGCATCTCTCACATGTAGTACTGTTGAGTAGTCAGAGGAGAGGGTTGTCAGTGTACATGAGGCAATTGCTGCATTGCCCCAAGATGCCCAGATTCATCAGGTAGACAGGAGAGAACACCGGGAGCTGTCCCTTGGACATGCCTGGATAAACACTATTTATCTTTAGACAAGTGAGGAAATTAAGTACAGGAGCTGTTTTCCTCTAAGCAAATGAGGAAGATAAGTACAAAAACTGTTTTCCTGTAGTTAATGAGGAAGGTTGAGTGCTGTAGTAATTTGCAACTTATTTAGTGCTTACAACAAGTTCTGAACTAGTGCTGAGCATGAAGAAGCAAATTCAAGTGCTAAAACTAAAAATCTGGCTAGTTCTAAGGGAAAAACTGAAGAGCAGACTTTATGGCACCAGGACTAGTTTAACACTAGCTAAGCAGCACTGTACGATGCACAGACTCACACAAATCAGTCCAAACATGGGTTTTTAACTCAGAAACTTGAAAGGGATAGGAATTAGCCCAAAATGGCCAATAAGGTAAATTTCAGAGCTGGATATCACTCCTCTTGCAGCAGATAGGCTGCTCTAGTGCTTACCACTCTCACTGATAAGCCGAAAGACCTCCTTCTGGCACAACAAGGTCTAGACCACTCAGAAACACAAACTAAAGTACTGAAACCAGCAGATCTGGGATCCAAACTATTCTAGTATAGGAAAGGTTGGGAAACTAGTAGTACAGATAGTATTTCTTTGTCTTTTTTAATATAAGCAGAAAAAAAGCACTTAAAACAGTATAAATACACAGAAAAGGCTGTCACACTTGAGTGTGATGCCTACAGTAATAAATTCAGTTAAATTTTAAGCTTTTAACAGGTAAAACAAGTGCACACACAGTAAAAATGAATTAACAGTACAATGCAGCAGAAATACAGAAAACGACAGTAAAAAACAGCTTTTTAAAGTGTGATTAGCTTAAAACAGTTAAAAGAAAGCCAAAAAGGTACTTAGAACAAAAAAAAATCTCTCTTTCTTATTTCTGGTGCTGTAGTAGTCTGCAGGATGCCCAAACAGGATTCACCGAGTTAAAACAAGTGCAAACCCACACAAACACAGGATTTTAACTCAGAAACTTAAAAAGGATAGGAATTAGCCCAAAATGGCCAATAAGGTAAATTTCAGAGCTGGGGACCACTCCTCTTGTGGCAGATAGGCTGCTCTGGTGCTTACCACTCTCACTGGTAAGCAGAAAGACCTCCCACTGGCACAACAAGGTCTGGACCACACAGAAACACAAACTAAATTCATGAAAACAGCAGATCTGGGATACAGACTATTCTAGTATAGGAAAGGGTGTGAAACAAGCAGTACAGATAGTATTTCTTTGTTTTTTGGGGTTTTGTTTTTTGAAATTTAAGCAGAAAAAAGCACTTATAACATTATAAATGCACAGAAAAGGCTGTCACACTTGAGTGTGATGCCTACAGTAATAAATTCAGTTATATTTTAAGCTTTAAACAGGTAAAACTAGTGCACACACAGTAAAAATGAATTAACAGTACAATGCAGCAGAAATACAGCAAACGACAGTAAAAACAACTTTTTAAAATGCAATTAGCTTAACACAGTTAAATGAAAGCTAAAAAGGTACTTAGAACAGCAAAATGTCTCTCCTTGTTGTTTCTGGTGCTGTAGTAGTCTGCAGGATGCCCAAACAGGAGCGCCAAACTAAAACAAGCACAAACCCATGCAAACACGGGTTTTTAACTCGGAAACTTGAAAGGGATAAGAATTAGCCCAAAATAGCCAATAAGGTAAATTTCAGAGCTAGAGACCAGACCTCTTGCGGCAGATAGGCTGCTCTTGTGCTTACCACTCTCACTGATAAGCAGAAAGACCTCTCACTGGCACAATAAGGTCTGGACCACTCAGAAACACAAACTAAAGTTCTGAAACCAGCAGATCTGGCATCCGGACTATTCTAGTATGGGAAAGGCCAGGAAATGAGCAGTACAGATAGTATTTATTTATTTATTTTTTTAATTTAAGCAGAAAAAAGCACTTAAAACAGTATAAATGCACAGAAAAAGCTGTCCCACTTGAGTGTGATACCTATAGTAATGAAGTCAGTTAAATTTTAAGCTTTAAACAGGTAAAACAAGTGCGCACATGGTAAAAATGAATTAACAGTACAATGCAGCAAAAATACAGCAAACGGCAGTAAAAAATGGCTATTTAAGGTGACATATAGTTATGCTGTAAGGTGACATATAGTTATGCTATACGGATATGTGCAGTGTGTCCTTATCTGCAGGCCTTTGACTTGCAACACTGGATTGCAGTTCATTAATTAGTAGTAACCTGTGCAGATAAAGATTGCATGACTCAGTCATTAATTGCTGTCTTCACTATTATGTAATTGCACTGCAACACAAGAGGATTTGAACCCAGGACTGTGTGTGGCAAAATGAACTGCATGCAAGGTATTTAACAGACTGAGCTACTGAGTCACTGCTACAGCAGATGTATTTCCAAGGTATATGTGCATACATACAGGCTGTGCCACACATTGTCTCCATCCATCAGTATGTGCATGGCTTTCTATGGCTGTAGTTCTGCACCAGGATCCAAGTTGAACATGTTCTTTGCTATCGCTGCCTTAGCAGGGGGTCTTTCTACATGTTGCTAATACAAGGGTACATTTACCTGCTATCACAGGCCTCAATTACATCTATTTTATGTCTTTGGCTGTCTAGTACTGTATTATTGCACCAGAGTCCAAGGAACAGTCTAATTTTTCTCATTAATTTTTTAATTCCAGCTTGAGCGGTGTGGCACACAGCTCCACTTAGACACACCCAATGACTGTAAGTGGTAATCACTATGTTTTGATGCAAACACCTGCTTTAGTTAAGATCTGCATGGCATAGTGGGTTAATACAGTCTGCTGCAGATATGATGGGCTTGAGTTTGAAACATGGCATAGGTATTTATTTTGTACATGTGACTTACAAGGGTAAAACACATATACTCATTAGAGCCCTATTTAGCTGAGTTAAGCGTAGCTGCAAGATGTGACGCACCACACAGCTACACACTAACAAAATAAAGAAAAGAAAAAAGGGGAGATAGGAAAGTGGTGAAATGGGGGCAAGCAGGGGGAAAAACATAGTGAAAGGCAAGTAGGGATATGCAAGAAGGGTGTAGGATTAGCAATCCATTTCTTGTACAGCAACAGCTGTGCACTTTGACAGATTTTGTAGATGAATTTGAACTCTCAAACCCCAGAGAGAGGGGTGAGGACAACATAACTGTGTTGTCAAGCCAACTGGACCAAATTATTTGTGTCCAGTGAACATGTGTGCAAAATGGACAGCTATGTGTGGGGCAATATTTTTGTTGTGGGACAGTTGCCCATTTTTTTTTTTATTAAGGTGAGAGTGGAATGTTTGGGTAGGGACTTAGGTATATGTGGAGAGGTAAATTGGGTAGGAGAGGATGCATTTGCAGACAGACAAGACAGCAGACAAGGGTGGTGTGTGACACATGAGGTGGGTGAACACCATGGATGGGGAGGGTGTTGTGGAATAGAAGTCACACATGCCTCCAGATGACAGCAGCATGACTCATGTCCCCACCCATGGGACTGTTGACACTGTTCCATCAGTGCCCCAAGGGTGGCTGTGCTGGAGGCTGGGATCCAGGGCACGGCTGCCCCACCAGGTTGGCCAGCATCTCCTCAATCTGGCTCAGGCAGAGTTCATAGCTCTGATGAACAATCCTGTGCATCATGACCGGCAGTTCAGCCAGGTGACAATGCTCTCACCACCAGTGCTCCCAGGGAGAGGATGGGCCCTGTCCCCTGAGGCAGTCCTACCTAACGCTGCAGGTGGTGTAGGGGCAGTAGAGGGACACCGCTAGTCTGGATCCCAGATATGCTAGGACTCAGTGCCACAGCTGCTTGAGGCAAGCTAGGTGGATCACCAGGCACCAGCCTACCCTAACATGCTTTAGTATTAGAGGTATAGCAAAAAGTATAGGTTAATTGTGAACAAATCATTATTATTAATAGCAGCATGGCAGAACATTGGAAATAACCCTTTTACATATCAATGCATATTATGTGAAACACAACAATAAATAACAGAACAGTCAGTATGTTAACAGCATGCATATGACAGTTTTAGCATAACACCAACAAAATTAGTAATTTAACAAGATGTCACTTCATTGTACCACGTGTATTCCACATTATAAGGGAATTGAAGCTGTACGTAGTTATTTAAGTAAAAGAAATTTATTTTCCAATGATGTAATTTCAACCATTTGTAGTTTTTTAGAAATTATAGTAGAAAATAATTATTTCATGTTTGGTAAACAATATTATAGGCAAAGAAAGGGCATTGCCATGGGGTCATCTGCTGCCCCTTCATTTGCCAACATAGTCATGGCATGGTGGGAGATGGACATATTATCCATAATAGAAGAAAAATTTAATATTGTTTTCTATAAAAGATCCATTGATGATTTATTTTTTATAATAGAAGGAGATGTGACGAAGGTAAAAAATTTTGTAACACAGGTCAATGATTGCTCAGATTTTTTACAGTTCACTGTAGGTGATGTAGGTTTGATGGTGAATTATTTGGACATTTGTCTTTGGCGGGATCTTAATGATAATAGATTCCACAGTAAAATATATAGAAAACGGACTTTCACTAATGGATACCTGCATTATAAAAGTAATCATCCAAAACATACCATTAAAAATATACCGAGAGGTCAATATATAAGAGCAAGTCGTATGACTAGTAAACGTGAAAATTTAATTGAAGAATTTCATTTCATAACTTCTCTATTTATTGATAGAGGTTATGATATTAATGTTTTAATAACTAATGGAAATGAAATTTTTGACAAACATGAGTCTTTATTTCCAGCAATATTAAATGAACCTATTAATCGAAACATAATAAAAGAGTGTAGAACCAGTAGTGTAGAGAAGGAAGTCATATGTTCTTTTGATATGAGTGGTGAAATGAATGAAATAGCATCAATTCTCACAAAAAATTGGAGAATTATTCAAGGTAATCGTGACATTTCAAAAATATTGGGTAGTAAACCACATTTTGTATTCAGGAATTCTAACAATATTAAAAAAATGTTAGAATATCATAATTTTGAATCAAGGAAAGTTGGTATAAATAAAAAAGGCATGTTTTGTTGTCAGAATTGCAAAGTCTGTCGGTTTATTTCTGTGGGTTCTGGCATTTCCGTAGCCAGTAGTGATAGAATCATTGAAGTCCCAGGTTTTGCAGACTGTAATTCATGCGGGTTAGTATATGTAGGCATGTGCACAGCATGCCCGGCTTTTTATGTGGGAATGACCACACGTAGTCTGAGTACCCGCGTTAAAGAACATCTACACAGTATAAAATGTAAAGATGACAAAAATGCCTTATATAAACATTCCATTAGTTGTCATTGTTTTAAAAAATTTGTATTTTCTGTGCTTGAAATATGTGAACCTGACAATAGAGCTGGTGATTTCAAAAATTATTTAGAACAAAGGGAAACACTATGGCAAGTCAGGTTAAACTCGGACAAGTATCCTGGTTTAAATGAAACAATAAATGTAAAATGTTTCTTAAAACATAGGAAACTAGGAATAAATAAGAAACAGAATATACTTCATTTATTTAGTAGTTAAGCACTGTTTTAATGGATTTTAATCAATAGTTTTTAACAAGGCTGTTAATTAATTAATTATTTAATTGTTTGTTAATTGATGGTATATTTAAACAGGATGAAATGAGTAATGAATGTATTCTGATGAAGTTGTGAGATGAAAGCGTGTATTAAAGTGTTTTGTACGCTATTTTGACTGGATTCTGCATTTCTTGTTGCTACTTGAGGTTTGTTCATTTTTAAGCAGTTTGCTTTCACCATTTCTTGCCACTCCGTTGAGAACTGATTTATTTGGTGGTGTTCGTTTGTGGATTTATTTAACAAGATGTGTTGATATGCAACCATTATAAAACAAAAAAAAATAAAACACATGTCCCAAAATACAGTTAATGTAACAACAGATTTTAATAGTAAACTATAACCAATGAATAACAATATGAAATAAATGAAGATTAGGGTTGGGAAGAGAAGGAAAAAGAGTCCATTAGTAACATTTTCAATTATTTCTTTGACATCAGTACTACTATATACTCTACTGGTCTGTATTTTATTTATGTGTACAGTGACTACAAGTCTCCTATACCTGATGTAGCATGTACATACTTCTCAAGCTATTTGCATGGCACACTGTGGGCCAAACAGTAACAACTGTGGGTACACAACTACACAGAACACTTGCACATCAGGTGGACCTATATAACTACCTAGGAGTTCTGTGGGCTGATTTGGTGAGACTTTGCAATCTAGGTAATCACTTCCATGGTAATCCTGTGACAGATGGATTACACACTTCAATGCATAATGTGAAATTGTGACACTTGAGAGATGTATATGTGTACAGTATAGACACTAAACAACCATCATGTCTTGGCTGGCAGGCATGGAAATAGAACCCAATAGCAGTGACTGCAGGGGACATCTGCATAGGATGTATTAATTGACTGCAGCAACTTTTAACAGACACTCCAGGCATACAGCCATGCCAGGATTACACATTTTATTTCTGACTGAACATTGCTGATGAACACATTCTCTCTCACAATTTTAACAGTCTGTGACATCTAAACACAGAAATATGGGCTACATCACCCATTTACCTGTAGTTCCTATGGAGAGAGAATTTGTGAGTATTACGTGACTGCTTCTGTAATATTTAATGGTACATACCACTGGATTTGAACCCTGGACTGTGTATGGCAAAATGAACTGTATACAGAGCTTTTAACAAACCTAGCTACTGAGTCACTGCTGATTCGATGTGCCTAGAAATCACCTAGAACCATAATATGACCTAGTAGTACTACTGTAGTGTTATACTAGACTGCAGTGACAGTAGAACACACATGCATGAAATATAAGCATAATGTAAATAGTAGGTAAGCTATATTTCAGTAGCATATCTGTGAAGTCAACAAACAATATCAGCTCATGGAGTGGGCTGCCTCACCCATATACCTTTATTACCTGAGCACTGTGGATGGCAGAGCATTATGTGACCAATACTGGCCTAGAGACAGCCTTGAACAGTACTTAAATGAATTAACAAATACAATTTGCAGCCATTAGATTTGTATTCTACAGCTATTTCAGTGTTATACTTGTCTGCAACTCCTTACCCTCCTTACCTTACACCCTCAGTGCATACAGTTCTACTGCAATGGTTACAACACAATCCTGATGTACACCATTTTTCTAGGTGTTATTGGTATTGTTTCATTTTTTATTGCATTACAGTTGACATTATTTATTCATTGCTATACCGATCTAATTCCACATTTTTGCACTACAAATTTTATTGTATATACTTTAATGCAGCTATTGGTATTGTTTCATGTTTTTATTGCAGAGCAGTTGACATTATTAATTTATTACAGTACAGCTCTAATTCCACATGTATTGCAGTATAGACTTTACTTATATACTTTCATGCAGTTATTGGTATTGTTTCATGTTTTTATTGCACTACAGTTGACATTTGTCATTCATTACAATACAGCTGTAATTGCACATTTATTGCACTACAAACTTCACTGTCTATACTTTAATGCAGTTATTAGTATTGTTTCCTGTTTTATTGCAGTACAGTTGCCATTATTCATTTATTGCACTACAGCTCTAATTCCATATTTATTGCACTGCAAACATTATTGCATATCCTTTATTTCAGTTGATGCTTTACTCTCTCTTACTTATGTCACTACAGTTAGTATAATACATTCATACTTACCACACTCACAGTGCAACATGGCAAAGTGCCCAGCATGCAACTCAACATTGCAAGCCCTGTCTACTGAAGCTGTTGGGAAAGAAGCATACTATTATGCATATCAGCTTTGCAGACATTCAGATTACATATTGTTAGAACAAAGGTAAAATTACTTACATACTTATGGGGAATTCCCTCCCTAAGCTTCTTGGACCCAGGTGTCCAAGAGTGCCCTCTTTTGTCATTTCAGGTCGTCATGGTGGTGACAACACTGCTCACCTGTTAGGGGTATACCAGTAACACTGGTAAGTTTCTGGCCAGCTCGTCCCAGGCCTCCACCTTACACTCCAAGCCCTAGAAACTTCCCTGCAGCAGCTGGTTATCATGGTTTTTAACAAGGAGTCCAACCATGACCCTGGACTTCAGAATGCTCCAATGTTGCACCCAAAAGCATGCACCTTCACCAACACCAGCCATAGTAACCATCAGAGAAAGAACTCCAATGGATTCTGCTGTATTCCCACCTATTGGGCTTAATGTAGGCTGTTTTCCCACCCTTACATGTCATTTGGCTGCATTCAAAAATTCGCCACATTGCTTAGCACCGGCCAAACTAGCACAGCTGAGCTGAGATTTGCAAAAACTGGCAGAACAGTAGTCTTAGTAGAGCTTAGCGGGGTACAAACCAGCCAAGCAAAGCCAAGCAGTGCACAAACATTTGCAGCTGTTACCATGTTTATGCAGTGCTTAACAGGTTTAAGCACAGTTGGGCAGAGCTTAGCAGAGGACGGTGGACCCATCTTTTATAACAAAAATGAATATGCATATCAACATTAAATATACATTTTCCCTTCCTTGTATTCAAATCCTGGACCTACTGCACCAGAAGCCATAACTCTACCCATTGAGCTATGGGGATATTAAAATAATCCAATATACATTCACATATACCACTAAGCTACCTATAAGCAGTGCTGAGCAGTGCACTGCAGCATGCAAGCATGTTTAGACATGCTGAAACACACCTTTAAATATATAATTAATTACATCCGGTTTCTCTTTTTAGATATCTGGAAGATGTCTGCTATCATATACGTGAGCATGGCTTGGCATTGCTGTGCACCATGCTGCACAAACATGCTTTTTAAAAAGAAAAAAAAAGAATTAAAATAAAACAATGGAAAAAAACATAAAAATAACACATAGGACATTGCAGTGAGTCTCATACAAATCTGCAGCCACTGTTAGCACTACAGCTCTCCCTATACTGATTCATTAACTGTGTTCCTTGGATCTCCCTCAGCAACGTGCCATCATTAATATGCATGGTGCACTGCTGAGGGAGAACCATGACCATGGGCATAGATACATTCCATGTAGGCTCTACACGGTGCCTTGACAGATTTTATTAAATCCTGGGGATAGTTTATTTTCCTACAATTGCCTAATAGAATACAATAAAAACTATTTAGTCATTTAAAAAAAACTATACACTAAAAAAAATAAATAAATAAAATGAATAAAATTCTTTGCCAATTAAAATACCAATCACAATTATTGGGAAACCTGAAAGAAATTCACTGCCTAAATGAGAACAGTTAAAAACTGATATAACACACAAAGAAATGAAGTCAAAAAATTTAACTCTATTAACAATCCTACTATCAAATGGAAAGAACTACTTTATCATTTTTTACTTAAAGACATCCTATCTGTATATCATGCATAAAACAATCACTTACCAGGACCACGAGACTCTACATAAGGGCCCCAAAAACTAACACTTGCTTCAAAAACATATCAATATGTAACTACTCATTAACAAAATTAATAAAAAAATAACCACAGTCAGACTTCTAAAATCACAGAATACCAGTGCAAAAATGCATAAGCAAAGGTAAATAATAAATAAAAAATACATAAAATAAACAATAAATAAAACTAGCTAACCCCTATAATATCATGACAGCTGTACTGAAAGTGAAGAGGCTAACAACTCTAAACAACACCTTTCTTTTCAACACCCAACTAATTAAAAATGGATCTGGGGCTAAGATTTAAAAAAATCAGCCCAGAACACAAAAATAATGAACTAAAATAGCCTGTCTTAGAGTAATCTCAAATCTGTAAAGCCTTAAAATTACTACTACAGTGAACACTAGTCCACAAAAAGAGAGAACAAAATGTTTCATGGAAAAAAAAAACTACAAAAACCCAACAAAAGGAGACAAATGGAATGAGAGGGGTCTGGTGTTATTTAAATGAAATATCTGGTACATTTATGCCAAAACTATGCTTACAGATTTGTGATTTCATCACTTGTCACAGGACTTGTTCCCTAATATACCTACAGTAGAATAACATTCATCTAATGCCAGAATCAGCTTATCCGTCTTTTCATCCATTTATCCATTGTGACTTTTATATAATGTGCACCTATTTGTAAATGTACAGGCATCTCCAAAGCCAACTTCATGCTACTCAAGTCAGAAGTGACAAACTTCATGACACCCATGCAGATGGGAACTGAAAGTTTGACTTATGAATCCTATAATAAGGTACTGTATGAGCACATCCACTCGTGCATGAATTGTGCCACCCCCAATAGAACCAAGATGCTCTCCTCCAAAAATAGGAAGCCAATCTGGTGGCCCCTTGCCATAAACAAACTTTACAACAAAAGGAAGAAACTGCTGCAGAAAAGAAAATCCCAGGATACAAAATACTCCCTTACCAGCCTCAGTAAGAAGCTGAGATCCCTCATAAAATCCTCCAAAGCTAGTTATGAAAAAAAATTGCCAAAGATTCCAAAGACAACCACAAGGCATTCTATAGCTATGTCAAGAATCTAAATGGCAATGCTCAGATCTGCTCTGAGCTACAACAGAATGGCATTAAATATACTGATCCCAAGGATATTGCCAATATCCTGGCAGATCGATTCAGTGCAAACTTCACCCCCCTCTCACTCCCTAAAGGACCCATCTCAATACTGAAAGATTGAGATGGGCCCTCTCACTCCCTAAAGGGCCCATCTCAATACTGAAAGATTGCCAAATTCCGTTAATAATCACCACACAGGTAAAAAATGCACTGTCCAAAGCTAAGAATACAGTATCCATGGGACCAGATGACATCCCAGGCTGTGTACTACATGAACTACAAAATGAACTGGCACCTCACCTAAGTGTCATGTTTAATCATGGCCTCACCTCAGGCTTCGTGCCCACTGAGAGGTGCACAGCTACAGTTATCCCACTCCACAAGGGAGTATCCACCTTGGATCCCGGAAACTACCGCCCCATCAGTCTGAGGAGCCTGATCTGCAAGGCCATGGAATGTATTATCATGGAACTTATAAACAAAGACATTGGCAACCTTCAAACACTGGACCCCATGCAGTTTGGGTTTGTGAAGGGCTGATCTTGTCTCCTGAACCTGATTGACTTCAAATCAGTCTCCAGAGGTGTGGACAAGGGTAAGGTGGACCACACAGCCTATCTGGACCTCACCAAGGCCTTTGACACTATCCCCCACTCTGGAATCATAAATAAGCTTACTAAGCTGGGCATTAAACCCTACATCACTCGATTGGTTGCCAACTGGCTTACTGACAGAACCCACACTGTAAAAGTAGCTGACTCCAAATCCAGCTGCAAACAACTGACAAGTGGAATACCTCAGTTTTCAGTCCTGGGACCGCTCTTGTTTGGCATCTACCTCTCTGAAGTACAGGCCAAGACTAAGGGACTCTGGCTAACAAAGTTTGCAGATGACTGCAAACTGGGAGCCATTATTGAATCCCCAAATGATGTGGATATTCTACAAAAGGGCCTTACAGAAACAGATGCTTGGTGCCAGAGCCATGGACTCAAGCTCAATGCCAAGAAATGTATAGTTATCCCCTTTGGGAAAAAACATGTACCCATGAATTACCACATATGTGGCAATACACTAAACACCGAAAGTGTTTAAGAAACTTAGGGACACAGGTGGACAGTGGTCTCACCTTTGATAACCACATCACCACAACAGTCAGGAAATCCTTCTATGTGGCACACCTCATCACTAAGTGCTTTTCATCCAGAAAAAAGGAGGTCATTGTCCCACTGTACTCATCCCTCATTAGATGCATTATAGAATGCAACACCCTGTTTGGTATGTACCTCTCAAGATATCTGCAGTAACTGGAAAGGCCGCAGAAATACTTCACTAAAAGAATCACAGGCCTAAAGCAGATGCCCGATGCTGACCATCTAAAAAAACTCCACCTATACTCTGTCACATATCATCTACTCAGAAGCGATCTCTGCTTAACATACAAGACCATGTCAAACCCAGAGCTGTTGGACATGCTATACTTAAAGAAATCACAATCTCTCAGAGACACAAGCTCCAGGGATCTAAACCTTGTCATCACAATGAACAAAACATGCTGGAGGGATAGGTTCCTGACCCAGAGACTCCCCAGACACTGGAACAGAATGCCCATACATGTCAAGCAGAGCACCTCTTTGGCCCTCTTCAAAAGGAACCTTGATGATTGGATGGGAGATAGGAAATTCACCCCAGGGATCATGTCAGTCACCCTGCTAGACAGGGGTCCAGGGAAGTAAATATTGTGGGAAGAAATAGCCAGGGAATTGTTATGGCTAGGCTTGTATAGGCCCTAGGACCAATAGCCTAGTACCAACCTATGAATCTATGAATCTATATATACTGATGTCTATTGTATATAGGCACATCCACACCCATACCTACATTTATTATACACCATTCTAATATTACAAAAAAAATAATTAGCACTTTATTGGCTTTCAAAACTTTAGTCCTCTTCTGCCAATGGGCGCTAATGTGAATCCTGCTGGAACTTCAAGAAGTGTCCTTATAGCATTTAGTGATTGACGATAGGAAATTAAATGTTCATTCACTCTACAAATATTGTATTTAAATATTTAAATATTTAAATGCATAGATACATATACCGCAGGATTCAGCAAGCTCTGCACGGCGTGCAGGAATAGTGCAAGACCTGCTGCAGGCAATATGGCTGCCGTGCGATCCAGGAATAAGCTCCTGGGTCGTGCACGAGCACTCCTGCACTATTCCTGCATGGACACAGCCCCTGTATGCTAATTATCTGCTGGTAAAAAACATGCAAATAAGGCGAATTAGCGATCCAGGAAGCAGGCAGACATCCGTGCAGGAATAGTGTAGACTGCAGAAATGTATTCAGCCAGTAGCTGAATACATTTCTACAAACTATAAAATGGAGGCATGACAGCTCGTACAAATGCATGTATTAGAAGGGTTAGGAATGCCAAAGGCTAAATATATGGCCATAGGCATGAAAAATAATTAAAAAATTATAAATATTAACTTTTTTTTGTTGTTGGCCGATTTCAGCCATTTAAGGGCAGGGCAGCGTTGTGCAAATGGGATCTGCCCAAAAATAATAAAATAGCTGGAAATAAGCTTTTAAACCAAAATCATAATTTTGTCATAATAGTCAATGGCATGCATAACACAACGAGACCATGGAATAGTGGTTGCTAAGGGGGTAGGCTGAGTGTTGGATTTGTAACCATGCATTAGCAGTCAGTCCTATTCTAATGAGGGCAATGATACTGAATCACAGATTTCCCCTCAGTGCTAGCTTGCACCCAACTGTGTAGGTGCAGTAAGACTATGGTGTAAGCCTAAGAGTTAGATGACTTCATAAGGGTGTGTGTCATGCAAGCTATAAGCTTATTGGAGCTCTGTGGCCCATGTTTGCAATTAGCGAAGCACAGCTAAGGAAGGGTGTGTGTCTGAGGCTGCCTAGCAGTGTTTACACTGCCTAAATGGGTGTGCGCACTGCATACAGGGTTTTAAACAAAACAAAAAAAAACAAGAAATAGCAGCTCCATTCACATCTGAGCACTGGGTTTGCACAGCATGCCTCGGGGCTTAAACAGGAAGGCAATGGGAAGGGAAAACAGCAGTAGGAAGGTAATCAAGGAGAACTAGCATAGTTGGCAGGTGAAATGTGTCAGAATCAGACAGTTATGCAGGCAGCAGCCCAGTCCAGCCCAGCACACAACTATAAACTATGCAAACACCTTTCCCTCTGCTTTTTCCTACAAACTCTACACCACTGGTGTACACAAACAGGGAAATTTTACCTAATAAAAGCAACAAAATGATAGGGGCTGCTTTCGCTCTCATAAATCAACATGTGGAAGAGGCTGAGGGTGGTGAGGATGACAATGCTGATGACCAACCCACAGTGAGGAGAAGGAGAAGAGTGTGCAGACCCAGGGTAACCTACCAGGGGCTACATTAGCTGGAGATAGTGGAGCGCTACAGGGTGGACAGTGACCTCCTACAGCAAATTGCTGAGCTGTGCCGGCCATGCCTCACACACAGAACCAACAGAGGAGAACCCATCCCAGTGAATACCAAGGTATGTGTAGGCTTAAGAATACTAGCCATAAGTACCTTCCAAAGGCCAACTGGGGATATCATGGGGATCTCACAGGCATCAGTATCCAGTGTACTCCACCAGTTCCTGGATGCCAAGTCAGCGCATGCTGGTAAGCACATATATTTCCACAACATCCGTGAGGCAGTGACCAGCAATATGCATCTCTTCCACCGAATAGGAGAATACCCTGAGGTAGTGGGTGCTATAGACTGCACGCACATAAACATCAAACCACCATTCAATAAGCGGGCTATGGTCTATATAAACCTTAAGGGCTTCACCTCCATCAACTGCCAGGTTGTGTGCAAAGTCCATGGCATTATAATGAATGTGTGTGCTGGCAGCCCTGAAAGCTATCACGACTTCCACATCTGGCATATGACACAGCTGTACCAAAGATTTGCCATGGGGGCATCCCATATGGCCACCTAGTGGGGGATGCTGGTTACACACTGGAGCCATGGCCGATGACACCCATCAGAAATGTGCACACACCCGAACAAGAACTCCATAATGAGGCACACGCACAGACCAGAATCATAACAGACAATGTGTTTGGGATGCTCAAGTCACGGTTCCAGTGCCTGGACATATCCAGTGGACCCTTGCAGTACTCTCCAGCTACATGTACCCAAATTGTCATTGTATGTGCCATGCTACACAATATGATCCTGCAGAAACAGCTGCAGCAGGAACATCATGGGGCAGGGCCACACAGCCCTCCCACCATTGCCTAGGCCAGCACAGGCACAGAGTGACCCGGAGAAGGAACAACCTGAGCCTGCCCCTGTAGGCAGAAGGAGGCATACCCAGTATGCCCAGGCTTTGGCAAAGAGGCAATGCATAGCACATACACTGATACGGTAGGAACCCAGGGAATGACACCTCTCTCTGACTTGCACATACAGTAAAAGGGATACCAAACATGACACTACCTGTGCTTAACCATGTATATGGAGTGTACTATGTGCATCCGACATAGTCAGCCCTCCAGCACCATCCTCAATACTGGCACAGCCACAAGGTGAATCACTCTCACTATCAATTGCTGAATGGAGTAGTATGTCTGCTATTTGTATCTATGGTATGGGAATCGGATGGCTGAATGGGATGGCAGCAGATAGTAGACACCTATATGGGCAGCATGAAATCCATAACAAATACTGGTGTCAACATAGTAGGCAGTACTAGACAAGGTGACAAATCCCACTGCAGGACATGTGGTGGGCCAAATGTGTGTCCATAGGACAATGACACACACATGCATGTCAGTGAGGCTTACACACCCAACGACAGCCTCAGCCAGCAGGACAGGTGTAGATTACCACAAAGAAAGGCTGTGCTAAGGCCTCTGATTGGTGGCAATGGAGAACAGCCCCCCCCCCAGACCTACACAGGCAGACTACAATAGGTCAGGCAGTGGGATGTTAGTTCTGAATGGTAAGAAGTCTGAAACTGAAATATAGGTCAATAAAACCTAAGGTCTGTACTACACTGATATGCCTCTAGTCTACATGATAGGTCACAATGCAGAATGAAATGGAAGCCAACAGAGTACCTAAAATACCAGTACGGTCATAGGTTCATAGGTTCATACTAGGCTATCTGCCCTAGGGCATTTATAAGCCTAGCCCAGAGTTTTGTGGCTTTCGCCACCCCTTTAGTTTGAAGGATACTATGCCCATTATTTTGCTGTGCCTCTGTCAAGCAGTGACACTGAGGTTATCCCTGGGGTATACCTGCGATCTCCCATCCATTGGTCAAGATTTCTCTTGAACAAAGCCAGCGAGGTGCTCTGCCTCACATGTACCGGGATTTTGTTCCACAGCATAGGGAGTCTCTGGGTGATGAATCTGTCCCTCCAGCACATCCTATTTATGACCGTGTTGAGGTTTAAGTCTCTTGCCCTTGTAGTTCTGATAGATTTAGATCTCTTGAGGTGAAGCATGTTCATTAATTCTGGGTTGGACATGGCCTTGTATGTCAGGCACAGGTCACCTCTGAGCAGACGGTAAGCGACTGAATAGAGCTGGAGTTCCTTCAGTCGGGCAGCATAAGACATATTTTTGAGACCCTTTATCCTTTTGGTGAGGAACTTTTGGGGCCTTTCCAATTGCTGCAGGTGTCAGGTCAGATACATTCCGAATGGGGCATTGTACTCAATCATTGGTCTGATGAGTGATGAGTACAGGGGAACGATGACCTCCCTTGATCTAGATGTGAATCCTTTCATGATCAGGTGGGCAATGTAGAAGGTCTTCCTAACTACTTTGGCAACGTGAGTGTCAAATGAAAGGTTACTGTCAACCTGGGTCCCCAGATCCCTGATAACCTCTTCTGTGCTTAGTGGATTGCCACCTATATGGTAACTAGGGGTAACCTTGTTTTTCCCGAAGGGTATGACTATGCATTTTTTGGCGTTTAACTTTAGGCCATGGCTCTGGCACCAGTTATCCATTTTTATGAGACCCTTCTGAAGGATGTCTGTGTCAGATGGGTTTTCAACTATGGTGCCCAGTTTGCAGTCATCTGCAAACTTTGTCAGCCATAATCCTCCTGTGTTTGCTTGTACTTCTGAAAAGTAGATGCCGAACAAAAGTGGGCCCAGGACTGAGCCCTGTGGGACACCACTTGTGACAGGCTTGGAGTCTGACATGGCGCCAGCAACTCTGACCCTGTGGGTTCTGTCACTTAGCCAGTTTGCAACCCATCTTGTGACGTATGGGTTTACATTTAAGCTGGTGAGTTTTTCAATGATAAAGGCATGATCTGCCCTTGACAAAGCCAAACTGGGTTGGATCCAAAGTCTGCAAGTCCCCTATGTCTTTATTTATGAGTTCCATTATGATCCTCTCCATAGCTTTGCAGACCAGGCTTGTCAAGTTGATGGGACGGTAGTTTCCGGGGTCGGTGGAGGCACCTCCTTTGTGCAGTGGGACCACCATTGCCGTACGCCACTCCTTGGGTACGTATCCTGAGGTGAGGCTAAGATTAAACAGCTGCCCTAACTGCCGGTTTAATTCCTCACTGAGTTCGTGGAGCACACAACTGAGGACACCATCTGGTCCCATGGATGCTGTGTTTTTTGCCTTGGAGAGAGCAGTTCTCACCTGAGCATTTGAGATGTTTGGGGGGCTGCAATCCTCTGGTATAGATATCTCTCCTTTTGGGGGGGGGGAATTTGCACTGAACCTGTCAGCCAGTATGTTGGCAATGTCTGTAGGTTCAGTGATTTTGACATCATTTTGAACTAATTCTGAGCATATCTGGGAGTTTCCTCCCAGGTTTCTAACATAGCTAAAAAAGGCCTTATGATTGTCTTTTGAGTCCTTAGCGATTTTTCTCTCAAAATTTGCCTTGGATAATTTTATGAGAGATCTCAGTTTTTTACTTATGATGATCAAGGGTGTCTTCCCTTTTACAGATTTTGCTCTATCTTGTAGTAGCTTCCTCCTTTTGTTGTAGAGCTTGTTTATGGCTGGGGTCCACCAGACTGGACGCTTGCCTTTGGTACAAAGAGTCTTTGTTTTGTTTGGGATTGCCTGATCCATGCAGTCCTGGAGGTGCTGGTAGAAGGCATTTGTAAGTGATTCAGCGGTTTGAGTAATGGTTTCCGCTGGCTCGGGGGCCTTGAAAGAGACCACACCAGTCTTTAGAAGTGTGAAGTCGGCTTTTGAGAAGTTCTTCACTGTGGTCTTTTTTATCTGGGGTGGGGGAAGGATGTGGACTTCCAGTGAGATTAGTTTATGATCTGATCTCACCAATGATGGGTATACTTCTGGTGTTGAACATTGTGACCCCATGTTCGTGATGATGAGATCTAGTATGTTTTCTCCTCTTGTGGTGATGGTGACTAGTTGTTCCATGGCATTTGAGTTTATGAACTCTAGGAACCTTTGGGCTAGAGTGTTGGGGCTTGAGTAGTGAGCCCAGTCTATATTTGGATAATTGAAATCACCCAGTATGATGGTGTGTGGAGATACATTTATCCCCTCCAGTGTTTTCAGGAAAGCTGTGTGAGGTTCCTGAGTTTGAGAGGATGGCCTGTAACATGCTACAAACTGCAGAGCAGTCTTGCCTACGGTTAACTGCACCATAGCAAATGTTTACAGTTGTCAGGTGTGCTCACCCCACAATCCTATGTAGAAATGTAGTAACATGTATCTGTAGATATAATAACAGTGGAGCACAGATTACCTGAGCTGGCCAAATTAGCAGGATAGATTGTTGTACGTGTACAATATGCAGGGCTCTGTGTGTTAGGTTGTTGCGTGTTGAATATTGTGTGAAAGTGGTCAGCATGTAGGCATGGAGGGCTATGTCCCAGTGGCCAATGGCCAATACTGTTGATGACAGGACCAAGTTCTAACAACTGCAGTGCCAAACACAATGCATCCCAGCAAGACCCAATCCAGCAGTAATCCATACTAATTGTTCAGATGTAATATCTGTCACCATTCTTTGATGTTAGCTAAAAGTGCTCTTTGCAGCACTCACAATGTGCCCAGTAATGACTCCTTCTGCAATTCGTACGGTGTTACATGAATTGGTAATATATCTAAATACGATTGTAAATTATTTTTTATAAGACCAGTTGCTTCTACTACTATTGGAACTGTCTGGGTATCTTTCTTCCACATGGCTCTCATTTCTGCCTGCAGATCGAGGTATTTTATGACTTTGTGTCTCTCTGTACACAAGACACTGTAGTCACTAGGTGTGGCGATTTCAGTGATCAATGCTACTTTTGTCTTCTTTTCTTGGACCACTATATCCAGTTTTCTAGCATCTATCTTTTGGACTGTTGGTATTGGGTGATCCCATGTGATGTAAACTTCAACATTTTCTATGATTCTCTGTGGCTCATGTTTCCAGTGGTTTTCAGCCAGTTTGATACCATAATGTTTGCACAATCTCCAGTGTAACTATCTCGCCACATTATTATGCCTTTCAGTATACAGTCCCTCTGCCATTAAAGAGTCGCAACCAGCAATAAGGTGTGTGACTGTTTCCACTTCGGTTCCACAAAACCTACATATGTCTGTTTCTCCCACATGTTCAATGGACTTAGTAAACCAGCATGTATGTAGCCCACTATCTTGGGCTGCCAATATTAACCTTTCATTTCTTGATGTAATTTCACCTCTCCCTAACCATTCCTGTGTTTGTTCTTGATCAACCTGAGGCTCTTCCAGAAGTTTTCTATACTTGCAACTATATTTATGTTTTTTCCACATTTCTTGCCTTCTCACCTGGTCCTTCACCTTATATATTCTTTCTTTTGTTTTTTAGCACATTCAGTTGCTGCCTGGTTTTTATCCACTTCTGGTTTGATTTCCATTCCTGCCTGACGTCGATATGCTTCTGCTACATTAAGCAAAGATGTCATCTTAGATTTTTTCTCCTCATGTTTCAAAACTTTCACCAAATTTGGATCTTGTGAGGTCAGTAGATATGTGTGGAGTCCCACGATTGCAGATCTATACATGTAATCAATTTCAAGGAAGCCCCGCCCTCCTTCAGAATAGGGAATATATAATCTTGGTATACACTTATTTTTATAAATCATTTGGTGAGCATGAAGCATCCTTTTTGTTTTAATATCCAATCTATCCAACACTTTTTGGGGCCAGTCAATCACTGCAAAACTATAAGTTAGGACAGGAAGAGCAAATTGATTTATAGCTTGGATCTTGTTCCTAGGTGTCAATGCTGTTTTCAGGATTAATTTAAGTCTTCTAAAGTACTCCTTACTAAGCTTTATTCGCATTTGTTCATGTTTTATTGCTGATCCTTCATCAATTCCCAAGTATTTATACACCCCCTCTTGCTCAAGTTCTTTTATATCACATTCTTGTCCCAATCTGATGTTTTCTTGGTGCTGCAATTTTCCTTTTTTAAAGGTTGCTTTTGCACATTTATCAAGACCAAATGACATACAATATCATCTTAAAAAGTTTTGACAACCTGCAGCTCTGCTTTTAGTTCCTCATCTGATGAGCTATACAATTTTAAATCATCGACAATGAGAAGATAAGTCATTAGACTTTGTTGTTTTCTAGAAGCCAAATTATAGCCATGGTCTAAGCTAGGTAAACAGCTTAATGGGTTAATGGCAAGGCAGAAAATCAAGGGTGACAGAGAGTCACCCTGGAATATCCCCCTTTGAATTTTTATCCCTGGGATAATAATCTGTCCTTTATCATGGCTGAATTACAAAGTGATCTGCCACTGTTTCATGGTCACTGTAATGTAATCAATCAGTGTAGGGTGTATCTTACACATTTTTAAGCACTCTTTTATCCATGAATGTGGGATACTATCAAATGCTTTTTTGTAGTCAATCCATGCCATACTTAGGTTCTTCCCCTTCTTACAATTCTCCACTATAACTTTGTTTAACAACAAATAGTCCTGTGTTCCTTATAACTTTCTTTTATTGCCCTTTTGTTCTACTGCCATAATTGAGTTTTCTTCTAAATGACTATAAACTATGTCTGCATCAATTCCCATGTATATTTTGTACGTCGTCGGAAGACAAGTTATTGGTCTATAATTTTTAGAGTAGCTTGCAGGTTCACTCTTAAGTAAGAGCATTGCTTTTCCTGTTGTTAACCAGTACGGTGTATGTTCGGGGTGCACATATAAATAGTTCTTACTCATGGCTAAATCCTTGTGCAAATAAGTTAATACTTTAAGCCAAAAGTTAGCTACTGCATCTGCGCCTGGGGTTTTCCAGTTAGAGGCTTTTCTCAACTTTATTTCAATCTCTCTGGCTGTTATTTCATCCCATTTCATATCCTGTACCTTTAAACTTCTTATTCTTTCCTTTACTTCTCCTATCCATTTAGCATCTTTGCTATGTTCCCCAGGATCTTCATAGATACTTCTCCAAAATGTATCTACTGCCTCTTTTTTTGGTGGCCTATCAATTCCTTTTACCTTATTTCCCAATTCTCTATAAAACATTTTTGGGTCATCAGTAAATTGTTTATTTTGTGCTTTTCTCTTATATTTATTTTCGTATCTTCTAAGTCTTTCCACCTGTTTTGAAAATTTTAATTTATCTCCAATAGTGCATAATGGATCCTGGTTTGTTCTAATACTGCACATTGCTTTTATCACATCTATCTTTCTTAATATTGTTGTTGATCTGTTCCCTCTTCTATAATCTTCTACCAATGATACTTCTTGTCCTAATTGCTTTATAGTTTTCTCTATTGGATATTTCCATTATGGTATTCTCTTTCACCCCCTCTTTTCCCTCACTACCCTATGTTCCTGTGGTAGAACTTTATCTTTTATTAATTTAGCAGCACAGTAATGTATTCTGTTTATTTCTGTTATATCACATGGGTCTCTATGGATAGTCCTAATTACTTGCCGGAGTAAGGCTTGCGCCGGCCGTGTGGTGTATATATGGTGTAGTAGCACCATATGCATATTAATGAAGGCGTGCTGCTGCCACATCCACGTGCATGGGAAATGTGCGTGAGTGCATGGGGTGTTTCTAAGTTGCGCCCGGAGGCGTGTCAATGTCGGCTGTCGATGAGCAACCTAAACTGCTGAATATTATAGTCTGCCTGCAATAGTAATTGCACCTATCAGTGTCTGTGGATAATGAAACGTATGCAAAGCATGCAAGACAGTTCCTGGCCACACAAAATTGAGAATAAAACAGAAATGCACGCAACACAATATGGAGTTTCCATCCTTGGAACAAATGATATTTAAAATTGTGTGTCCGTAATGTACTGCACTGTAAGTAGTTATACCCAGTGGAAGTGAAGCGCATCATGTCAGCATGCCGCCAATACACACTTCCAGCCCCATGGACAGGGTCACCAGCAATCCCACATTGGTAGTGATAGTACACAGCTGGGCAGTTGTGGCCATAGCAAAACATCACAAGTGTAAAGTACCCTCTGACTGTATAATATAATTTGTCCTACATCGCATAATAATCACATACAACAAATGTCCGTACTGGACATGACATATAACAACAAATATAAACAAGGAAATGAAACAGACGGAGCATATAAACCGTCGCAAAAGTATGCCAACATGTATGCATAAAATGACAGCAGCATCCGTAGTACAGTCTGTGAATATGTGTTCTGTCATACAATCTGAGTACTGACCGGAAGATATGCCATCCCGGCCACATGAAAAGGTGGCAACACTAACAATGTCCATAGCATGTCAGCAAACTCTGGACATATGCGGTCCAAGCCGTTCTTGTCCACATGTGTGAAGGTACAACGGGAATTACCCGGGTGGACATTGCATGTCATGAAAGATAAGTCTTGTGTGTGTACCTATGTGCGTGTTGTGCAGCCATGTTTAAATTTGAAAATGCCACAGTAGTCCTCACAACCATACAGTTACCTGACATATGTACTTTATGCAATGTGTTCCCTTGACTGTACCATGAGACAGCAACCAAACAAGGGATGGATGGAAGTGTCTGTAATATGAGTGTGGGTGTATGCAAACTGTAATAATCCCTAAAGGCAAGACTGTGTCGGATGCACAATAGACCAAACTGGAGGTGTATGATGGAGCAGTGTGCGAAGTGAGGGTTACCACTCGCACCTCTGTGCACCAGTGTTGTCCTGCTGACAATAACAAAACAAATGATAATTGGCCTGAGATATCATGACAAAATATATTCCCTAACTTATTAGTGATACATGCATAAGTCAGTGATGTCGTATTTTAAACACCTACATCCTAAACGAAATGGTGTAAGCAGCTTAAATACTAAACAAATAACCTGTACTATTGTCAAAGAAGTGAAGTTCTGTCCCATGCACTGTCCATGGTATATGCTACACTGCAAAGTCACGTAGTAATAATACAACTACCCCACATTGCCCAATGGAAAATGTGCCAATCCATTGTGAATCAGAAAGAAACACAAAGAACAAACATATAACAATCGTAAAGTAACCTGACAGTCCATATTGTATACCAAAATCACACAAACATATGAATATTAAAATGTGCTATACACATGAACAGGAACGTAACCGGCACATACACAAAGGATGGTATATGCGGACCCGGGACATCCAAATGCAGAACCCATGCATGCATAATGCAATACCAACATCCCCTGTATAGCACACAACCTGCACCCATATCCGAATGTCCACCAAATAAAGCCATACTTAGGCTACCAGCCTTGCGCAGCTGTACACCTACACATAGCGAGTATTACCCATATGTAGTAGGAAGTATCACCCTAGGCAGTGTCAGGATTGAAAACTATGTATCCCACGTTTGTAAACATCCCATCACATTTTCATAAATCCAAAAGCCCGCTCGTTCATGTTTTGGCAAAATCTGTGTACATCCCGCTTGGGATAAGTAACCTGTTTAAACATCAGAGTTGTTTACATGCCACGATGTCTAGTACTGTACACATCTGGACAAAAGTTGTATGTGTAGTCACGGTACTGTTCAGTGTCTAGACAGACATGCATAACATACTACGCAGGACGGAACACCTGTCCACCATGCAGGTCTCCCCACATGAATTATCGACAGAATATATTCTACTCAATCACATACTGACACCACACCTCTCAACCTATTACAGCAACAAAATCTGGACAATGCCTAAAATGATGGGTAGACAAATAGGGACAGATGTAAATATTGCTCTCACAAACTTCGAAAGTTGACAGAATAATAGTATGTACATTAGCATGAATTTTGTGAAGGATGTGGGGTAGTCCCTGAGTATTACAGAGGTCCGTACATATTTACAGTAACAAACCTTCACATTTGTTTACTGTACTACTGCATACCTGTAGTTAATTCATGTCCAAAATAATAATCCTTGTATGAATGAATACAGGAAATAGTCAAATGTGAATGGGAACACCACTCACCGTGGATTATGTATTGTAACCACCCCCACCCATATTATGTATTGCCAACATAATAAGCTACTGACAGTTGCCCAAACACCTGTGTCTGTAAATACAGGTAAAAATGTATAAAATGGACAAACTCTGTCCATGCACTTTGTCAGACATTTGAACACGGTCAGGGCAGTTCAGTTCACCAGGCGGACAAGCCTAAACCCAGATCACCACATGAAAACCCTGACAATCAAAGACTTCTATGTGCCAGGACTATAAGCCTTGGAGTTCTGAATATCCTTGGATTGATTAAATATGCAGCTTGGGTCCAGAGCAGTAGGGAATAGGGAATGTGTAATATGTAGTACCGCGTTTTTCCCAGCAGGAGAATGGATGCCTGTGTTGTAAGTGAAGCGGTGAGGCGTATGTTAATGTAGCTATGTACTATGGGTATGCATATAAATGAGTCAGAACACCAATAGTATAGTGGTTACAGCATCCGGCCAACATGAATGCAGTCCCGGTTCAACTACAACTACAGCACATATAATTTTAAAGTGTAATGAATGAGTCTGAGCTGTAAAGACATTTAAATATGTAAAGGTGAACGTGTGTTTCGCATATGTCCGTTAACCGGATTACAGATATTTTACTGGTACTGTCACAATTAATAAAGCCCACGTAAGCACAAAGACTTAGTAAACATATGTAACCCACAATAAGGATATGCAAGTATGCCTGCGCGTGTGTAATCCGCTCACAGCATAGCAAATGAATGCTGTTTTCTACACGTTATTTGTATATCTATATATGGATATATATATTTGTGTACAGATATATATCCACAGACTTAAACTAAATAAAGATATGAAATAAAGAATGTACAGACATATATATATATATATATATATATATATATATATATATATATATATACACACACATACAACATTAATTGATATATACATAGCAAACATATAAACATATGTCCTTGTAGATATAACACATGTACATAAATAGGTTACATCATAGCTATTATGGCTAGACATACAGACATGCAATAAAGGTAAATACACTGCTGCTTTCCAAACCATTGCCCGGAAAGTACCAGTGTGCCAGATCTGCAAGTTCTACTCTTTAAACATGGATATAGGTGTCCTTTGCAGGACCCCAAAAATTGTGATCCTTTACAGGCACCGTCCTGTAATGATTGCTACAAAGAAGTGTCATCCGCAACTACAATATAGCTGTACATACAACAGTAGCTTGTACAAGTGTAATAACACACGGGTTGGCAGAATGTATGACATATGTCCCGATACACGGAGAGTGGATCGTGCTTAGAAGTGTCTTCATACTTTATTATCGCTCACATTTAATGTGTCTTATGACTACTGTGGAGGGGTGTCAGGTATGGGAATCATGGGTATGCAATAATGGGCCTAGGCGCCTAGGTGTTGGTTGGCACAGATTTATTAGGTCCGCCCCATGGGAGTGATTAATATTCCTCTATGGGTATAGCACATGCCTTTATCTTCCAAAAATGAAGAACCCATCTACTGGATATTGTGTAAACCAATGGGGGAAGATGTAGGGACTTATATCAGTGTCTTGTAAGCGATTATCATGGACGTACATGCGCATTTACTAAGATGGTAACCATACCTCTCAACCTTTCAGAATAAGACAACTGGACAAAGGCATTTTAAAATAATTACAAATAGGGAATATTTTAAATATTCCTCTTACAAAGTTAGAACGTTGATAGAATAATGGATTATTCATTAGTATGAATGTTTTGAGGGTTATTAATTATAAAATACTAATGTCTGTCATTATTTTCTAACTTCACAGTCCTTAATGACTTGCCACTAATTTACCAGAAAGGCACAATATTATGAAAAAAGGAACAAAATTATAAGTCTAAGTTCGGGACATTTACCCAAAATGTGTACAGCTGAGAGGCATGAAGGTAACCCTGTCCTAAATAAATGTACAGAACTAGTGATATTAGGTGGACAGGTGTGAAGAAAGACATGATGACAAATGACAATACATGTATAAGTCAAAAGCATGTACCTCGATAAATGTGAATGAATACTTATGCCCTGTGATAGTCAAATGTGGAAGGTTAATAGAAACAAAATAAATGTGTCCCTCAGGGTGTTATGCAGTGTCCCCGATACAATGTTCAGTCTCCCACACTCGCATGTGAGTTCTTCCACTGACGGAAAGCACAAATACCGGCGAACACATAAGGTAGATGATAGCATAATATGTTCTGATTAGCACCTGTTGGCTTTTGTGAGGAACACAACACTCTGGGCAGGTGTGTCCTGCAAAAGGAATGTAATGGCATCTGGCCTGTGATTTCTTCATATATTGTGTGTAGTGGTGTCATAAAATGATATATCTTGTATCAGAAACAGATATATGTTATAGGAAACAATATTATCGACTATACTACTACGAGAAAAATCTGAAGGTATGAAAAGCGCTGAAGTAGTCAGTTTAGTATTGACCGCAGGTATGTGTTGACTTGTCAAATGTCACAGCTATATATATAGTTCCTATAGGGCTGTCACCTCTACAAATGATGAAAGTGGGAGCTGCTCTCTAGAAATGTCAGATGTAGCAGGTCAAACATACCTACAGCCATGCATACTCCACAAATAGACATATTAGCACACAGCAAAGCTTAGGCCAGGATTCATGAAGCCTTGGCCAGCGTGTGCGAGTAGAGTAAGAGTAGATCAAGGCAAGATGTCTGCTGAGCTATTCAGAAATATCCTGTAGGGGCGTGTAAGACAGCCCCTAAAACGAATGTTGCACGGACAATGTTAGGATATGCAAATTACCCCATTTGTAGGTGAAAGCTATGCAAATGATGTAAAATGTGTGATACATGAAACAGTAAGCTGTCCGTGCAAGAGTAGAGTTATGTGCAGAAATGTACTCGGATGTTAACTGAGTAACGTTCTGCAAGTAGCTAAATGGAGCAATGTCAGCTGCAAATAAAGGATGAATTTAGTTGAAGAAGCATGCCAATGGCCAAATATAAGGCCAGTGGCATTTTTTTCCATTGGAAATTAATAAAACTCTATTTGTCCTCCCCCGATCTCTGGTGTTTAAGCGTAGCACAGTGGCGCAAAAAAGCACTGCGCTTTCAAAACAAGAAAAATATTTAAAATATACATACAAATTGTAATTTTAGTAAAAAGTTAGTTCGCCATGCAGGTGAATGGCAAGCTGAAGACAACATGGCTACTGAGTACTGGTTGCTATGTGTGGAAGCGCTCTTTCAGAAATGTAACCAACCATTAGTAGGCAATCTTATGCAATTGAGGCTGAGGATAGTGAATCACAATTTGTCATGCCATATAGGCCAAGCCTCTACAGTGTAAGAGTAGGTTAAGGGGACTATCAGAGTAGAAGGTAGGTGACATCATGAGTGTGTATGTATAAAACACTGTAATCTTATTGGAGCAGTGTGTCACATGTTTGCTGTCAGTTACTCATCAGTGGAAGAGGCGTTTTATGATTTATCCTAGGTAAAGTTAGGAAACTGATGGTGTATACCATGGATATCACTGAAGTTTCTTGCAAACCTGCTTACAGTGTGTTTGCACCTGTGCGCGCCTGTAAGCCCGAGTAAGCATGTGTGCACACGTGTCAGCCCGTGTGCACTTGTTGAAGAACGGGTAAGCTAGTGTAAGATTGTTGAAGCCTGTGTAATGTCGTGTAAGGCAGTGTAAGCATTTGTAAGCATGTATAAGCCTGTGTGCATGCGTGGAAGCGGATGTGCACTTTTCTGTGTGCCTATGCGCGGCTCTGCTCACTGTGGAAACAGACAGTGAAAAGGAAGGTAAGCAAATAGCAGTAAGTTAACCAAGGAGAACTACCACAGCTAACAGGTGAAAACAATCAGAATGAGCATATTACACAGCCAGTACAGTAGGCCAGCAGAGCACAGCACTTACAACTCTACAAACAACATTCCACCATGTTTTTCTCAGACACACTGCAACACTGTAGTATACTAAGAGAAGTGAAAACTGAAAAAGATTAACTGAAACAACATAATGTTAGGGGCTGCCATTGCTATTATACGTCAACATATGCAACATGCTGAGGGTTGTGCCAATGTGAATGCTGCTCAGCAACACACAGTGAGTAGACGGAGAAGAGTGTGCAGGCACAGGGTAACCTACCAGGGGCTACATGAGCTGGAGATAGTGGATCACTATAGGGTGGACAGAGACCTGCTGCAGAAGATTGTTGAGCCATGCAGGCTATGTCTCACACACAGAACCAACAGAGGGAAACCCATCCCAGTGGAAACCAAGGTATGTGTTGCCCTAAGGATACTAGCAACAGGTACCTTCCAGAGATCAACTGGTGATATGATGTGGATTTCACAAACATCAGCATCCAGGGTACTGCACCATTTCATGAATGCCATGTCAGCACATGTCAGTGATCATGTATATATCCCCAATTTCTGTGAGGTATTGGGCAGCAATATATGTCTTTTCCACACAATAGTGGAATACCCTGAGTACTGGGTGCAATACACTGCACGTACATATGCATCAAAGCACCAGCCAGTGAGCGTGGTAGAGCCTACATCAACCACAAGGGCTTCCCCTCCATCAAGTGGCGGTTTGTGTGTGATGGCCAGCCCATATCACTGAATGTGTGTGCTGGCTGCCCTGGAAGCTACAATGCTTCCCATATGTGGCATCTGACGCAGCTGTACAAAACATTTGGCAATGGGGACAACCCTCATGGTCACCTAGTGGGGGATGCTGGATGTGCAGTTCAACTGTGGCTGATGACACACATCAGAAATGCACACACACATGAACAGGAATGCCATAATGAGGCATACGCACAAACAGAAATGTAATCTAGCATGTGTTTGTGCTTCTCAAGTCACAGTTCTGGTGCCTGGACACATCTGGTGGAGCATTAAAGCACTTGTCAACTACATGTACCAGAATTGTCTGTGGCCTAGGTCATCTGTGTCACACACACACACATGACAGTTTATGTAGATAGTGTGAGTGACTGTTCATGTATGTGTTTTACTGCAGAACAGTTCAAACACAGCAAAGTAAGTCAATAATCGACATTCATCATAGTTGTACAACCACCTTGGTGGATATGCATGCAGACCTCTCATTGCTTATGTGATACAGTGATGTACATCAAAATACCATTGTAAATGCAAATATCAAAGGACAAATGACATAGCACTTGTCTATATGTACACATTGTTACCCATTATACATATTGGGGTCTAATACCTATGTGTTACTGTTGGTATAGTATGTGTAGTAAATGTGGATGACTAACTCATTTTAGCCTTATAGGTTTACAGCATGGGTTGGATAACACGTATCTGTCTGTATGATACCCTTGTGTAGAATAACTGTGTCATGTGCAGAATGCATTGTAGGCCACAGTATGGATTTTCAGATGTGGACAGAAATATCCCTATTGTCTTTGCTTGTAACTAACATGGCTATATGTCAAACAGTAATGGTCCCAGCAATGTGTGGCGGTCAATACCAGTGCTTACTGGTATAGTATAGTACATGAAGGATGCACATGCTACTGTGTGTCCTACATGTGTGGGTCAGTTGTGAAGATATCATATAACAATCGGTTATTCAGACTGTTGAGGTCATATCTACTACCATAATGCAAAACAATTACAGATAGTAAAAGTATCACCCACAGCACCGTGTAAAACCATATCATACACACATGTATAGACAAGTACAACAATATGTGTATTATAATGCATACTGGCTACCAATAGAAACTATGAAGTGTTAACAGTGTGTAATACAGGGAATGTCACCATTCCAATGTGTCCACTATACATGTACATGCAGACAGTGCACCTTCACCATGTTCACAATTAAATACATGAAAATCTGTGCTACACACATCACACATGTACTGCACACTCTGAAACACATGCTGCCAATGCTACACACGTCAGTCAAATGGCACATGGATGGATTATAAATCTTCAGAATTAACAGTGCTGTAAACTATACTACATTGATGATCATAGCTGTAATGCATCATGCCTGCTTACATACACCTAGAAGGATATCACACTTTGTGTTAACAACATTTTAACATTAATACAGTGCTATAAAGGCACCCTGTGCATCAGCACCATGTTAGTCTGTTCCTGCATCAATGTTACACATTACAGGAGGTGGCACAGGTGTCATCATATGCACAGGGTATGTTGTTTCTTTTTCAGAACCTGTCATTGAGCCATCCAATCAACATGTATGTATGTGTGTGTGTGTGAGAGACAACAGTTTTTGCATGGCCCAATGTTGATGCAATGTGTGTGTGTGTGTGTGTGTGTGTGTGTGTGTATGTGTTAGCCCTAGCTGTTTGTTTTATGTGTGTGTGTCTGCATGTACACAGTTTCAGCATGTGTCAGCCATACACAGGAGGTTGTGGGACAGTCACAGACTGTACCTGCCAGGCTGTACAGATCGTCATTTCTGGACATGGACACCCCTCCATGCATTCAACAATATTCCAGTCCTGCACCTGGCAATGTATACACATACATTCTTGGGATCTGTATCACAACCTGTGGATAAACGGGAGTCAGTAATGTTAACCTGATTTGCAAAATATTGTTATTTAATACATAGTTATATGAGCCATACTCATCCTCCAAAGTAATAACCACTGCTGACTGTTGCTGAGATGTGCACATGACCATTTAAAGGTGCTGTACAATCATTGTTTTCAATGTCCCTCGTAATACCCAGCAACAAAATAACTGGTCACTACACAACTATAACCCAGGATCACTACAGCACACAGTATGTGCACTATCACAGAGCCATAGCAGATTTAGATACATCCAAGGTGATCACGTACAGATAATGCAGCACATTCAATAGTGCTAATATCCACATACATATCTATATCTATCTATATTACATATATATATATATATATATACACACACACACACACACACACACACACACACACACACACACACACACACACACACACACACACACACTTGGCAGGGTTGGGATTAGAACACAGACCTAACTACCTTATCACACTACAGCATTACACATTTACAGAACATGCTACCATGATTACTAGATCACAGCATTCACACAAGCATACATCTAGCTTGCTGACATCCGCATCAAAGGCAAAGACGCCGTACGGATTCTATGGAGAGTGAATAGTGTAAAATCAATGTACTGTTCTCATGCAGTGGGAAACACCCACACACACACACATACACACATGTGGCAGGATTGGGATTAGAACACAGACCTAACTACCTTATCACACTACAGCATTACGCATTTACAGAACGCGCTACCATGATTACTAGATCACAGCATTCACACAGGCATACGTCTAGCTTGCTGACATCAGCATCAAAGGCAAAGACGCCGTACAGATTCTATGGAGAGTGAATAGTGTAAAAGTAATGTACTGTTGTCATGCAGTGGGAAATACCCACACACACATGGCAGGATTGGGATTAGAACACAGACATAACTACCTTATCACACTACAGCATTACGCATTTACAGAACGCGCTACTGAGATTACTGAACACAGCACTCCCAGAGGCATACTTCTAGGTGGGTGACATCATCCGCAAAGGCAAAGATGCCGATAGGGAATGTATGTATTGTGAGGCATCTAAAAGCATTACTGTGTCCCCAGGAAGCTGGAAACACACACACACACACACACACACACACACACACACACACACACACACACACACACACACACACACACACAAGCACACACTTGGCAGGGCTGGGAGTCGAACATACACCTAACTACCTTATCACACTACAGCATTACGCATTTACAGAATGCGCTACCGAGATTACTGAACACAGCACTCCCAGAGGCATACTTCTAGGTGGGTGACATCATCCGCAAAGGCATAGACGCCGATAGAGAATGTATGTGGTGTGAGGCATCTAAAAGCATTACTGTGTCCCCAGGCAGCTGGAAACACACACACACTTGGCAGGGCTGGGAGTCGAACATACACCTAACTACCTTATCATACTACAGCATTACGCATTTACAGAATGCGCTGCCGAGATTACTAAACACAGCACTCCCAGAGGCATACTTCTAGGTGGGTGACATCATCCGCAAAGGCAAAGACGCCGATAGGGAATGTATGTGGTGTGAGGCGTCTAAAAGCATTACTGTGTCCCCACGCAGCTGGAAACACAGATACGCACACACACACAGAGGCACGGCTGGGAGTTGAACATACACCTAACTACCTTATCACACTACAGCATTACGCATTTACAGAACATGCTACCAAGATTACTAAACACAGCACTCCCAGAGGCATACTTCTAGGTGGGTGACATCATCCGCAAAGGCAAAGATGCCGATAGGGAATGTATGTGGTGTGAGGTGTCTAAAAGCATTACTGTGTCCCCAGGCAGCTGGAAACACACCCACACACACACACACACACACACACACTTGACAGGGCTGGGAGTCAAACATACACCTAACTACCTTATCACACTACAGCATTACGTATTTACAGAATGCACTACCGAGATTACTGAACACAGCACTCCCAGAGGCATACTTCTAGGTGGGTGACATCATCCACAAAGGCAAGGACGCCGATAGGGAATGTATAGAGAGTGAGCAGTCTGAAAGCATATTACTGTCCCAAGGTAGACGTAGACAAACACACGGCAGTAGTGTGATCGGGGCAACTAAATATCTACGGAGCACTATAACAACACTACATAGATACGGGACGAACCACAGACAGTACACCCTTCAAGACAGTCAACCAGAGTGTTCAATGTAGGCATCCATCATGACATTGAAAATGGACATCTGTTGCCTGGATGACCACCATCGCTATACAGGATGTCGATGGCCATGCCCATACACAGAGGCACATCACTGACACAAGGTGTCACTGGCCATGCCCACACGCTTAGTATCACACGTCCGTTTGGAATGTACTGTGTGTCCATCTACACAATGGCGTACTGGGCATGCTCACACACTTAGCAGTTGTAAAGGGCCGTCTTGCATGCACACAGATTCTAAACACAGAAGGGCGCAGTTTGGAATCTACTATGTGTCCATCTACACAATGGCGTACTGGGCATGCTCACACACTTAGCAGTCGCAAAGGGCCGTCTTGCATGCACACGGATTCTAAACATGGAAGGGCACAGTTTGAAATGTACTGTGTGTCCATCTACACAACGGCGTACTGAGCATGCTCACACACTTAGCAGTTGCTACAATGTAGCCCTCAGACATCACCATGTCGTTGGACCAGCAATACACAGCCATACATTAACACAACTCCATGTGACTCATGACCAGTGGACTGTACATAGGTTTACAGCAACTGTGCAGACTACACATGCACCGACAGGGTTCCATCATGTGTTATGCATTGCAATGATACCACTGTACATAACCAGGTCAGCTCTACACATACCAGGGGCCCTGGGTCTTACACAGCTGTGACAGATGACTGTCGCTGTACACCAACGAACACACATATTTGGATATGTCATACATGTAATTGCAGTGGATATGTGCATGGACCACACACACAACACATATGTACATAGCATAGTCCTCCTTGCAGACAAGTGGCTCCAGATTGTACAGACCAGGTTGTACAGCTTACTGTGTCCGGCCACAGCCACGTGACCTGTGTCTACCAGGGGTTGCATGGGCACTACCAGGCAGAGGTACAGATTGGCTACTGTCCAACGACACATGTCCACTGGAACTGTGTCCCCACTGGGAACGTCCAGGGCCATGTCCACATGGCCTGCTGTGTCCTGGTGTGGACAGCACAGCACCAGCTGCACTGCTACCATCACTATGGGAGTGGGCATGTGAGGTGGCACACTCATGTTGACCTGCACTAGGTTGTGTAGCTGGTCTACGTCAACGTGGCCTACCCCTCACTCCTACCAGATGTTCCAGCACAGACAGCTCATGCTCGCAGATTGCCATGCCATGGTCAAGGATTCCGACCATGTCACCCAATCGCCTGTCCAGAACATCAGCAATCTGCTGTTGAGCATTTGCCAATGCCTGGATGTTGTCATTTAGGGTATGGATAGCAGCCCTTTGCAGCCTCTGCCCTTCTCTGTTCTGCCATTCAGCATGTGCCTGTGCCGCCATTACAGTCTGGAACATGCGTCTGGTGATACCAGCTGCTGCGCTCTGTCCTGCAGGTGCATGTCTGCCAGAGGTCCTCCTACGAGCAGCACCGGCCGCATGCCTGTGTGGCACATCTGCTGTCATTACACTGACACCATGGTATGGAGACTCACCTTCTGTAGCCACCACACGTTCCTGTTGCCCACTAACAGATGCTGACTGTCCTTCCTCTATGGCCACTGGTGATGCGGTATGTGTTGGCAGCAGAACTGTGTGCAGGGAAGAGGTGGACATAACTGGGATGGCAACCATTGGCACAGATTCAGCCCCTGACAACCCTGCCTGTACCTCATGCATATGTTCATCACTGCTAGTATCTGTGGGGACACTAACATCAGATGGACCGCAGGAGGGTAACGCACCTACATCACCTGTGAATGCAAAGAAAGAATAAATTACAATAGACACAGACACACACACAGACACACACCATGCATGTGATTTGACAGACAGCATGCAGCATGCCTGTGATACAGCAGACAGCATGCAGCTCAGACATTAATAGTGTTAGCTACCATACCTCCCTGGGGTGCACACTAAAGCAAGCAGGTGTCATATCAGTAGCCATGCAGTTCACACAATCTTGGTAGTATGCATCCATCCCCGTGATACACCATGTGGACCAGAACAGGATAACAGTACATATGGCTGACGTGACCTTGACATGTAATCCGCTGACGTGTGCATTAACATGCATACATGTCTGACACAATGGTGTCCTGACACATATACAGCATTGTAATGGGCATCACATTGCAGTGTTGTCTGTATGCCCTACAGATAGAATGCATGTTTAGCAAATGTGCATGAGCATGGAAGGGTAGTGTGAGCCGTCTACATTGTTATACAGTGTGAAGTACAGACACTGTGCCATTGCATGGCATCATGAGGCATCTATATTTGCTATACAGTGCATAATATGTACGCATTGCATAGCCATAACTGCATGCATACCCATGACATACCTGTGGATTATGACCCACGATGCTGAGGTGTATACACACCAAACCATGCTGTATCATGTGACAGGTCACTGGAGGACCTACAGTTGACACCCCTGCACAACTACTACAGAGTCTTAGCTGCCTGGCAACCATGTCCACACATAGCAGACTTGTCAATTCACCATGTCCCATGTGACATTGATGTACCACACACACGAGGTGCACAGCTAATGGTAATGTCCTACAGCAGCAAGGAAAATGTACAGTATTTGTGGCCTGATGTGGTGTCAATGACTGTGGAAGCTGTACAGGTGACTACTGTCATGCAATGACACAGTCGTGATGTTCAACACATCTTATATGGTAGACGTCAGTGACACCTCCAGTAGCTGTGCACAGGCTTTTATGATGTCCAGTGTACCACATCAACTGTATAATCAGTCAACTAAGGCTATAATTGGACCATGTGTGGACAATGTGAAACAGGGTGTATACACATCACATTTACTGTGTGGCTACGTGTCTCTGGCCATCCCCCATGGCCATGTGTGCACATGTGTTGGACAACTGTGTGTGATGGCCATCTATCACACATGTCTGTGTTGTCCTATATGACATACACCCATAGATGTCAGATATGTCACCATCCACAGGGCTATGCAGACAACGGGTTGTATGTTTGGTATGTGGGGTATGCGTTATGGGATAGTGTGACAATATTGCAGCCAAAACACTATGTGTCTGGGACATGTCAGATGGCACATCACAATGTGTGCACCCATTGCAGGGGCATATAACACAATGGTAACACCTGTGGGCTGCCCATAACACAGCTCACTGTGTGGTACTGTTTGCGTACCACACGTGTCGTTCCAATGTATAGTACATATGCATCCATTGTAGAACACCTCCACCGTTGTATGCACAGCTGTCCACACATGTAGCAATGACAAATACTGTGGTTTCATGTCAGTGTATCATTTTGTTTGTATATATTGCACATGGGTGGCCTGTGTGAATGATCGGTGATGCGACCTGTATATCGTGACTGGAACGAACATCAAGCATACAAGTCTTAACTGGCCACATGGCGAATAGATCTATGGTTTAACTTGCCTGATACTGATGACAGTCCCACCTGCAACGGACTCATGTCTGTGCAGCATGCCAGAGGTACTTGTATAGGGGTGACACAGCAGTGTGCACATTATCCATGACTGTATGACAGCCACAGGGTGCACTGTGCATGTTAACACAGTCACCTGTACAAGAGCATATAGTATGCACATGTGTGCATACACAGGGTAGCATACTGTAGTATACAGCATGTGTGTCCACATACCTTGCATATGTTGTTACATTACATAATGTACAGTGACACATGCAACTAAATGGGATATAATAGGCATGTGCGCAGTACTGACTTACCAGGCAACTCCAGGCATATTGGTTGGGAGACACCCACCTCCACGATGGCAGCTAGTGTTTGTGGATGCTGTTCTGAGGGTGTCCCCAGACTGGCCAGTAACTCCTCGGTGTGTGTGAGTGGGGGCTGGGTTGGTGGCCCACCACCTGCTCCACCTTGTTCCCTGGCAATTGCAGTGGCACGCTATTTTGCATGTCGTATCAAGTCTGTGCAGTGTCTGCGCACCTGCTGGTAGGTGTGGTTATGGCCACCCACATTGTTCACTCTCCTACAAAGATCCTGCCACAGGTCATCCTGCTGCTGGGCATGCTGTGGCACATGGCTGAACAACACCTCATAGTTCTCATGGAGGTACGGGATGAGGACATCATCCTCCTGGTGGCTGTATGCTGGCAGGTGTGTACAAGGCATTATCTGTAAGACATAATGATGGTGACAGGTCACAGTTTCAGAGATGTACAGAGATACTGCTGCACATACATTTCTAGTAAATCTGGTACATCTGCACAGTTATCTTTGCAAATCATCATGACACTGACACGACTGACATGTTTGTGTCACACACATGCAACACCCATTATGCATTAGATATCATCACCATATATGTGTGTCACCTCATTACATTGTTAATACTCCATGTGAATGCTGTCTTGATGTGGGCATGTCTGTTTGCCTGCACTGGTGTTCTTACCTATCTGCACATGCCTGGATGTGTCCACTGTAATGCTGTCGACCTTGATGCTGTATATCAACACATACACAACCTTAATGGACTTGAGCAGTGACAATGCACACATATGCATGGAAACCTGTACATGCATGTGTTTTGCCATATACATCTACACGGCACTGTACAGCTGTTCAACATCCTGCCACGGATCGCCTGTGTTGCACATGTGATAGACAATGGGACAATGGCTAGTCGGACGTCATTCGCAGGGATGGTTATCAACTATAGCACGTACGGGCAAGGTTTCCTAGCTGTATCTGACAGCCATTATGCCACCTCGAGGTGCATCAGTGCCACATTACTGATCCAGACAGTTGATACTACATCTACCATGCGGCCATCACACCATGTATGACAGGGATGACATGTGCAGCTTTGATGGACAGGGTTGCATGGTATGGCGGGAGTATGTCACATGTATGGCACAGGGATCTGTCCAGCATGCGGCAATACTAGTAGTAGGACGGTGGCTGCCCATGACGTATGTCTTTCAGATCAGGATATGGACATGTAGCATGTCCAACATCATAGTGTAGCAAATGTCTTTATGCAAGGTAGACAGCATGCTGCATAGTGGAGGTGAGGATAGTGAAGGCTCGTATCGCCCATCCACGCATGGCCAATACCCCTTAAAGGTGATATGTGATCCAATATTGGTCACCCGAGTGCTGTGTATGCCTGTCCAATGATCTCCGTGCTCATGGATGGCACCCTGTCATGACATGGGTACCTCGTATGACTACCTAAGGTGCCTGGAGACGTCACCAACTCAGGGAGGTGTACTGCACAGCACCATCCCTTACACAGTGTCCATAATGTTGACTACAGCCTAAGTGGTAGTTAATGGGTACAGGGATATTCACCTAGCGGTGACAATGCTGATATCATCCATCAGAATGTGCACATATGTCACACACCTCACCCACACAGCCCATTCTGTATGTTGTTCACAACACTGAGACAGCTATTGCTCATAGGTCATGGCCATTCACATCCTTACATACACGGATGCCTGACATTTGTCTGTGTGGTATGGGCTACAATGATGATTGAGTACAACACATTAACCCTGTTTTACTGTAGCTGGCACTGGTGTGATATGCACATGTCACTCTGGCACCTTTTGTAGTTGTGATTCTGTCAACAGGCCACTGGTAGAACACTCCTGTGACATGCAAAGGTATATGTAGTCAAACATCCGTACTGTCATGTACATCTGTACTGCTAACATCTACATTGATAATGGTTCATGGACTTGCAGACAATACTCAGCAGGGTTATAGTGCAGTGCCACCAATTATGACTGTCGTCACCACTTGTGGGTTGATATTATCCAACACCCTATCTGTATTGTATGTTCATGCTCAGCACATGTTCAGAACTTGTGAGCATGTCATGAGCTACTGATTAAAACAGTACCCATTCCACACCATTTCTCACAGGTACACTGTCTGTCGTTACATTTCCAGCTTGCTTACAGTACAACAGCTGTTGTACACACGTAACTCACATATCTTGTGAGACATGGTTGTATATACAGGCATGTCCAACTGTCACGTACCAGTGCTATTGCCTGTCTATATGATGAATATGGCGTACATGTGGCAATAGAGCAATTGTCTCATGTACACAGTCAATGCTCACCTCCCAACATACGACACTACAACCTGTGGGGGATGCACATATGCAGCCCTGCTGGGGGTAATGCTGTCAACCACCCTGACTGCACCTGACACACATGTGGGGATGTGTAACATTTGCAACACACCCTACTCATCACATAGTCTCACAAGATCTCCACCACAGGCCACACATACGAGGACAACATGTGCAGTACCTCTCCATACTCTGTATAGGCACCAAAGGCAGCCCCCATCACCAAGCACAATAACAACAACTTATAACCCACAGACTCATGTGTGCCCATCACATACAGCCAATAGGGTTTTATAACATACACAACACACCTGTCATAGGTGACTCTGTAGGTGGTCACACTGCTGTTCCACTCAGTGGGCTACACAAGGCGATAGTCGCTTACATCTTGCTGTCGGGTAACTGGTTCTGCAACATAACCTATGCACCCATGCCACACCTCACCAGATACAATGCGACTGTCATTCTCCATGTTAGTGTGACTGCCCTGAGATGCAACTTCACAGACTACGTGTGCAGGGACATGCAATAGCTCACCAGTCTTGTAGCCCAAGCCCTGGGGAGCATTATGCATTCATCCGGACCTGATACCACTGTACAATGACTGACTGTGTCACTTCAACAGTTGCCTATGCTTCTGCTGTCATTTCACAGGCATCTGGTATCTGTCCGCTTTGACTGACACAGTCAAACAACACAATGCTTTGGTACAGATGACCTGCACCTGTCAGCCATGGGAGTACAGATCACATGTAAGGCTCTTGCTGCTTCTATACTGCCTGTCTTGCACAGTTTCCAATAACATTCACCACCAGAATGGGAACTGGCAAGCAAAACATGGGGTCATGTGATGCAATGCTTGACATCTTCATCTCTGATGCACGCAGGCAAGGCACTCCTTATAATGCACCACTTCAATATCTCTGCAGTCACTGGGACCTGCCTCTAGGCTCTACAGAGTACACCTGCAATGACAGGTTATACACAGACCATACCTTTCAGGCATGTACCTGGACTGGAACACCCACAGCTGAGGTGTTCCCATACTCCACTATGTTGTACACACATCCTGGCTAGTTACGTAGCACAATGCATCAGAGGTGCTCCACATGCAACTAACTGTGTCCAGAACTGCTATACACATTGTAACAAGCTACGGATTCAACAACATACCCCATGGTTACCAGACCTCATTTGTTGTACTGGACAGTAGGGCTCAGACAGATACTACTGATGTGAGACTGACACTACCCCACACTTAACTGGGATAGCCACTCATGTACCGACACATTTGGCCAACACTGTCCATGATTCATAACCTCCACTCGGCTGGATCAACCCATACACACCACTTCCAAGACCAACAATATCCTTGACATGGACACTACCAACATGTGACTGGTGTTCCACACCTGGGGTTATCCCCTCATTGGTGGATTCTGGACATATGCTAATCACCCTTGTTAGCCACATCCCGGCACCACACCCTTCATGGCATACACAGTACATGAGTACTACAACACCTACTACAGACATCTTATGACAGTGGTAGTTAACGTCATGACACCCGTGCAGATGGACAATGCACATACAAACGCTGACACATACCCCAGTGCACTTCATTAGCACGTACACGACTGCATGGATCATTCTATTCCACACAGTGCCATGATGGTACCCACCAGATAACAGACGCCACTCTGGGGGTCCAGTTCCATGGACATAATTTACAACAACAGGTGGAGGCTGTTGTACAGTGGTGTACAATCCCATGGGTGGGGTAGCTCTCTGGTCAGCCTCAGTAGGGCCACGGGATCCCTCATCACATACTCCAAAACTAGCTATGTAAACATTACTGTGACACATTCCGGGGTGTACCACAAGGCATTATGGTGGTATGTCAGTAGTCAATGGTAATACCACATCTGCTCTCACATACAACAGTTACTCAGGAACATTACAGAACCAGGTGATGTTGGCAACATGCTGGCGGATGGATTTCATGCTAACATTACACCCTCTCACTCCCTACAGGGCCATAATCCATGCAGGAACATTGCGGTGTCCCTGCGGTCACACCTACACAGTACTAACCTGCACTCTATATGGCCTGGGACACTGGCCCCATGTGACCATCCAAAGTCCAAGGCTGTGCTGTCCACAAACCTCTGAATGACATGTCTCCCCACTAGGCCACCATATTCAGTAATAGCCTTGTATCAGACATTGTGGCCCCTGAATGGCACACAGCAACAGTTATCACACTCCACACAGGTGGCACCACAATGCACGAATGGGACTGTTGCCCTACACACCTGACTGGACTGTTCTGCATGGCTATGGGGCACATCATCTTGGACATCATTCACAGAAACATTGTTGGGCTCCGGTCCTTTGATGCCTCCCAGGTTGGACTTGTTTGGGCCAGAGTATGGATCCTACACCTGGTGGACCCCTTTCATACAGTTACCAGGGTATTTGATGATGGTACGGGGGTCCACACAGCCTACATTGTCCTCTCATTGCCTTTCAGCACCGTTCTCCATTCTGGTATTGACAACATACACATCCACCTACACATCAAACCCTATGTCTCAGGATGTTATGCAAAGTGGCTCATGGACAGGACACACACAATGAGGGCAGCATATCATAGTACCTACTGTATTGCAGTTACACTTGGCATACCACAGTCCTCAGTCATAGGGCTCCTCATGTTCGGTATATGCTTCCCTGAGGTACAGGCTAGCAGAGAGGGACTTTCCCTGCCTAGCTTTACAGACCACTGCATACAAAGCACCATGATTGCTCCACCAGCTGATACTGACTCCATCCATAAGGGTGTCACTGTGACGGATACCTGATATCAATATCATGGCCTCAAGCTGCATGACACAAGGTGCATGAACATCCCATTTGCATTACACCATTCACCCACTGACTGTCACATAGGTGGTAGTCCCCTACATACATGACACATTGTACATGTTCGTACTACACACGTATGTCACACCCACTCCTGTGATAACCATATTGCCACTGTGGTGTGGATATCCTTCTACGTGGCCACACTTATCTGTACTGGGTGTGTAGCTGGTACATAGACACCCATTGTACCTCTGATCTCCAGACGTATACACACATTCAAGGGTACAACACCCCATTTAGGGTGTACCTTACACAACAGCTATGGTTTTACATACCACAACATTAACACGCCATGACGTTTATTGAGCTCCGACAGTTAAAGTATGCTGCTGAACTACGGACACCACGTCTGTACACATTTGCATACTACATACTCAGGGGTGACCTCTGCTGAACAGACAGGGCCCATGTCCACAACAATATTAATGGACATAGTCTACATACGCGACATAAGCAAAAGCCACTGTGAGCAACATGCTCATGGATATGTGCACACACGCAATGATGAGTGGGATGTGCTTGAGGGTTACATTCCCAAACCAGACACTCACCATGCTTTGGAACATGATTCCTATGTACATCACGCAGGGACACTCAGTAGTACTGTTCATGTGATGCCTGACTTGGTGGATGGTAGACACATGTATGCCAGGGATCACTGCAATGGCTGTACTGTGCAGAGGTGCAGGTAACACATGGCTCTGCTGTTCACAGGACACTACCCTAGAGAGGTGCCACTGGTGTGAACACTGTGGTTGTGCTTACACATAGACTTGCCAGACTGCATAGTACCCCACTTTGAACCTGTGAAGCTATTACATGTCCTTTGTGCATGGTTACTTGAGTAGCCCTTCCATTTAGATTAGCTATCATGCTATTACAATGTCCCGTGACTACAAGCCATATATATCCTGTTATTGTACCTTGTACATGCCAATAGATGATACCTTTGGTATGCATGATATGCCTGTTATGCTGTGTAGCATATCTGACATATCTACCTACAATACTATACATAACACATATTTTACATAGTATCCCATAATGCAAAGCATACTTGCACAGCGGGACCACCTTAGACATGTCATTGTCGTTATATGCCCATACACATGCCTACTGTGACAATATATGAACATATAGTATCCCCTGCTATGGCATGTACTTGTTGGACATACCCTACCACTGACGGCGGGTGGTATGGAATTGTTCTGTTTCAAGCCCTCATGTAGCATCCCTTGTGGTGTCTGTGATGTTTACCTTGTGGCCCACTGCTGGACGCACAACTTCTACAAGCGTTAGTATGTTCAGCAAGACATCACTACATAAATACCTTTGCCCACTTTATGCATTGCGGACACTTTTAATTAATGCAAACCAGGCTATACATACACTAACATAATTAATATGAAACATGCTATACATACACTTACATACCAAGTGTTCTACATACCTTGTTATCGTTCCAGACTTTCATCTCTATCTCTCTTACACTGTTTAAACAGTTCTATGGTATGAGCATACAGTTTGAATGTCTGGCAAGGCATCCTTATATACGTCGATACCTGTAACATGTGGTTTCCTGCTGCCAATTGGTGTTCCTGGGTGACTTATTACTTGCACAACAGCAGTGCAGCTACTCCATTCACCAATTACGCGGCAACAGTGGGGTATAATTGAATTCTCCACTTGGGCATTGCCCATTTGCCCTACCTTCGAGGAGATGGCCTGTATTGTGTTTTGTTGTGTGTAATTGCAACTGCTATGTGTAGAGACATGTATAGTTTGGATTCATGTCCCCCATGGATTGTGTGTGACGGCTAGAGTATGTGGTTCTACATGTGAGTGTACCTGTCATCCCAACTGTCTGATAATGGACTATTGCAAACAAAACCTATAACATCGCCATTTGTTCCATTATACAATGGCAACAATTTTGCATGGCGCCTTTAAATGTGTCTCTCACAAAGTATGTTAACGCTTCTGCAGATGTAATTGACTGACTGGATGTTTGTGCTGTAATTACAGTCTGTATTGCTATAGTTTCTAGGGTGGGGGATGTAGGTGGGTGTACGTAGCATTTACAGGTTTGTGGGGCTTGCATTTCTACATATTCCATATATATGTATGGGGGCTCCTTCCCTAATTAAAGAGCTATCAGTTAGTAGACTTATACTACGGGATTATACATTGGGCTGTTGTTAATTGGTTTCTATATAGTATGCAGGTGAGGTTGATACTTCCATACCTCCGGAATTACAGCGATATGTAAAGGGATATTTCTAAATGACAGCTATCCCGTGTATTTCTGTCCCAGATATTTGCAGTCATTGCAGTTGTGTTGGTGACAGAACCTCTTTGTCATGGGTTGCCACCTTTTCATATGGCCATTGTTGGACACTTGCGAGACACACATCGGTGTTTACAGGCTGACACATAGCCATGGTCAGTACACAGGATAGCACATAATTTTATCCTCAATACATACTTATTGTTGTGGGACTTTGGCTACTTATCATATTGCATGTAACATTTACGTTTATTACATACAGGCATAACTATTTCACGCAACTATTACATAATATATGGGACATAATAATGTCCTACAATCTCGGACAGTTGCCCTTTGTAATGTTTTATGTCAGGACACAACTGCCCAGGGAGGGGCTGTCCCTCCTAATGTGGGACAGGTGGTAACCGTATGCCTACGGCTAGCTATACCCACACCTACTGGAATGATTTACCTCCGAGTTGGCACTAACAGACACACGATGCGGACACACACACACATTACAGTCACACAGAAATGTACATGGCACCCTCAACACACACATACACAGACTACGGCACTCATAAACACAGTTGAACACAGTACCTACGTGGACTGCAACACCGGCAGCAGTAACTAAATGTCCCTTCATATAATCATAATATTACTCGCGGTTCTACTGTTCTGGTACTGTGTTCTTTCGGTCTTTCAGCCTCGTGGTTAAATGTGTCGGTATGTGACACATTCCATAGTTGGCGGTATCCTATTTATTTGTACCTCCAATGTTTTATGAATGCCGTTGACCTATCTATATATTTGCAGATATCTGTGAATCCGTATATATCAACATATATCACTCTGTCGCCCTTTCTATCTGTATTATATATATGTGTATATATATATATATATATATATATATATATATATATATATATATATATATATATATATATCTGACAGGGAAAGTGACAGGCAAGCTACACCTTTCATTGTGTACTTGTCGGTGTATACTGTTTCCTGGACTCGGCACGTTTGTGTCTGTACCTGTCACATTACACCTGCCATAGGTTAGGTTTACCACCTGTCCCACTTTGCGAGGGACAGTCCCTCTTTGGGCAGTTGTGTTTTGCAAAATATTTGTAAAATGGCAAATGTCCTGAGATTTTAGGACAAACTTATTTCCTATAGTTTATGTAATAGTTGCATAAAACAGTTATTCTGTATCTGAACCACCTAAATGTTATAAGAAACAGAATAAGTAACTAAAACATTACAGGAATAAGCTTTTATCTAGGCAAAAAAGTGAAGTTCTGATTTTCATACTGGCCAGTTGTATGTGTCGGCCTGCAGAAATCTGACGTATGTCCCACATTGGTCATTTGAAAAGGTGGCAGCCCTACAGTAGGTACATCTTGGCTACCATAGTGTTAGGTGATTGTATACATGATTGTGTGTTCTACTCCTGGCAGTGTTCGTTTTACCCTTTAGAGCAGGCACTATTAGTACAGGGGTGAATAATGCTGGTTTAATCACCTGTTCTGGACATCATTGACCGCGATATTCGGGGAAGCTTAGCCTTGTTTCGCACATATCCATATAGTCATATTTAAACGATGCTTACCTGCCGTGGGCAACGCATATTCCCACTAACATGTGCTAAACATGATCTGATGACCTGCATCTGACATGCATTACTCGTGCCTTCGGGATTACGTTACATCCCTTGCAGGACGTGGGACCGGGAACATGCACGATGGTCACTGCATTTACCACTTCGCCATCTGGGATGTGTACACGTGTTATGGCATTTTGTATGTGGAGTATACTACGGCTGTTACTCCATACTACACTCACATGGGTAACTCAGTTAGTTTACATATTGATGAGTCCAGTTAATGGTATGTCCATGTGATGTTTACTGGATGTGCTCCGGCATTAGGTTATGTATATCACAGTGAGCCACACACGATAATGTGCTACACCTTCAAACGACCATAGGTGGAGCATGCTGGGGTGATGAATACCTGTCATAGGTACACCCTATGCCTTGACACAACATCCATGATTACATTATGTGGAGCCCCTCATTAACGCAGCAGGGAATCCGTGCAGAGTGTGTGCAGAACAGTGCTTACACAAATGTGATCCCATGATTGCCTCTGCTCCACTAAGCAACAGTTGGTTACTCGATGTTGTGGCAACAGCAGACACTGTTTGCCTCGTTTGGTGTATGGCCTCTGACAATTGGGCCTGTACCTACAGATGTACCTGGGAACCTATACACACAGCACCAACATATGCTGATAGGCGCATGTACTGTTCAGGTGTTGACATTCCGTGTTCCAGTAGCTGTTGTGTGTACAATGTTTGAGGGCTACTTATGTAGGATTCACACAGTAGGCCACCTATACATTACAATTTACAGGTGGTCGTGTGTGTGTGTGCCATCCATTTTACTGTGTGTGCAGGTGGAGAGGTGTGTCAGTCCATAGGGGCCTACACTGTCAGAGTATGTGCTATACATTCCCTCTTTGCCAAGGTGTAGGCATATTGGGCATGCCTCCGTCTGCCTACTGGGGCTGGCACAGTGTGTTCATGGTCTGAATCCCTCTGTGCCTGTGATGGCCTTGGCAATTGTGGTGGGCTATGTGGGCTTTCACCATTTTGTCCTTGCTGCAGCTGTTTCCGCAGGATCATATTATGTAGCATGGCACATACTATGAAGATGTGGGCATACAAGCCTGGAGAGTACTGCAAGGCTCCACCAGATGTATCCAAGCAATGGAACCGTGATTTCAGCATCCCGAACACACGCTCTATGATGATTCTGGTTTGTGCGTGTGCCTCATTATGGCATTCTTGCATGGGTGTGTGTGCATTTCTGAAGGGAGTGGCCATGTGGGATGTCCCCCCTGACAAATACCTGATACAGCTGTGAGGCATGCCAGATATGGGAGTCATGGTAGCTTCCAGGGCTGCCAGCACACACATCCATGATAATGTCCTGGGCATTGCACATGACCTGGCAGTTGATGGAGTGGAATCCCTTGCGGTTTATGTAGCGCCTACCATGCTCACCGGGTGGTGACTTGATATGTATGTGAGTGCAGTCTATCGCACCCAGTATCTCCGGGTAGTGTGCCCCATGGTGGAAGTGACGCATATTGCTGGCCAACTCCTCCTGAGTTTGGGGGAAGTATATATGCTCATTGGCATGTGGTAACATGGCATCCAGGAAATGGTGTAGTACCCTGGATGCTGATGCCTGTGAGATACCCATTATATCTCCAGTTGGCCTTTGAAAGGTACCTGTGGCTAGTATTTGCAAGCTTACACATACCTTTGTGTCCACTGGGATGGGTTCCCCTCTGTTGTTTCTGGTTCTCAGGCATGGCCGGCACAGTTCCACTATTTGCTGTAAGATATCCCTGTCCACCCTGTAACGCTCTACTATCTCCAGATCATGTAGCCCCTGGTAGGTTACCCTTGGTCTGAACACTCTTCTCCTCCTCCGGGGCCTGCGGTGGTTGTCGTCATCATCCTCCACAACACCGTCAGTCTCTAACACATGGTGATGAATCACAGCTATGGCAGCTCCCAACATGTACATTTTAAAAGTTCCCCATGTGTTTACACCTATGGTGCAGTGTTTGGGAATACACAGCTGTGTGTAGAGTGCTTTCACATTTTATACTATTGTGCTGTGAACACCGATATTGTCATATGGTGTATATGTACGATCGTAGCTACAGGGTATCTTATGTGTTTTACTACAGGAACTACTATTGTGGTGCCTTTGGTGTTGAATTACATTTGGCTGCTGTGGATTACCTCTTGCCCTTCCCTTTACATTTCTGCACATTTCACCTACCATTTTCTGGCATACATCCAGCAGCCTGCTTTCATTTGTACTTTCCTAGACCTGGCTTATCTTGCGTAATGTGTTCTATTGCCGGTCTACTGTAGGTTTGCTTTGCTCTGCTATGACAGTTCTCCTATCTTTGCAATCCAATGCCTCCCCTCCTTTCTTTGCAATCCAATGCCTCCCCTATCCTGTTTTGCAGGTTTCTGCAAGCAGACTTGTCAGCTGCCGTCGATTGGCCGCCGTGAGTTGATAGGTGTTAATTGCTCAGTTGTACTCCAATTACCCTACTGTGGCATTTCCTTCTTTTCTTCCCCTGACCTTCCTGTTCGTGCTATTGTTCACGGCGCGTGCATCCTCTTTCCGGGTTTCGGGCACGTTTTCATCCCCATACACATGCGCTTTCAGGCACCATATGTGCTCTCAGCTAAACGATTCTATACCTACCTTCCTACCCCTGTCCTGCAGCTTTGCTTAGCAATGGCCAGGCCAGATTTGCATTGCTCCAATGTGCTTACAGCTACGGTGGCACACCCCTCTGCTGATGTCATGTATCACCTCTGAGCCACTCCTCGGTGTTATAGTGCTGCACCGTATGGTACATCCTTCATTCGGTGGGACATTTGTGATTCAGTATTACCTGCCTCATTTGCATGGCATTGACTACTAATTCATAGTTACCATGCCGAACACTGTCGCAGACCCTTGGCAACCCTTGCACCTTGGTTGTGGTGTACCATGCATACCATTGCGTATTATGGTGAAATCCTGATTTGTATTACATTGCAATTTTATGACATTTGTATATATTTTCTTTGTGTTCCAGTTTGGGCACACATGCCCTGCGGTTGTACTGTGCGTTACTGTGGACATAGCATTAAATGTTGTTTTTTAGGTGTTGTGCATCTTTTCTTATGCCATTTGCTGTGTATTTAGCCATTGGCATATGTTAACTTTGTAATACATGAGTCTGGTCTGCTTCCATAGCTCCGATGTTCTGTTTGGGAAAATGTAAACCGTGTTTTTTGGTTTACATTTCCGTGGGCTTACGCTACGCCTGCACCACTTCATAAATAGCTATATGCCTTCATTTGCATACCTAAGCCAAGGGCTGTGCAGTTCTGGCGTACGCCGGTAGTGCACGTGGAATTGGACCATACCTGAATCGCTCGGCGGCCATATTTGGCGTTATACCACCTACGCTACGCCTGCACCTGGCGCAAGCTTCATGAATCCCGGGGACTGTGTTCATTTGTTTGATCAAGCTTCTGACTTTTGGGGTTTTATTAACCTTCTGCCAGCTTATTCCACTGTCAATGTATGTTATCTCATGGAGTCACAAATAACATAATACAGCCACAGAAAAGAAATTCAAGGTCATGTCGACAAATCCCAGTAACATGTCCACCATGTCCTACTGCATGAACTGTGGACTCACCCGTAAATACTGCTGGGATGAAGTGATAACTATAGGGATACTTATCAGATACCGCTTGCATAATGTTAAGAAGAAGATAGAATTATAGGGTGGGGTAGAAGAATGGATGCCATGGAGTGTGTGAAGTCTGAAACTGTGATATGTGCCCATATGATCCCTGCCCGCAAACACAGGAATGGGTGGCTAAAAACCTGCTCATAAACCACAATGTGAAGGGGTAATAACCAGATATATGAGCCCTGTCTCTGGGTAACCTGTGTGAATCTGTACAGCTAAGAGGTATGGTCAAAGCAGGATATGGCCATTCTGTCACATTGATAGATGTACAAGCATGGGATCCCCAGCCACCACAGTACCAATGTGCTGGACCATTTGCACAGACCTATCAGCAAGTGTCTGCATCTCCCCCTCCAGAATGGCATGATTGTGCAAGAATATGTAGGCTGCAGACCACAATACTGGACACAGCTTCATTCATCTTGTATTCCCCAGGAAATTACTGTGAGCAAACACATATATCTGTCAATAGTTGATGGCATAATACATCACAGTGTAAAACAGTACATATGTCTGAATATCTCTGCTTACACCAAATCCATGTAGCAGAAGCAGCACAGACACAATTAGTTACAGTATCCCACTATCATTTGCCCATTGTGACCCCTTATTGTCAACCTATCTACAGATATCCTGCAGAAACAGGTTGCTAGCTGTAAGTGTAGAACACAAATGCCTGCACTGGACTACAACCTACCTACAATGGAGTCACACATTCAATACAGAAGGTCATACTGGGCATGCTCCCACACTTAGAGAAATGAAGCCCATGTCTGATAAAATACAGAAGGGTCATACTGGGCATGCTCCCACACTTACAACAGTGGACTATACATATCTGTCAGTCGCAGATGTCTGTGAACACACTCCACATTGCACACCAGTCATGATTTGCACACACATTGGATAGGAATACACACATATATCCAAGGACAACACACTATACTAGGTCAAACATACACAAACATAGATGTGGGAAAGAAAGAGACAGATAGTGACAAAGAGCCTCCCATCATGAGGCCTGTCCCACCCACCACACATCCAATTGGCCAATATCACATGATGTGCCAATGTCTATCACTGTAGACATTTGCTTCTGGTAGCCCTCAACACTATAGTGTATGTGGTGCTTGTGATAACTGTGTAACATGACAGTACAAGTCATTACTCATCTAGCAGTTATATACACAGTCCTGTCAAATGTAAAGTTGTGTGTGACTGAGTGTTGTGTTTGTGTTTCCAGAGGAATGGTTTATGGCCCATTCACACACAATGCACTCCTCTTTGCCCTTCTTTAACAAGCCTGCTGATGCCAGTCACCTTCAAATACTTCCTTGGAAAAAAATTAAGCTCTGTAAGCTCTGTGGTGTGTGCAATAACTGCGTAATGCTATAGTATGATGTACTAGTTTGGTAGGAGTTTTAATCCCAAACATGGCAACTGTGAAACTGTGTGTGTGTGTGTGTGTGTGTGTGTGTGTGTGTGTGTGTGTGTGTGTGTGTGTGTGTGTGTGTGTGTGTGTGTGTGTGTGTGTGTGTGTGTGTGTGTGTGTGTGTGTGTGTGTGTGTAGGGATCAATGCTTTTGAGGCCATTCACAGTCACTACACCTCCCCTTACCCTACTTTAGCAAGGCTGCTGATGTCTTTCACCTTGAAAAACAACTTTGGAGAAAGGCTAGCCCTATAAGCTCTGTGGCGCATGCTATAACTGCATAATGGTATAGTTTGATGTACTAGTTAGGTAGGAGTTCTCACCCCAGACATGGCACCTGTGAAACTCTGTGTGTGTGTGTGTGTGTGTGTGTGTGTGTGTGTGTGTGTGTGTGTGTGTGTGTGTGTGTGTGTAGAGAGTAATGTTTTTGAGGCCATTCACAGTCACTACACCTCCCATTGCCCTACTTTAGCAAGGCTGCTGAAGTCATCTACCTTAAAATATACCTTTGGAGAAGGGGTACCCCTGTAAGCTCCGTGGTGCATGTCATAAATGCAGAACAATGTACTAGTAGTAGTAACTACACAGCTATGGGTTTGAGTCCCATCTGTGGTAAGTGTTGTGTGTGTATCTCAAAGATTTTGTCCCTATTTTCAGCCAGTACACATCTCAGAAGCTGACTTCAGCAGTCCTGCAGATATCACCCACCTTACAAGTATCTGTTGTGAGGCCTGTACCATGTCAGGTCAGTGGTGCATGTGGTAAATGTGTAAACATAATTGTCTGTAAAGGTTGCTCGATAGAGGTTTGAAGCTCACCCCTGGCAAATATAAATGTGTGATTAGGGTGAAGTTATTTTTGGGTTCTCTCACCCACTACATCACCCAATGCCAGTATTTACAAGGGCTGGTGATGTCCCTCACCTTAGAAATACCTTGGAACAACATCTATCCAATAAACTCTGTGGCACATGCTAGGTAGGGGTTTGAATCTCAGTACTGACAAGTGTGTTAGTGTGTGTGTGTGTGTGTGTGTGTGTGTGTGTGTGTGTGTGTGTGTGTGTGTGTGTGTGTGTGTGTGTGTGTGTGTGTGTGTTTGGCATCAGTATCCAGTGTGGAGGCTGCTGTGATTGTGTAATGACAGGATTCATTGTGGGGCGGGTTTTGCTAAATTCTTATATTGAGGACCTACTATATGTCACAATGTCCACCATACAAGGACAACAGATGTAAAACAGCAGAGAGGCTAGTGTAGACAATCCATAGCCCTACATGTGACATTATGGATTGGCGAACAATATAGGCACCCCTTGTATTACCCAGAGAACACTCTCCACCCATGTCTTATACATAAACTCACTTGGCTAGGCAACAACCACTGTACTGGTAGTTCCCTGCATATTGCCCACAAATAGTAACCATGGTGTGATTACAGGAGACTGCATGCCTGTTCACCACAACACTGCCACTGACATCAGAATGTACCGTGATGTGTAACATCTCCTGACTGTGTGCTATCCAGCAAGTAAAAGGAAATGACACCCTGTTACATCCCTGCAATAGGCAAATAATTGCTTACAGTAGTCCTTTGATATGTTCCCCGTTGGATGACAGCAACAACTGCAGAGTCTGCAAATGTAACCCACAAAGGGAATACCATGCCTTATGCACATGCCCTGTATGGACAGATGCCACTAATTCCACTGAATACCTGTATCATGCTGTCAATGCAGGTGCAGGCATGACCTCAGTTCCATAGCCACTTCTTACCACATGAGGTCAGGAATGCCACATCAGATGATAACAATCTGTCCACACAACATACCCCACAGACCCCAGGTACACTTCCACATGTCACAGAACATGCATGTGGGACATGTGCACAACCCAGACACTGTCCATGTTATGGAATATAGATCACATACATGGCACAACACTGGCCACCCACAATAGTAACCCAGATGAGTGGACGGTGAATACAATACCCACCTGTGTGGGTCAATCCAGGGACTACACCCCAGAGCCACACTGGAGACCATTGTCATGTGGCCTGATGCCAAGGAATACCCTTTGCATAGCCTTGTACAGCCTTCTGGCAGAGTCAACTACTACACACCTGTGAAGCAATGAACTCATGCTTGTCAATACTGGCAAGTGTCTGTGTGTGTGTGTGTGTGTGTGTGTGTGTGTGTGTGTGTGTGTGTGTGTGTGTGTGTGTGTGTGTGTGTGTGTGTGTGTGTGTGTGTGTGTGGGTGTTTTGTGTGTGTGTGTGTGTGTGTGTGTGTGTGTGTGTGTGTGTGTGTGTGTGTGTGTGTGTGTGTGTGTGTGTGTGTGTGTGAAGCCATTCACACTCACTATACCTCCCATTGCCCTACTGTAGCATGCCTTCTGATGTCAGTCACCTTGAAATAACTCTTTGGCCATATATCAGCCTTATAAGCTCTGTGGCACATGGGATACCTGCGTAATACTGTAATGTAGCAAACTAGTTAGTCAGGAGTTCTAATCCTGACTCTGCCAAATGTGATAATATGTGTGAGTCCCTGAGAGAGTGTGGTTGTATCTTCCTTGACACCTGCTTTTTTGGACAGCCACATGTACTACACTTCCCTTATCCCTCCTTTATCACTGTTTCTGATGTCACTCATCCTCAAATATACCTTTGGACAGCTCTCCAACATGTAAGCTACGTGGCACATGCAATAATTGCATAACAATGTGATAACAATACATAGTCAGGTAGGGGTCTGAAACCCAGTACTGGTAAGTATGTGACTGTGTGTATTATCAGTGTCCTGTTAGGATTATTGTGTAATGACAGGGTCCATTGCAGTGTGGTTTTTGCCACATCATCATATTGAGGAGCTACGTCCCATTGTCAACATTACAAGGCTAACATTTTCCAAACATTGTAGAGATTCTAGTCCACAATCTTCAGCCATAAATGAGTACAGCCATGTGCAATTACCATTTGACAGTATGGATTAGTACACAATATAGGCAACCGTAATAATGCCCAGATACCACTCTCCACCCATGGATCATACACAAACATGCTTAGCTCTTACTCTCCTACTCCCCTCCTTTCTTACTTTGTCTCTGTCTGTCTCTCTCACTCTCTGTCTGGTGTATGTAGAAAAGTACACCTGCTTTGCTTAGGCAACAGCTTGTGTTTTGTAAGTGATGCTCATGATCAACTGATGGCCTGTGCATGAATTGCAGTCCCCCACTAGCTGATTGCATATGGAATAGCTGTGGTATCATTCCTATAGCCAATTAGATGGAAATACACTCCTATAACTAAGCACTTCGTGTGGGTGTTGGCCCTTTTCATTCACTGTGAGCAGAACGTCATGTGGGCGTTTGACAAACAGCATCACAGAGGGTAGTTAGATATACCTTTTACAACATACACTGTGGAGACAGGCCAAGAAACAGGAGGGGGCTTTTACAGACATGAGGACAGAATGTAAGTATTGTTCTTCTACATTTGCAGTAATGTTGGTTTAACAGGGTTTGTGTGGATATGGCTGTTCTACATGATGTAATATCTGTCATGATAGTGTTATGTGGTTGGGGTAACTCTCACCTGTAGGGCTATCTGCAGACTGGCCAGTGTTTGGAGTCTTACATGTGTTGTGTTACTCACACATTTCCTATCTTTAGAAATGCATTAGCATACTCTGAGGATTGCAGTCAGTACATGGTGACAGCCATGTGAGTTACTAACTTCATATCCCTCAATAGAAATATGTCACAACAAAAACTTGACAGAAATCCAAAAAAACTGCTGACAGTCCTGTACTCAGAAACTTTTATTCGGGAAACCACAACAGTTAAGCGCTTTCGTCAGCAACCACAGGCTGACTTCATCAGAACTGAATTAAAACAAAAACATGTTTAATTTATAGCATAAAAGCATCACCTGATTCAGTTAAACAATTAAGTAAATAGTTCTATATGCTTAAAGTGCCAAGTGCAGTAAAAAATGCCATAGCCATAAAAGAACAGCATAGAATATAAACAAAAACAACTCTACACTCTAAAAGTAACTTGAAATAAAATTAACAATAGGTAATAAAAAATAAGAAATTAATATATTAAAAATTTGAACAACTTTAAATTTCATAGGCTCGCAATTTAAGTAGGCTAGTTAAATTTGGGAAGACTATCTTGATTTTAGAGAACTGTTTTGGCAGATTAAATTAGACGCTGCTACCTTCCCTGGTTTGAATGGTGCAACAAATTTAACTAGCCTACTTAAATTGCGAGCATATGAAATTTAAAGTTGTTCATATTTTTAATATATTAATTTCTTATTTTTTATTACCTATTGTTAATTTTATATCAAGTTACTATTAGGGTGTAGAGCTGTTTGCGTTTATATACTATGCTGTTCTTTTATGGCTATGGCATTTTTTACTGCACTTGGCACTTTAAGCATATAGAACTATTTACTTGATTGTTTAATTGAATCAGGTGATGCTTTTATGCTATAAATTAAACATGTTTTTGTTTTAATTCAGTTCTGATGAAGTCAGCTTGTGGTTGCTGACGAAAGCGCTTAACTGTTGTGGTTTCCTGAATAAAAGTTTCTGAGTACAGGACTGTCAGTGGTTTTTTGGATTTCTGTCAAGTTTTCTGTTGGTTCTTGGTTCCGTATATGTCACAACAAACCCTGTTACACCAGTAAATGTATGGGTTGATCACAGCAACATGTCAATATTGGCCCTGTGTTAGTGCCTCCAGCCACAACTCTGTCAATCTGTGTAAATACGTCATGCAGTAAGATGTACATATGTTCAGTACATCATTATTTACTGACATCATACCTGATAACAAGCCAGTGAGATATTAAACTGCTAGACATGTTATGTATAGTAGGTCTTATATTTGAGGACAACACATGGACATTCTGCTGTAGTGTGTACAGTAGTGAGGTCTGTGTACTTATGGTGATTGTCGACTGAGTGTGTAATGTGAATATGTACCTTGGCTTGTGTACAGACTATGGTAGACGTCATTGTTCTTGGTCCTGTTCTATGTGATGTTGCATGCTGCTGCAGTGTATGGTACCCTATCGGCATACATGTTTGTAGTGCCAGACCGACACATGTCCCATACCACAGTCAGGCATTGAAATACACTGTGCATTTGCCCAGTATATATAGGGTTAGTGTGTGAGTGGCACATACGAGGATGGTGTTGTTCACACAGACCATATACTGTAATATTAAGTACCATATGTGACTGTGGCTGTGTTCAGATTGGTTGTGAGTATGCACTTTCACACAGGTGTCTCTTACTCCATGCTGTTACGTCTGTAGAGCCTGCTGTTTTTGCAGGTACACATATACCTGCTATATTTGCAGGTACATGTGTATTCCCCCATAAGAAATGTAGGCCAGTGTTGTGGAAGTCTGCCTGTAGTTTGAACAGTACTTTGTGGCATGCCTAGCAGCTCAGTGTATTTATATAGTGTGATGTTATGTCCAGATATTTGTCAGATGTACAGCTGCTGGACCACCATAACTGTTGTGTATTTCTGACAAAGCAGTGGGATGCTGTACAGATGAATGCCACTAACTAGTGGGTAGTATGTGGGCTTGTGAACTCTGCTCCTCTGTTTATTATGTGTCAGGACAGACAGGAGTGTGTGAATGTATAAACTGTGTGAGCTTATCTTTTCCAGTATTTTCGTGATATCCCCACTTTGTCAGGCTTGGTCCACACGTCTTGTACTAAGGGGTGCTGAGTATACCTCTGGACTGAACAGAGTGTGTCAGACTGTCCACATTTATTGGTCATATCTCTGCTGTATTCCACATGATCATTATTGTGATTTGTGTGGTACTGTACTGTACAGGCAGAAATCAGAACAGATCAATGCTTTTTATTTGCTGTGTTTTACTTGTATGCTGCCTTTAACTGCATATTAAAACTGGAAAAGATACCACAGCTCTGCCTCTTGTGAGACAGGCAGAAATCAGAACAGATCAATTAAGGACTCACACATAAGATAGAACAGGTCAGTTAAGGTTAATCATCTGTGAACTGAGGGGGTGGAGCTAGGAAGTAAATATTCTATTTAAGGGGTAAAATAAAACATTTCAGAGCTTTACTAGAAAGGCTCACCCAGATTCTGCTACACTTTGCTGTGAGGGAAAGGTTAGTTTGCTTTTTATTTGCTATATTTTATATTACTTTATTGCCTTTTTCTATTTTTAATACTGTGATTTGTTTTCTTTGCCTTGTGTTTTACTTGTATTCTGCTTTTAACTGCATATTAAAACTTGAAAAGAGACCACAGCTCTGTCTCTTGTGAGTCATGCAGAATTTTCACCACCTTCCCACACGGTTACTGTTGTGTTCTTAAACACCACTGTTTTTCTAGTTGTCTGCCCCATATGTTAATTTGACCATATATTTCATTTCCTCTCTGCTTTTACTGGCTTGTGTGAGTAAGCGCAAAATTATCATTTTGTGAAATCACTTCCCTTCAACTATTTAAAATTATTGGCCATCCTACTGTACCCCATAGTACCAGAATACAAAAGTGACCACCCCCTTTCAATCTATCTTGCTGTTTTAAAAATAGTGACTCTCCACTAAAACTTAACTTTTAAGACAGGTAAAACTTAAGTTACCTACTTTCTCATCTAACTCCTCTAGCACACACTGCAACGTTCAGGATAAACCATTTTTTTTCATCTTACCTTTAAGCATCCCTGTGACTAGCACTTCCTCTAAAACCTGCTGTAAAGCACTAGTAAGCCTTAAACTGATACAAGCACTCAATTCTCCTTGCTAATAAGGAGAAACTAATCACAGGCACTAAACAGCCTATAATTGCAAGGTATCTTGCTAAGGTAAGGGAAAACAGCTCTTGTACTTACAAAAAAAGCACCAAACCAGGCATGTCCAAGGTCAGCTTCCAGTGATTTCTCCTATTCACCTGGTGAATCTGGGCATACTGGGACAATGCAGTAATTGCCTCATGTACACAGACAACCCTCTTCTCCTACCACCCAACACTACAATTTGCAAGAGATGCACTTACATAGCCAAACTGGAAGCAAAGCTCTCTCCACCCAAAATTGTGCTAGACAGTCAAGAGAAAAAGGTTAACACCCACACTGCACCTCAAGCAACACATAGCCCTACTATGTCAATATCAGATGTGACTTCCCACTCATTTCTTTAAGACAACCCCTGTTACAGTAGCAAAAGTCTACATTTATACCTGCAATACTTATATGACATCTCCTTGCACTAAGAGGTTGTGACTATTGGTGCTGAGGTATGACTCCACTACATGTTATGGACATATGTTATACATATATGTATATATATATATATATATATATATATATATATATATATATATATATATATATACATACATACATATACATATATATATATCTATAAAAAAATATATATATATATATATATATATATACAGATAGATCTATATATGTCCATACAAATAAAACACAATATACAGATGTATAGCAATACATATATATAAATATATATGTGTATGTACATGTATACATATATCTACATATGTATATGTATATATATATATATATATATATATATATATATATATATATATATATATATATATATATATCCATATCCTTGTCATGTGTAAACATGACTGCTGCATATACCTTCCCAGACGTACCATATTTATCTGATACGTGTATATTTAGATACAACAACATACTTGATTCAACACTAATATCACTAACAAGTACTACACAATTGTAGAAGTCAAAGCAGTTGTTCACTGCTATTCAGTATGTGTACTGACAGATATATTGGAAAAAAACAATGAGCATATGCACACCTGTGATGGCTTTGTGGTAAAGAGCTGTGTTTATAGTGTATGCAGTCCTAGGTTCAAGGCCTACAAGGGTTTAGCTTGTTGCTAGGCAGAACAAGGGCTGTTGGATACAGAGTGGGTAAGGCAGTTTTGAGCCGCTTGATCACATTCCAGTCTGATAAAATAGCAGGGTAATGACATTTTTAATAAGTGTATTTAATTCCATGGACATAATATGTGTCTATGTGCTGTCATTACAGTAGCAAGGGGTGTGAGTCTACTGTCTGGGACGCCTGAGTATATATGGATTGTATAACACTCTTTTCCATTTGAATGTGTTACATACAAGGGTAGTATCCAAAGTTATATGCAGTCACACTGGCATGTAGTGTATCATTAAGTTACTACTGTTAACAGTGCTTTCCCAAATAAGAGTAGATTGCAGATTGTAGTACTGGAACCAAACACCCATGCATACAAAGATGGACTCTGAGTCTTCACTGTTGTTTTCTTGGTGTGTGAGCTGTGTGTCATTAAGTATTTCCTACTGGATATTGATCTGACATGTGGATATTAACTATAGACTACTGTGTGTATAGGACATGTCCTTGACTGCTGCTGTCATGTAGTAATGCCATACCTATCAGTGTCAGATGTCTATCTGTCAACACAGTCATCCTAATGCATAACCAGATGGCTAGCTGATGTCTGTCTGTCCTCTGTACAGATGTGCAGATGTCAGGTATCCATCTTGGCTGCTTACAGGCAATCTATGCTTGAGTGACACTGACATGTCTGCCCAGCTGTGTTATGAATGCCACAGCTAGGAATCCCCACCCTGAACACACCGCATGCCATGGATACCTCAACTCCACTACCACAGTCAACAGAACATGCTTGAGTACAGGTCTCCAAGACAGACACTGACCATGTTATGTAATACATGTTGCATACATGTCAACTGGAGCACCTCACTGGCCCTCTGCAAGAGGCAACCAGATGATTGGATGTTGCATTTAATTCTCACCCTGAGGATCACTCCCATGGCATCATTTGATAGATGGCCTGCTGAAAATGGCAGGTGGCATGATACCACTGTACTCACATCCCCTACTCTTCCCATCTCTCCATGGACAATATCCTGGTACACACCTATCAACACCTGCACCTATGGACCCCAGTACTGACAGATGTGTCAATGTGCATTACTGAGAATAACAGTGTCTGTGTGTTTGTAGACCTGTAGTTGATAATACCCTGAGGCCCTTCACACCCACCACAGCTCCCATTGCCATAGTTCGATATGGCTGCTGCTGTAATGGACATTACATGTACCTTGTTACACTCTTCACCCTATGGGCTACCTGGAGCTTGCAGTACCAGCAAAACACTGTTGTACAAATGGGTAGATGGGCATGGGTTACCCTCTGAGTTCTGGCAAGTATGTGTATGTGTATGTGTGCAAGTGTGTATATTTGTAGGATACAGCATTCTGAGGCCACATTCTCCTAATACAAAACACCTTGCCAAACAGTATAAGAGACAGTGATGTTGCTGACCATAGGAGAGCCATGACAATGCATCACCCTGTGGCATGTGCAATAGATGCATATCCGTGTAGTAGCACTCTTGATATAGACAAGGGGTTGTATTGCAGCCCTGGTCAATGTGTGATGGTGGGTATATCAGAATATCATCATGGGTTTCAGTAAGTACAATAACCAATGTGGGGTGTAGGTGTTGGGTATACTGTCTTTACACCATGGTACCCCCAGTACATGTCCCAAGGTCCACTGTATGGTGACCACTGTCACCATCAACCATACAGGTAACTGATTACACTATCCAGCCCAGTGATGCATGTCCTGTGTGCAACTTATCTGTAACAGAATGGACACACTGACAATAAACCCAGGACTCTCAGATGTGTGTATGACTGTTATGTGTTTGTCAATGTGTATATGACGGCATGTCACATTATGTATTGTTTATAAACAACCAGTAAATCCCCCATTACTATACTGTACAAGGCCTGGTGATGTTCTTCACTTAACATGTAACCTGGAACACACCTCATCCTAAAAGGTGTGTGTGTGTGTGTGTGTGTGTGTGTGTGTGTGTGTGTGTGTGTGTGTGTGTGTGTGTGTGTGTGTGTGTGTGTGTGTGTGTGTGTGTGTGTGTGTGTGTGTGTGTGTGTGTGTGTGTGTGTGTGTGTGTGTGTGCAATTAAGACCACACACATTAGTAACACTACGTACCTATGTAAGGGTTCTAGTCCCAGTGTTGCCAAGTAAGAGTGTGTGTGTATGTGAAGGGATCTACTTCATTTTGCAGAATATACAAGTCCCAGGAGGTCATCTGTCTGAGAACTGACTGGTAAATGCTAAAATTTCACTGGTATCATCATGTGGAAATTCATTCCATCACAACTAGTAGATGTGTAAATGCCCTCTTACCTACCGTATATCTGTACAGCGATACTGGGGTTGGTATATATAGCTGGGTGTGGATCTTGTAGACACAACCACTATCATTGCGGTTATTGTTAAGTGTATCCCCCCCCCCCGCTTAGTTGGTTGTAATACTGTACAGTTCATGTTAACAGGTTAAGTAGTTGTCAATCACACTATCTGTGGTTCTACACAACCCACACCCTCCAAAGGGTAGGGCTGTGCCACCCACACCACCACACCTAAGTTTACCAAGTTGAGGATTGCACTACATTGGGGAAGGGGATAGATACCCTGCCAGTGCCATCGTCAATGACATTAAACTAGCAGACTGATTATTTCCCAATGTGATGTGCCTATTCTGTCTTGGTGGAATTACATAGGCTAAAATGGGTTCCTTGCAAAACTGCATACATCCATGTGTACAGTATTCTCTGTGTATTGCATCATCACCAAAGCCTCTGTGTGTGTGTGTGTGTGTGTGTGTGTGTGTGTGTGTGTGTGTGTGTGTGTGTGTGTGTGTGTGTGTGTTATACACAAACATGTGGTGTGTACTACTCAGTACACTTTCCATTATTCACTGTAGAAGGCCTGCTGACATCAGCCACCATGCACTCACCTGTATACACCCCTCAGACCTATTAGGCATGTGGCACATGCAGTAACTGTTATACAGACCTGTGACTTGTGTTCAGCTGTACCCAGGATATGGCACAGTCAAGGTGTCACCACAGTGCCATGCCCCTTGTAGGAAACAACAGCAGACCAACATCCTGCTGATGCATGGACACCTACAACACAAATGGAATACATTATGGAGACCACAATCACTCAATGTTAATAACAGCTATAATGCATCATGGCTGGACAGCTACACATCCTGATATGTAAGCTTTAAACTTTAGTGCTGAAAACATGTTACTCAGCATTACATTGGTACACCATAGTACAGTCACCCTATGCATCAGAACCATATTTGCCTGTCCCTGCATTGATGTTATGGATGTCAGGGTTGTGGCACAGGTGTCATCATTTGCACAGGGTGTGTTGTAGGTTTGCCAGAGACCTAGGCTGAGCCATTCATTTGAGATCATGTGTGTGTGTGTTAGGGGGTTTCATTATTAATTTGGCTTTTGCGATGTGGTGTGTGTAGGTATGGGGTTTCCCTAGCTGTGTTGGTGATGTGTGTGTGTATGTGTGTATGCATGCACACAGTTCTGTTATGTGGCTCCCCTATACAGAGGTTTCTTGGACAGCTGCAGACTGTACCTGGTAGAGTGTGCAGTTCACCATCTCTGGCCATGGACACAAGAACTCTGCTGCCAGGGGATCCATGGGCACCACCAGGTACAAGCCACAATATGGTACTCTTCCCTGATGATGACATATGTCCACTGGATCCAGGTCCCTCTTGGGACCAGCCAAGGCCACGTCCACATGGCCTGCTATGTTGTGATGTGAACAGCACCCCCTGCAGTGCTGGGGCTGGTACTGCCACTACGAGATTGGCTCTGACTTCTTGCACATCCATGTCGACCTCCAGCTGTTGGTTTACATACACATGGCCGTTGCACTACTCCCACCAAATGCTCAAGCACAGACATTCCATGGATGAGGATTCCCACGATCTCACCCAACCGTCTTTCCATGACCTCTGCAAAATAATGGTGGGCACCTACAGGATCACGGATGTTGTCAATAACAGTGGAGTGAGTAGCCCTCTGCAGTCTCAGATCCTGTCTGGTATACTATTGCAGCGCCTGCATGACAGCCTGAAAAATGCATCTGGTGACACAAGATGTAGCACTTCAGCCAGGGGCATGATGACCGACAGCCCTCCTATGAGCACCCCTGTACATCTGCCTGTGTGGTACCCCACTGGACATCTGGCTATGGCTGCTGTGTCCAGACACATGTGCCATAGACACCCCACTGTCCTGTCCCATGACACCACCCGCCAACTGTCCCTCAACTATGGTCACTGGTGATGGGGTATGTATAGGCAATGTGACTGTCTGCGGGAATGTGGTGGATAATAGTGGGATGTCAAATGCTGGTGCAGCTTCATCCCCTGACAACCTTGCCTGTGGCTTAACACACCTATCATCATTGTCAGTGTCTGTATGGACACTAACATCAGTTTGCCTGCAGGAGGGACCCTGACCCCTCTCGCCACCTGTGAGAGGAAAACAAGAAATGCACCTTAAGATCTGTACATCATTGCTTAACTGTACACACACACACACACACACACACACACACACACACACACACACACACACACACACACACACACACACACACACACACTTACAGGTGAAGTTGCACAAAGATATTACACACAGACCTCTCATTACCTATCTGTCAACATGCATGACATATGGCACTTAACAGCACTCATTGCAGCTATAGTCAATCCCTGTTACCAACATTATACATCTCTGTGATGCATGGGTTGTGTTAGTAGGTGATGCCCCTTCCCCTGGAACACACTGGACCCATGGACACAGTATTGATGTGCACCTGTTCAGCAGCCTGGCATGTACTGTGCACCATACCTCACAAGTGTACATGCCATTGCTGAATGTGTATATGTGTGTCAGTTATGTTTGCTCTGCTGCTCACAGCCCCTGTGTGTTTGTATGACACATACATGGGATGATATGTGGACAGATGTCATTAGTGAATGTCTGATGTCTGATTTGCAGATCTCATCATAAGCACTGCATGTATGGCCAATAAAATACAATTTCACTGACAACCTTCAAACCTTACTGTGGCTATGAGGAGTATACACACCCTTATTGACATGGCACCCTCTTCCCTGATATGCCATGGGGCCACAGTACTGCACATGCTAACATTACATGAACCTGATATTTGATATATGACCTGTGCAATCAAATGCAGTATCAAACAAATGTGTTAGTTGTGCAGATGCTGATTGAGATAGATACAAGTTGTGGATGCATAAGTGTGCACACCCTTAACATGATGGTTTGTTGTGCCAGCTGTTTAGTGTACTACAGCAGTCACTATTCCTGGAAGGGGTATACTAGTATGGGCCATCTGCATTTGCCAGTATTTGGTCACTCTGCCCTACAAATGTCCCCCAACCCTGCAAGACTGCAAGGTCAACTCATGTGCACAGTCCTTGGAGGTCACACAGTGCCTTCACTATTGCTGTGGACTCAGGGATATGTCTAGCACAATTCATGACCTTGACTGTGTGCAGATGCAGCCATTCTTAGCAAGCTTTGGATGTCTGCTTCAGTTCACTGTTGTGTTTCAGGATGACACCCTTCCCCATCCTCAGCCTTTTTGCAGATTCTTGACAACTATGGGCTACACATGAGTGTCATTTTGCAGTGTCCCAAATTCAGAACACCATGTGTACCGGCCTAGTCCCTGCTAATGAATGGCAAACATACAGGTGTACACTGGCACCAGCAAGGTACAGATAGTAATGGTGGGCCTGAGGTGGGGTGATGTGTTGCTTGCACAGCACATGTATCTTAATTGATACTGTCTGTAGGCTTCCAAGTTGGTCTTGGTACACCATTACACATTGCAACACATACCTTTGG